>NC_041391.1:491492325-491533525 GCF_002162155.2 Triticum dicoccoides
GGGCAAAAAAAATGATTCGCCCCCCTGACTGCTGGGACCCACCAGCAACATCTTCGTACGCAAGGAAGTGCGTCCGGGCAAAAAAAAACAAAACAATTCGCCCCCCTGACTACTGGGACCCACTAGCTACATCTTCGCAGGCAAGGAAGTGTCTGACAGTCGGCACCCACCTGGTCGAAGCGTACGTAGCATTGTCATTCTGGTCGCGAACGTGTACGTACATATTGGTCGATGTAGAGGCGCACACGTGTCGTAGTAGAGGCGCGCACGTGTCGTAGTAGAGGCGCGCACGTAGCATGTAGACGTACATATAGCAGCGAGGGTGCAAGAAAGAAAATACGGCCACGTACGTACATACGGGCAGGGTCTCGAACGCCTACTCGTGCATACGTACATGGCTGGGTCAGAACGGAGAAACAGCGTCGTTGTCGTGTTCATGGGGAGCCAACCGGCTGGGTCGGAACGGAATGCATGGTCGTGTTCATCGGGAGGGCTTGGACAGAATAGGCGATGGAAACGAGGTCTGGCGTACCGCACAACAAAGGAAACGACCTTGTGTTCGACCGGCCACGTTCAAAACGGGATCCTGTTGATCGGGAGGGGCCTGGCGTACCGCGAAACGGAGGAAACGGACCTCCTACGGTCGAAACGGGGGTCCTGTTGATCGGGAGGGGTGTGGCGTACCGCAAAACGGACGAAACGGACCTCCTACAGTCGAAACGGGGGTCCTGTTGATTGGGAGGGGTGTGGCGTACCGCAAAATGGACGAAACGGACGTGTGTTGGAGCGCTACGATCGAAACGGGGGTCCTATTCATCGGGAGGGGTGTGGCGTACCGCAAAACGGGACTCCACGGGATAGTATTCATCTCCACCGTCGACCTCCTCCAGCCTCCACGGGCTACCGTCGACCTCCTCCAGCCTCCACGGGCTCCTGTTCATCCAGCCTCCACCGCGCGCTACTCCACCGGTTACTGTTCAACCACCCCTCCACCGTCTACTGTTCATCCAGCCCTCCACCTTCTACTGTCCATCCAGCCCTCCACACCACGGGGTCCTGTTCAACCACCCCTCCACGGCCACCCCTCCATCGTCTACTGTTCATCCAGCCCTCCACACCACGGGGTCCTGTTCAACCACCCATCCACGGCCACCCCTCCACCGTCTACTGTTCATCCAGCCCTCCACACCACGGGGTCCTGTTCATCCAGAGGCAACGCCACCGCTCACTGTTCATCCACCCCCCCACACGCAATGCTCATTGTCCATCCAATCGATCGGCTTCAGTTAGCAGCAGTAGCGAAGGAATCGCTCCATCGGGTTCAGTTAACAGCCATTGATAGATCGCTCGGGTTCAGTAATGCGTAGCCTGCAGTGCAATCGCTCGGGTTCAGTTAGAGCCCAATGCCTCGCTTGGGTTCAGTTAGAGCCAACGCCTCGCACACACGTGCGTACGTGTACGAGAGAAACGCGCATCGCTCGGCCCCCGACCTCCCACCGTAACCGGCAACTCCCCAAAAATTTCCTCCCCCTCGCTTCTACCACGGTTTTGTCCGTCATGGACGGCCCAAAGAATGTCATGCAGCTGCGTCTCCGGCCTGCCCAGGACGAAAAGCCCATTTTCTGTCATGATTTTTTGTCATAGAAGTAGGAGCCCACCACATCTATGATGATACCAGGTTTTGTCACAATTATCATCATAGAAGTGTCATATGTATGACAGAAATTTTTTTCGTTCATCCCAAAATGTCACGGACGTGTCTTTTTTTTGTAGTGAATAAAGCCCCCGGACACCGTCAAGCGAGTCCGGAGTACTCTGCAATAGGATCGCCTGGCCCGTCTAGAGCTTGCCTAGCAATCCGGCCTCCGTCCTCGTCCCAATCAAGTGATGAAATTCGTGTCGCACGTACATAATTACGCACTCAAAATACCATGGGCATAGACGGAGGCACAGCTAGACTGCGGTTCACAATGCGGCTCAACCGCCCCAAAATCCGCATACCTTCACCTTTGTCTTTCTTTCAGGTCCCTATGTTCTTGAGAATCTTCTGATTACCGGATTATCGGACCCATCACGGGACGGAAACACCAAGGAGGCAAGAAGCTTTGACGTACAAGGGAATCCCCAGGTGGTCTCTAATAACGATCGCTATACCTGTTTTACATACCCACACACAGCTCGCTCTTGGTTAGGACACGTCAAATAGTCCTATTTGCTTTTCGCACTACCTGTATACATACGCCTTGACGTATCATTCAAATAACAATGGAAAATAATGTACAACATCAGCCTATTACTACATTTCTTTTTTTCCTTGACTGTTTATTTATTACAAAACGCACCCGTACATTCTGGTATGTTCAGTTCACCAAGGGCTTCAGTGTACCCCATAACACAGCAAGAAAGTCTGAACACTTTCAACAGTGCGGCACCCCGAACTTATAGCATTATATGCATCAACTCCGAATCATGTCTTGGGTCAATAGTTGGGTCGACCGGCTCCTGTGGTTGCTACCCTACGTTCCGCTATATCGGCTAGGGTAGTAAAGGGAGAACTACTGTGATTGTGTCCCGGTTCTTCGGGACGAGCACCTCAGTAGAGAAAGCCGAAAACTGACTGTCATGATGCGGCGAGAGCTGGTCGCTGTTCGAGAGGTTTCAAATCCTTAAAGATTTTTTCCACTTTAGGCGAGGAATCGGTCTTTGTCCGATTTAGGCGTGCATAGTGCCCCAAGTTCGGATACGAGGGGCTACGCCAACATTTAAAATTATAGAGCTTCTATGGCTTACTAAGGGTGATAAAGCTGTATAGTCCGATTGCCTTGTTCATTGTGCTAAACACCTCCTTAAAGGACCAAAAATTTGGATAAAGAGTGTTTAGATTTATCCCGAACACCCCTGTACTAGTTACATGGGGGCAGAAGCCAACGACTGGCCAACTCTCAGATTTTGTAAACGGCCGCACATGAGGTAAAATTTTAAATCAACAAAGCATTATATTATGCAAATGAACTTGTTTCAAATTACAGGATAAAAGGAGTGCATTCATTCAAAGATTACATCCTTAGTACATTGCTCCGCCACAAGACGGGAGCCCTTCAGGACACTGCCATAATAATTTTCTGGGCCGGTGGTGCTCCTTGCCTTTCGGTGGCCCCTCGGTCATCAGCTTTTCGGCATCCATCTTTGCCCAGTGCACTTTTGCGTGGGCGAAGGCCATTCACGCACCTTCAATGCAAACCGATCGTTTTATGACTTCAAGTCGTGGGTAGGCACTCACAAGCTGCTTCATGAGACCGAACTAGCTGCTGGGATAGGCTCGGCAGGCCACAGCCGGACTATGAGGTCCTTCATGGCCAGTTCGGGTGCCTTGTGCAGCTCGACCAGTTGCTTCAGCTGGTCGCTCAAGGGCATTAGATGTTCTATCCCAAGATATTGAGACCAGAACAACTTCTCCGCTGAGCTCCCTTCTTCAGCTCGGTAGAACTCCGCGACATCTGATATGCTGCGCGGTAGATCCACAAACGCTCCTGGAGAACTCCAAATTTAGGTAAGTAAATGGAAAGTCTCCTTCACATCCTTGCTTTGCATAATAAATGCCTTACCTGCCACAATCTTCTTGGCTGCCTGAATCTCCTGGAGGGCCTTCTGGGCTTTGGCTTTGGTGTCTTGCATGCTCTGGAGGGCCTTAAGCAATCTCGGACTCTTGAGTCTTAGAGTCACGCTCCAAGGACTCGTATTTCTGGACGAAATCCTGGAGCTCTTGCTGGACCTCGCTAACCCGGGCCTCTTGCTTCTTGCGCTCAGCGCGTTCCTTGGCCGCTTTGTCTTCGGCCTCGGCCAACGCCTTCTTAAGGGTCATCAGTTCGGTCGTGGCCCCTATAAAAGTTTATGACGCTTTTATCAGCTGAAACCATTTTTCCTTTATAAATATACATATGGGGTATTGCGTACCTTGACTTTCCTCGAGATGTGTAGGACCTTGAAGTATGTCTAGAGGGGGGGTGATTAGACTACTTGACCAATTAAAAACTTAACCTTTTCCCAATTTTAGAGTTTGACAGATTTTAGCAACTTTGGACAAGTCAAGCAATCATCACACAAATCAAGCAAGCATGCAAAGAGTATATAGCCAGCGGAAATTAAAGCATGCAACTTGCAAGAAAGTAAAGGGAAGGGTTTGGAGGATTCAAACGCAGTTGGAGACACGGATGTTTTTGGTGTGGTTCCGATAGGTGGTGCTATCGTACATCCACGTTGATGGAGACTTCAACCCACGAAGGGTAACGGTTGCGCGAGTCCACGGAGGGCTCCACCCAAGAAGGGTCCACGAAGAAGCAACCTTGTCTATCCCACCATGGCCGTCGCCCACGAAGGACTTGCCTCACTAGCGGTAGATCTTCACGAAGTAGGCCATCTCCTTGCCCTTACAAACTCCTTGGTTCAACTCCACAATCTTTGTCGGAGGCTCCCAAGTGACACCTAGCCAATCTAGGAGACACCACTCTCCAAGAAGTAACAAATGGTGCGTTGATGATGAACTCCTTGATCTTGTGCTTCAAATGATAGTCTCCCCAACACTCAACTCTCTCTCATAGGATTTGGATCTGGTGGAAAGAAGTTTTGAGTGGAAAGCAACTTGGGGAAGGCTAGAGATCAAGATTCATATGGTAGGAATGGAATATCTTGGCCTCAACACATGAGTAGGTGGTTCTCTCTCAGAACTGGTAAGTTGGAAGTGTAGGTTTGTTCTGATGGCTCTCTCCAAGAATGAAGAGGAGGTGGAGGGGTATATATAGCCTCCACACAAAATCTAACCGTTACACACGATTTACCAATCTCGGTGGGACCGAATCAACAAACTCGGTCAGATCGATTTAGTAAACCTAGTGACCGTTAGGATTTTTGGTGGGACCGAAATGCAACTCGGTGAGACCGATATGGTTAGGGTTAGGGCATAAAGTAATCTCAGTGAGACCGATTACACAAACTCGGTAGGACCGATTTTGGTAATTAGCTAACCAGAGAGTTGGTCAGGTAAACTCGGTGGGACCAATTTGCTCTTTTCGGTGAGACCGAAATGTTACAAAAGGGAAACAGCGAGTTTACATTGCAATCTCGGTGGGACCGACCGCTCACTTCAGTTAGACCGAAACATTACGAAGGGAAACAGAGAGATTACAATCCCATCTCGGTGAGACCGAGATCCCTATCGGTGAGACCAATTTTCCTAGGGTTTGTGGCAGTGGCTATGACATCTGAACTCGGTGGCGCCGGATATAAAGAATCGGTGAGACCGATTTTGGCTTTAGGTTTAGGTCATATGTGGATGTGAGAAAGTAGTTGAGGGTTTTGGAGCATATCACTAAGCACATGAAGCAAGAGGCTCATTAAGCAACACCTCATCCCTCCTTGATAGTATTGGCTTTTCATATAGACTCAATGTGATCTTGGATCACTGAAATATAAAATGAAGAGTCTTGAGCTTTTGAGCTTGAGCCAATCCTTTGTCCTTGATATTTTGAGGGATCCACTTTCATCATCCATGCCATGCCATTCATTGAGCTTTCCTGAAATATATGTCTTGGAATAGCATTAGCTCAATGAGCTATATGTTGTTATGAATTACCAAAACCACCTAGGGATAGTTGCACTTTCAAGATGCCTCTTCACGAGGCCGAGCTCTCCCTCGGTCCGCTCCAGGTCCCGCTATAGTCCAGAGACCTCCGCAGTACGAGCGGCAGCGGCCAGCAGTGACGCCTGCTTATTCACATAGACATCTTCTGTTAGACTCCTGCGAACATTATTTGATCCTATGTTCGGCTTTTCTTTCCGAACACCAAACAAAGCATCAGGGGCTATTGTCTATAGTGTGATATTCTCTTACAATTTCATTACTTACCTCAAAGCCTGTTAGAAGGCTAGCGCAGGCCTCGGTCAATCCGCTTTTGGTGGATCGGACCTTCTCAATCACCATACTCATAAGAGTACGTTGTTCTTCATCAATGGAAGCACTGCGAAGCGTTTCCAGCAAGTTGTCCGGTGCCTCTGGATGGACAGAGGTCATCGGTGTAGGCAGCTCGCCCTCCTTAGAAAGAGGCTGCCCGCCTATATCCGGAACCACTTGGGTTTCCGGAGCCGTATTCGGCTGGGGGCCAAACTGGCTGCGGCCCCCATTATCAGAGTCCATGGGGGTCTTCCCTCACATTTGAATGGCGACTGGGATTTCGCCTGGGGGTGTCTCCGGAACTGTCTCCCCTTGGCCTGGTATCCTTTGAGACAACACCTCGGTGTCATCCGCGGCCCTAGGGGGGGAGGCCGTCGGAAGCGAATCGTTGTTCATCGCCGACGGGTCCAGAGACCCCTCCAAAGAGGAGGATATCTTGATGCTGGATTTGGCCGGACTGCAGGTGCACGTCTGGCATGATAAAGAAGCAATAAAACAAACATAACGAAAATACTATTGTGTCCGGATACTTACGACTTAGCCAGGGGCTTATCCCTGGGCTCCCACTCCTCGCCGCTATTGGTGGCTGTGGTCTCCGCGGCCGTCTTCTTGGCCTTCTTCTCCGGCACCTCATAGGGCGCCGGAAATAACATCTTCGTTAGAAGAGGCGATTCTGGATCCTCAGGTAGCGGAGCTGGACACTCAATCTGCTCCGCTATCACTACCCAGGCCTGTAAAATCAGCATGGAGGCTTAGATTCCTCTCGTGAATGTGCTGGTAAAAGGCATATCTTGCAAATATGAAAACTTACCGGATTGGCTCAGCGTTTTGCGCTGAGTCCACGATCTTTGGTTATGGGCGGTGGTACCTTGGTGGCCTTGAAAAGCACCTTCCAGACGTACATCTTCATGTGTGCCGAAGAGCTCTCACAGCGTCTGGTGTTCGGTCGGGTCGAACTCCCACAGATTGCAAGCCCGTCTCTAACACGGAAGGATCCGGTGGAGGGGCATAACCTGGACCATGTTGACGAGCTTGATTTTCTTGCTTATCATGTTTTGGACGCAGGTCTGAAGTCCGGTCAGTTCTTCCGCTGAGCTCCAGGATAAGCCCTTCTCTTTCCAAGAGGTGAGCCGCATGGGGACACCGGATCGAAATTCAGGAGTCGCCGCCCAGTTAGCGTCGCGCGGCTCGGTGATGTAAAACCACCCCAATTGCCACCCCTTCAAAGTATCCACAAAGGAGCCCTTGGTCCAGGTGACATTGGGCATCTTGCCCACCATGGTGCCCCCGCACTCTGCCTGTTGGCCGCCCACCACCTTTGGCTTCACATTAAAGTTCTTCGGCCATAGGCCGAAGTGGGGCGTGATGCGGAGGAAGGCTTCGCAAACGGCGATAAACGCCGAGATGTTGAGGATGAAGTTGGGGGCCAAATCATGGAAGTCCAGCCCGTAGTAGAACATTAGTCCGTGGACGAACGGGTGGAGGGGGAATCCCAGTCCGCGGACGAAGTGAGAGAGGAATACTACCCTTTCCTGGGGTTTCGGGGTAGGGATGATCTTCCCTTCAGCCGAAAGCCGATGTGTGATGTTTGCGGACAGGTATCCGGCCTCCCGAAGCTTTTTGATGTCCTCCTTCGTGATAGAGGAGGCCATCCACTTGCCTCCCGCTCCGGACATGCTCGGAATGATTTTGCAGAGAAGGTGAAAGCTTGGGCATTGGAGCTCGAGAATGAATGAGCAGAGGAAGGAGAAGGCGTGGGTAAAAAAGGGGAATCCTTGTTCTTTATAAAGGCAGCAGAACTTATGTGCCTCCCCACTTGCCCTGGAAACTTGCTTATTCCCGAAGCGCCGTGTTAATGGCGTGGTTGGGTTACCCACACCAGTATTGATGAGAATCCCGTGATAAGGGTACATGATCTCTGCTTCGACAAGACGTGCCAATGAAACAGCCTCGCAAGACGTGCAGTAGCAAGTTGAGAAAACGGTTCGAATAATGACCGGGCCACGGCATGATGTCACGCTATGAAAAAGCTGTCAGCAGATTAGACTCGTGGAATATTATGCTCTCTATGGTGGTATGTGGAATTTATTTTGCAGAGTCGGACACGATTCTCATGTTCAAGATCTACTTTGGAGGTTTCGGAGAAGTAACCCGCCTTGCAATGTCAAAGACAATCTGCGCGCCGGACTCATCGTCATTGAAGCCTGGTTCAGGGGCTACTAAGGGAGTCCTGGATTAGGGGGTCCTCGGACGGGTGGACTATATGCTTATGCCGGACTGTTCGACTATGAGGATACAAGATTGAAGACTTCGTCCCATGTCCGGGTGGGACTCTCCTTTGCGTGGAAGGCAAGCTTGACAATTCAGATATGTAGATTCCCTTCTCTATAACCGACTTTGTGTAACCCTAGCCCCCTCCGCTGTCTATATAAACCGGAGGGTTTAGTCCATAGGACAACAACAATCAGAATCATAGGCTAGCTTCTAGGGTTTAGCCCCTACGATCTCGTGGTAGATCAACTCTTGTAACACTCATATCATCAAGATCAATCAAGCAGGAAGTAGGGCATTACCTCCATAGAGAGGGCCCGAATCTGGGTAAACATCGTGTCCCCCGCCTCCTGTTACCATTAGCCTTAGACGCACAGTTCGGGACCCCCTACCCGAGATCCGCTGGTTTTGACATCGACAACTGTCTCGAATGCTTGTCTTGTTAGTCTTGTATTTCTCCTTTCACTGCCCCACCAAGCCCTGCCGCAGTTGTGGCTACGACTGCCCATGCACAAGTAAGGGGTACCGAAAAGCCCATACTTTCATACACCGACAGGAGCCCCCGGGCCTGGGCCACACATAAGCGCGAAGCATAGTTGGGCCAGGCCCAAAGCAGCGCGCGGGCACGCGTGGCAGAGATTTAACCACTGTAAACTTCTAGTCATTTGCGTCTCCCCAAGATCCGCATTAAGTGCGTGACACAGGGGTCGTGCGTGGAACGGTCGCAGCACGCCTGCGTCACCTCGCAGTGAACAGTAAAGAGGCGGCCTGCGCCTTCCCCATAAAAAGAGGAATTCGGAGGGGCGCTGCTCATTTACAAAGTGGACTCAGGTCATGGCCTGCATGGGGCCCGCGCCCCATGATCACAGGGTGGAAAACGGTCGTCCCACTTGTCTTTATTCTTCTGGCTTGCTCTCCATGTGTCCTTCATGCCTTAGGAAGGGTAGGTGGTGGATGCGGAGGGCATGGGCATTAACACCGAGGTGGGAAACCAGGCGTCGCTAAATGGAGCAGCGGGTCGGTCCTGATTCCCCCCGCCTCATGAGGATGCGTTGGTCGAGCAGGGCGGCTGCCCTTGGGTTGGGAGGCCACGACTCGACCCTGATCTTCTATAAAAAGGGAGAGGGACGGTGCCTTTCCATACTCACCTCCTTCCTCCCCTTCCTGCTTGGTATCCTTCTTCCACTCGACATGGTGAGAGGGCATGCAGGTTCTTCAATGGCGGCGACGAGGGATTTTGCTCGACAGCGCGTCCCCTCTCCCCCAGAGTTCACGGCGGCAGAGCCCGCCGTGAGAGGGAGAGGGAGGGGGCGAGGCCGAGGTCGCCGCGGTGCTCGGGGAAGAGGAGGATGGGGCGGCGCACCAGCTGCGCCTCTGCTGGCGGCCCCTCCTCCAATGGAGGGCCATGTCGGAGACCAGCCCCGCGAGTTCTTCATCAGGTTGTACAAGCCCGTGTGCGGTCATCTCTACCTCCCTACCCCGTTTGCTCGGGTAGTGGAGCTTTACCCGCCGCAGGTCTTGAGGTTGCACATGAGGGGCTGCGGGAATGGCAGCATGTGGGTCGACATCGACTTCCCTGCTCCTCACATCATGTATCTCCGCCATGGGTAGAAAACCTTTACCCGTGCCCATAGCTTGTCGGAGGGGCACGTTCTCCAGTTCAAACTGATGGAGAATGGCCTACTCTCCGTCAAGGTCTTTGGGCACTTGAGAATCCGCTTAGGGTGCTGTGCTGGGAGCTCCACCGACGAATAAAGCTCCTCCTCGAGCAACAGCGACGAGGAGGACAATGAAAACGACGATGGCGTTAGCGGGCGGGGGGATGCCGACTTCGACTCCGGCTGACCATCAGTGGCAGCACCATCATCTACACCGCCCGCTTCCCCAGCAACATACCTTGTCGGGGGAGGTGTCTTGCTGGCTAAGGTGTCGGTGGTCGAGGGTCACCTCCGCCATGCTCTCCATCAATGCGTCCCTCCGCTGTATCTTCTTTGCCTTCACCTGCCGTACCTGGGAGGAAAGGGGCAAGAACGGGGATCACAGGGCACTTTTTTTGCAACTTGTAGGCACTTGCCAAATCTTAATTTTCTAGATAATGTAATCTCTCGAGTCTATGCTTATGTTCTGTAACATTTGTACTTGCATCCGCATGTCAATGAAAAAGATGAGCCTTGCCGAGAACCCATGCATGTATACGTCCATGCAGAGACGAAACGCCTCTTTAATGTAAATAAATGAGTTTTCCCGGCAAGCTACCTTGCCGGCGCCTTCTGCGCCTGCCGGAGGGTCACATCTGCCAGGTTACAGACAAAGGGTCTAGCCCCCTGCCAATCTCTTTTCACCAAAGGCTACTGCAACCATTCTGACTGAAATAGCGTTCGGGTGAGGGATGGGAGCACCTAAGTTTAAGAAGAGTGGCGAGGTTTATAAGTTACGAACACGAATGGACAAGAGGCAAACTTTATCTATTTGGTTTGCCGGGGATCGCAGTGTTGGGCAGACTTCTCAACCTCTTGCCGGAGCCAAGTTCATGACAGGAAATGGCAGAACCGAGCATCTTCACTATGGCTAGAAAGAAGAGAGGACAGGAGCATGAAACCTTGGTGGTTTATTAGTATCTGCTTAAATCAAGGGTAGTACAATATCCTGGACAAGCATGCATTCATATATGTATATACATAAACATGGAAATTAATAGGAAACTATACATACTGAAAGTTATTCGACTGCGCACAGGGTCTTCTCCTAGCTCTGTACATAGGGTTACATGCCTTGCCGGCAAGGCTAGTAAAAACGGGGGTCGCCGGGGCTCCCGACAACCGCGCCTTATGGGTAAACTTGCAAAGATGTTCAATATTCCAGGAGTTGCTCACCGGAATGCCATCTTCGGTCTCCAGTGGACTGCACCGGGCCTGGTGACTCGTATTACCTGGTAAGGGCCTTCCCACTTTGGCATCAACTTGTTTGAACTCTTGATGGATTGAATACGCCGAAGAACAATGTCGCCTTCCTCAAGGCTTCATGCATGAACCTTGCGGCTATGGTAGCGGTGCAAGGCTTGCTGGTAGCGAGCGGCTCACATAGCAGCCTGAAGACGATCTTCCTCAAGGAGCGTAGCATCATCTTGGTGCAACTGCTCTTGCTCAAGCTCATCATAAGAGAGCACTCGAGGTGACCCGTATATGAGTTCTGTGGGGAGAATTGCTTCCGCCCCGTATACCAGGGAGAAAGGCGTCTGGCTAGTGGCTCAATTTGGTGTTATTCTGATTGACCAAAGAACCGTTGGCAACTCATCAATCCAGCGTCTTCCGCACTTGTGCAACCTGTCGAAAGTTCTTGTTTTGAGGCCTCGCAGCACTTTAGCATTTGCCCTTTCTGCTTGGTCGTTGCTTCTTGGATGAGCAACAGAAGCAAAACAAACTTTGCTACCGAGGTCTTGGATATGCTGCATGTAGGTGCGACTCATGAACTAGGTGCCGTTATCAGTGATGACTCTATTTGGCACACCAAAATGGCATAATAGTCCCTTGAAGAACTTGACGACTGACTATGTTGTCACCTTTCTCACTGGTTCCACTTTTGGCCACTTAGTGAACTTTTTGATCGCAACGTACAAGTACTCAAAGCCCCTAACAGCACGGGGAAAGGGGCCGAGTATGTCGAGCCCCCAAAACGAAAATGGCCAGGAAAGAGGGATTGTCTAAAGAGCTTGAGCTAGTTGATGAAGCTTCTTTTAATGGAACTGGCATGCTTCACACTTGGTTACTAGTGCAGTTGCATCCTGGAGAGCGGTGGGCCAAAAGAAACCTTGCCGGAATGCTTTGCCGGCAAGGGCCCTTGACCCTATGTGGGAGCCACATATGCCTCCATGTATCTCTGCCAACAGGTCCAGTCTGTCCTCCTGAGGAATGCACTTCAATTTCACGCCGTTCGGTCTCCTTCTGTATAGGACATCATCCACAAACTGGTACATGTTGGACCGATGGGCTACTTTTTCTGCCTCTTCCTGTTCCTCTAGGAGTTCCCCTGTTTGGAGGAAACGAACGGTGTGTTGTGCCCATGCCGGAGCCTGAGGCTCGACAGCAAGGACCAAAGGCTCATCTCCTGTCGTGGGGGCGACTGTCTCTACGGCGACAACTTGGGGCCTTGCCGGAGGTTGCTGCTCCCTGGCAAGCTTGGGGTTCCCGGTAACTTCCTTGTCGGCGGCTCCTGGGAGCTCAGCAGGAAAGTACTTGCTGAGGCTCACCTTCCTTTGCTTATTTTGTTCTACTGATGGTTCAACATATGGCTCAGTTAATTGGAGCACAAAGGTACCTGGTTCCACAGGCAACTTGAGAGCAACACGCTTTGACAAGTCATCGGCAATGTTGTTTTCCGCTCGAGGAACATGCTCTACGTGCAGACCGTCAAAATGCTCCTCCTACTTCCTCACTTCATCTACATAGGCTTCCATCAACGGGCTCTGATAATCTTTATTAACCTTATTAACGACAAGCTGTGAATCACCTCTGATGATGAGCTTCCTGATTCCGAGGTCTGCCACGATCCTGAGACCGACAAGTAGTCCCTCATACTATGTAGTGTTGTTTGTTGATTTTTTCCTGGGGAAAGTGCATCTGAACTACTTACTTAAGGCGCTCTCCGGTGGGCGCGACGAGTAGCACGCCAACACCAGCACCTTGCAGCGAGAAAGCCCCATCAAAGTACATGATCCAATCATGGCTCGTCTTCTTGTCGGGAAGAGTGGTCTCTTGAATTTCTTTGTTAGGCGTTGAGGTCCATTCTGCTATGAACTCTGCCAAGGATCTGCTCTCAATTGTTGAAGTGCTTTCAACCTTGAGGCCAAAGCTTGACAGTTCCAATGCCCACTCCACAATCCTCCCGGTTGCATCTGGGTTGTGCAAGATCCGTTGTGATAGGATGCGAGTGACATGGTGATCTCATGTGCTTGGAAATAGTGACGCCGCTTTCTTGAGGCCATAAGAAGGATGAAAAGCAACTTATGCATGATAGAATATCTTGATCTAGCCCCTGTAAGAGGGAGCTGACAAAATAAACCGGGTTCTGCATCACCTTCTTCTTTTGTTTCACTTCACTTGCTTGCGCAGATCCTGTCCCACCAGGATCGAGCTCAGTCGGGGGTCCTGCCTTGCTGGCATCAAGCCCTGCCGGGGAAGGCCCTGGCTCATCATATGACAGCCTCGCCACTGCCGCTGCTTCTTCCTCAACTTCTCTCTGTGCCACTAACGCAGCACTAACCATTTGATTCGTTGCCGCTAGATATAGCAGCAACGGCTCTTGCGCTTTAGGCATGACTAGTATTGGCGTAGAGGAGAGGTACCTCTTCAAATCTTGCAGTGCTGCCTCCACTTCTGGAGTCCATTTCATTGGACCCGCCTTTTTCAAAATTTTGAAAAAGGGTAGGGCACGCTTAGCAGATTTGGAGATGAACCTACTTAGGGTAGCAACGCAGCCAGCAAGCCTACGGACATCCTTGACTCGATTCGGTGCCTCAATCTGCTCAATCGCTTTTATCCTGTTGGGATTTGCTTCGATTGCATGTTGAGATACAAAGAACCCAAGAAGTTTGCCGGATGGGACACCGAACACACACTTCTCAGGGTTGAGCTTGAGGTTGATCTTGCACAAATTCGCAAATGTTTCTTCCAGATCTTGTACGAGCGTGGCCTTGTTCTTGGTTGTGACCACTATATCATCCATGTAAGATTCCATATTTCTATGTAGCCGGGGCTCAAAACCAATTTGGACCGCTCGGACAAATGTTGAACAAGCGCTTTTCAACCTAAAAGGCATTCGTACAAAATAGTACATACCACATGGGGTGATGAACGCAGTCTTTTCTTCATCTTCTTTCTTCATGAAGATTTGGTGGTATACTGAGTAGGCGCCGAGGAATGCCAGCAGGTCGCACCCGGCAGTGGAGTTCACTATCTAGTCAATGTGTGGCAAAGGGAAAGGATCCTTTGGACATGCTTTATTTATATCTGTATAGTCAATACACAACCTCCATTTCTCATTTGCCTTGTGCACCACCACTCGATTGGCCAACCATGTTGGGTGGAGCACTCCTCTGACTAAGCATGTCGCTTACTTCCTGATCTCCTCAATGATGAACTCTTGCCGCTCCAAAGTTTGCTTTTTGGCCTTCTGCTTGATGGGCCGTGCACGAGGATAGACAGCAAGGTGGTGCTCAATCACCTCCCTGGGAACACCGGGGATGTCAGATGCTTGCCACACAAACACATCAACATTCGCCCGCAGGAAGGTGATGAGCGCGCTTTCCTATTTGCTGTCAAGGGTGGAGCTTATGGTAAAAGCTCCACCCATGCCATCCTCCTTAATGGGTACCTTCTTGGTTTCTGGTGGTGCTGCCTTGGATCTCTTGCTCTTGCCGGTGGATCTCTCTGGCATGTCCTCAACGGGAATGCAGCACTCCAAGGAGGCGCGTTTGTCGGAGTGGGTGCAGAAGTCCTTGCTGCGGCCGGAAGTCTTGCCGGTGCTTGAGGTCTTGCCGGTGACCGAGGCATTGCTAGTCTTCTTCCCCTTGGAGGCTCCAGTGGCACGAGCAAGTGTTTTGGCCGCAGGTGCTGCAACTGCCTCTCGGTAGAGTTGGTCGGCACAGATGAGCGCATCCCTCTTGTCACAGTCGACAGTGATGATGCTCATTGGACCGGGCATCTTCAGCTTGTCGTATGCGTAGTGTGATGCCGCCATGAGCTTGGCCGGTGCTGGACGGCCAAGGATCCCGTTATATGGCAACAGGATCTCGGCGACATAAAAAACGATCTTCTCTGTCCTGTAGTTCAGGTCACCTCCAAACGTGACTGGTAGCATGACCTTTCCTTTAGGCTGGCTTTGTGGCACCCCGGCTCAGAGCAACCTGTTTACCTTGCATTGCAAACCCAGATATCATGTCTTCTGGCAATACACAACATCTTGGTATAGAAAACAACCGCTTTATAGATACTAGCGGAAGCATAGTGCGATATTACATCAAGTAGCAAGGCCAAGCAGCACACTCAGTGCGGCTGAACAATATGTACATTATTTACTGAACATAAAGGGGCCTCGATCATGACAACTATGCGGCAGTGTAACGACGACGAAGCGGGAGTCCATAGCACAGGGCACCTATGTGGATATGATCATGGCAGCACTCCGATCCAGTTAGACTTTCCTGAAATCTGGCAGAACACGCGAGGTCAGTACATTGAATGTAGTTGCAAGCTCACAACAAGCACAAACAAAATGACAAACAATATCATGACATTTAATCAAGTTAAATGCAAATAACAACATGCTACTCATGCCATGAAACCAAACTTGTGCACCGTGCCCCTCGGACTCTCTTACCAATGGGTTACCTCGTAACCAAATGGTGATTATTCACGGATCACAGATGGAACCACACTCGGTTCAGGCCACAGTTAGTCTCACTCATACCATCATAATTTAACCAGTGCCAAGCAAATAACTTAGTGTGCAAGATCATTTTATAAAAGTTGATCCATGGTGTGACTTACTTATGAACTAGGCCCTTATCCGCGGCTGCGGCTATCGATAGATATAATACACTCTGTAGAGGTAGCGCACTGTACCCACACCACGGAACCCATGGCCTCGCACTCCCATTCGGGTGGACCAACGGCATTCCAACGGAACTCTCCCATTGCCATGACACTCTCTCGGCCACTCCGACTAACTCCCCACTGGGCTAAGTCATGGGTGGCCCCGTGCCTACCAAAGGCATCATGGCCACCGTCATGGCAAGAATGGCCACCATCGTGGCAAAACAAAAATGGTCCCAAATGGGGACAAGGTACCATCTCAACAACAATGGGAACACAAGGTTATGGTTGCTTACCGGGCCAGGGTAACACACGCCCATAACCTTCCCTCGTTGGAGGCACCGACAAGAGACATGACAACGGACCGACTAACGGCCTTCCCATAAAGGCAGATGTGCTTGCACTGGTCAGCCTGATTCAGTGGCACCATGACCCGATCAACTTGATGTTCAAGGTCAACTAACATAAGGTTTAACTTGAAATAAAATGCTCGAGTCACCATATGACATGCTCATGCAACCATATGGCATGCATCTCATATCACTTAGAAATAACAGATCAACCTCATCAAAAGTTCTACTTGAACAAATCATCACTAGTCTCTACTGATTCTTTTCACTGGTTAATTTGCATTCATCATTTTTAGTTTATCATTTACCATATGAAACTCATCATGCACATATGAGAAATAATACCGATGCTAGTCATACCATAGTCATAACAAAATCACATAGTCTAACTACTCATGCTAGATCTCACTAGTTCAAGTACTCACTTCTGTAAACTAAGCATCTTGCTCATGACAAAATAACTAACACAAGTATTATTCATTAAATAACTACATGCAAGAAATAATTTACATTAAAGTTGGAAAATCATGGATATTGCAAGGACACCATGAAAATGTTTGTGTGGCTTGCCTTAGTTCAGAGGACCTTCACACTCCTCCTGGATATCTTCAAGACAAGCTTCTCCTTCTGAAAATAATTAAAATGACAAAAAGAAAACATCAAGAACACTTCTGAAAATTACCAAAAAATCTAGACAGTAGAGAAAAATCTCATCTTGGGTGTGCTGCTAGAGCTTTCCAGTAAGAACACAATGCAAAAAGAATCAACTCATTTGGACTTGTGGTTTAGGAGTTATAGCCAGACAAAGTTCTGGTCAAAATTTGATTTAAATTTGAAATAAAAGAAAACCAGGGGGTGATGTTTATGGCGTACTTCAGAAATGCGCCACCACTCATACCACTTCGCGTGCGGCTGAGGGGCTTACAATGGGCCCCATTGGTTAGGTCGAAGGGAGAGAGAGAGAAACAGAGGTGGGCGACGCGTCAGCGGCGCGTTATACGGAGAGGAGTGCCCGGCGGCTAGATCTAGAGGGATGGGAAGATAGAGGAGGTCGAGGCGCACCTTCCCGTACCCATAGCATGGCTAGGGGTGGCCGGACGGGGTCGGAATGGTCCTCTCGAGCGGCGGCAGAAAGTAGAGGTCGCCGGAGTTGAAGACAACAACGTCGTGGGGCTTCACCAGGGCTCCAACATGGTCGGACGACACAAGTGAGCTACTAGCAAGCCGCTTGAGGAGTGGGTTGAGCTCGGGAGGAAGTGGAGTGAGGTGCAGGGGCCGCGGGGAATCGCTGGCGAGCTCGGGTCGGGGCGGCGGCCAGAGGCCTGCCTGACTGGGCTACGGCTGTTCTACAAGCTTGTGGAGGTTGTGGGAGTGTGCGACGATGCTCAACGAGTCGGGAGGGGGCCGTATTTATAGGCGAGCGAGAGGAGAGGATTGGGCTCCACTGTGAAGCTTCTGGAAATGGCGCCTGGCGATGAAAGGCGTCGGCGAGAGGGGGAGAAGGCGACGCAGCTCACGCGGGCACTGTGGGAAGGAAGAGACGAGCACAGGAGCCAGGAAGGCCACAAGCATAGTGGCATGGGCGCACTGTTGGCTTGGACGCGCCATGCCCGTGCTCGCTACGGCGAGCTCCGGCATCGGCGAGCGCCAGGGAGGAGTTAAAGGGTTTGACACAAGGATGGTGGTGCGGTTTTGCAAGGCGTGGCGATCGGGGAAGCGAGCACGAGCACAACAGCAGCTCGGGCGCGTCGCAGAGCACGTCGGCAGCATGCCAACATCCCTGAATGAACGCGGTCACCGCGTGAACTATGACATCAGGCCGCACTAAGCTCAAACTTCATGTATGGTGTGTATTCCTTAGTGGTTTGAGTGGTTCCAACGATTTGAGTTGAACCCAGGAGCTGTGAGTGCGTGGTTTTCTTCCTGGTAAGTTTCTGGGCAGTAACTTGTGAGGTTAACTAAGAGTGATTCAGTAAGAGTTAAGGGATGGGCTTTGGGGTTGAGCATTCTCTTAGGATGGTAATGAAGCTCATAAAAGATCAGCCTCATTGGATCAAGGAAAAACATACTTGCTATGTAAAGTGGCTATTTTGTCCAGAACAGAAATGATTTTCTGTAGCAAAAATATTCCAAAAAGTTATGCAATATTTTTGCTCAAGGAGGTTCCCTAGGGTTCAAAGAATATTTGTGAATTTTCTCAAGATTTTAATAGCAATAAAAATGAGGGTTGCTTTGGAGCATACTTCTCTGAAGTGAGTTTCAGAGAAGAAAATGAATATATTTTTTTATGAAAAATATTCCTTGTGTCATTCTTGGGATTTTTCAGAGAAAGAAAGTTGAGTTAGGGATGGATGGGTCACTTGGGTGAAAATCAAGGGTAGGCCCAAGTGCTCAAGTCCAATTGAATTGATTCAAAACTCCAAATCCAAAACAAAGGCAAAAGAAGGTCCAGAAAAAGAGAAAAGGAAAATCCAGGCTATCACAGGCTTCTCCCTGGATTGATCTCTTGAAATGCATCCGTTTCTTCGAGATCTTTATCAGAGATCTGTAGCCTCTTGATCACGTTGGGCGAGATCAAGTTCAGACCAGCCCCACCGTCAACTATCATTTTTGTCACCATGAGGTTTTGGATTGTTGGTGAAACCAACAATCGCAAACACCCGACCGCAGTTGTGCGGTCGAGGTGATCCTCGGCGTAAAAAATGATAGGCGTGCTGGACCACTTCAGTGGTTTCTGTGCGTCAATCATCGGCTCCGTTGCATTGATCTCATGCGCCCACTGTTTAAGTTGACGGTGGGAAGAATGCAACGATGCGCCTCCATTAACACACATAACCTCTGTAGCTTGCGGAAACTCGTGCTCGCTGGACTCGTCATCACCGTCATGATCATCGTCTCCCTCTTTCTTGTCGCGGCCTCGAGCATGCCTCTCTTGCTGCTTGTCTTTGCCGCGGCGTCCTCCTCGGCCGCCGCACTTCTGGCCGGACCCCTCAGCACCATCTTGTCCCTTCTCTTTGTCCCGTCTCTCGTACTCAACCCTCTGCTTCTCCATCAGTTGCTCAACTTGACGACAGTTTTGGAGGTCGTTACCTTTGGTGCGGTGAATCTTGCAATATTGCTTGTTGGAGTCCTCTGGCTTGCCGGCAGCCGCCAAGGCTCGGCAGGCGTCGCACGCGGCAATCTCCTTGCCGAGGTCGTCAACCTTGGCCTTTTTGGCGGTGTCGGGGTCGCCGGATTCCTCAACAGTAAGCATGATCTTGCCTTTACGCTTCTAATTGCGTCGTCGGCCTTTCTTCACTAGGGCGATGATGCCCTCATCTTTAGAGTCACTTCCTGCGTCAGCGTCCTCACCGGGGTACTTCCTCCCTTCTTCAGCTCGGGCACATCTATCAGCCAAAACATAAATCTTGGCAACATCCGTAACCTTGTTCATCGCCAGCTCTTCACGCATCTTACGATTGTGCACGTTATGATGGAACGCGCTGATGACAATGGTGGGATGAACATCGGGAATGTTGTACTACACATGGCTGAACCTTTGTATGTGTTTGCGCAAGCATTCGCCGTCCCTCTGAGGGATCACATGCAAATCACTTGCCTGGCCAGGAGCTACGTGGCCGCCAGTAAAGGCACCAACAAACTCGTGGCACAAATCCGACCAAGAGGACATGGAATCTATCGGCAGGTGCATCAACCATGACCTGATGTTGGGCTTGAGCACCAACGGGAAACAGTTGGCGAGTACCTTGCCGTCTTAAGCTCCGGCGGCTATGCATCGCGATGGTGTAAACGCTCAGGAACTCAGAAGGATGAGTCTTGCTGTCGTACTTCTCTGGGACCTCTGGTTTGCACGTGCGGTTGGTGGGCCACTGGAACTGCCATAGCTCACGGGTAAACGCTGGACAGGTTATTGCATAGGGAAAGTCATCAGCATCCTCCGGCGCAGGCCTGTATGCAGTGGGCCCAGCATGCCTATCAGATTGGTGGCGCGCCTCCCGTCGCCGCTCGATGGAGGTCCGGGCATCCTCCTTGAGCTGTTCACGAAGAACCTGACATTGGTTGTGACGTGCTCATGGATTAGACAACATCGTGGACACGTTATCATGGGCGTCAACCCGACGAGCTGATGATCACCGCTACAGCGGTGGAGGGGAGTGCATTGTGATTGCGGCGCCTCCACCCCTTCCATTGTCAATGCGCACCAACTCGGTGGTCCGGCGCCGCGAAGGACTTGCCTCCTGGTGGCCATCCCTGTTGGCTTGGCCAATAAGGCTTTGGATAGTAGCCCTCCACTCTTTTTGCTTCTCCGCAGCAGGAGGAAAGTCGAGGAGTAGCTGCGCTCGTGCCAATGCTTCTGCTCGCGTTGGTGGTAGCGACAAGCGCGAGGAACGGGAGGAGCTTGGACTTCTAACTATGTTAGAAGGAGTTCCGTCACGGTTCCGCGGCCGCGCGCCCTTTTCACCAGCATCATGGCGTGCATGTTGTCCCTGCGCATCTTGAGAATGATGCTGAGGGCTCTTGCCACGACGATGCCCGGGTCACTAGTGTCGCGGCGCTGTTCATCGCGCACGACCTGGGAGGGCCGCGGTGCGTGCGTCGGTGGGGTCGTCTGCCTACCCTTGGAGGTCCCCGCAGCACCCGTGAGCAGCACAGGTCCGTCCTTGGATGCGGCGGCGGCCGGGTCGTCGTTGCCGCTACGGACGACGCCGCTGCCTGGCTTCTGGTATAAGGGTGGCATGGATGATCTTGCTCCCCTCCGTCAGCAGCGTCTGCCAAGTCGCCCATCTGCGCTGGCGCGAGCAAACCGGCCCCAGACGAACCGATCACTGTGATCGTCTTCTTCTTGGGAGCCATGGCGATGAAGAGATAGACACACTAACTACTGGACCAGATTTGCATAACTCGTCTTCCCCTATCTGGCATGCCAAAGATGTCGAGGAAATGACACCTATGGGATCATGAAGATCCCTTCTATGGTTGGCGGGGAGAAAGCTGCGCAAAGAGCAGGTTTAGTGATCAGCACGAGGGATTTTTACACAGGTTCGGGCCGCTCGGGAGCATAAAACCCTAGTCCTTCTTGAGTGTATATTTTGTGTTCTTGAGTTCTTAGACTAGCTGCTGTGCATGCTTAGTCCAAAAAGTCCAAATCCTTCCTCAGTACGCCTCGGGCCTCCTTTTATATGTCAAAGGGGTCGCCACAGTGGCACACAGGAGGTGTAAAGTATCTACAGTGTACAAGTTTATCGCTGACATCGTAGGACAAACGCATCAAATGCGCTGCCTACATGTCCTTCAACTTTATCAGGGACGGCAACAGAACCCGTCACGTCCGTTGTCGCCTCATCCTGCCTTGACACGCGTCCAGGCTGAGGAGGCACGCAGTGCCAGGCTGGCTGGCTAGCTGCTGTGCTGGCTCGGTGGTAGGGCCTTCACGAAGATATGCATGCCACCACATAGGTGCTTACGTAGTTGGCCTAGATTATGTATCCCGCCACGCAGGCGTCTGCCTAGTTGGCAAGCTGGTCGTCGCGCTGGGACGGCAGTGAGGTGGTGAAACGTTGTCGGGCGCAGGCCTGGCTGTGTCCCCACAATTATCCCCACCAAGGGTCTTGTCGGGGCCTCGCAGTCATCCCCGGCAAGGGTCTAGCCGGGGGTCTTCATCTTTTGGTCTTCACATAGACCCGCAGGCCACCAGTCCTTACAAAGACTTGCATGCTATTATGCACGCGCCCTCGAGTCTTGGCTTTGATGTTGTCCATGGTGTCAGAGCTCTCAGCCTCGATGGCGGTGGCCTTGCTGGTGCTTCGCGGGTCACCTTGCCGGGGCTACATATGCTGTCCCGGCCAGGATGTTGCTGGGGGAGGTCTAGTCTGTCTTCTGCTCTTTGTTTACTGGCTCGAATGTTTGTCTTGTTAGTCCTGTATTTCTCCTTCCACTGCCCCGCCAAGCCATGCCGCAGGTGTGGCTACGACTGCCCATGCACTAGTAAGGGGTACAGAAAAGCCCATACTTTCGTACACCAACAAGGGGCATAAAATGATAGCGCTTGTTGGGAGGCACCCTAATGAATAAAATTTATTTTTGCCTTTTTCATTTTGTTCTTGAGTGTTTGCACAATTATCCCTCTGTTATGATTGTGTTTTTTATGTTTTAATTAGTGTTTGTGCCAAGTAAAGCCTTTGGCATAGCTTTGGTGATAGTTGATTTGATCCTGTTAAAAAACAGAAACTTTTGCATCTAGTAATAGAATCGTTTAAATTCACAGAAGCGACAAAAAATTCTCATTTTTTACACAAGATTGATATACAAATTGGCTTTGTTGTCCTAATGTTTCAGAATTTTTTGAGTTAGAGAAGTATGAGAGCAATTCACATCTTATAGACTATTCTGTTTTCTTTGCATTGTGTGCTCATTTTGATGAATCTATGGATTGTATTGGGGGGGGTAATAAGCCATGGTAAAGTTAGAATATAGTTGATATAATGCAACAATAAAATTTGAATGGGTTTTCTATAGTACTTAAAGTAAATATTGGTTTTCTTATACTAACGGATCTCACGAAGGTTTTGTTAAGTTTTGTGTAATTGAAGTTTTCATGTTTTGGGTGAGATCATGATGGATGAAGGAATAAGGAGAGAAAAGATCCTAAGCTCGAGGATGCCGCATGGCACCCCAAGTTAATATTCAAGAAGAACCAAGCAAATAATCTTGGGGATGTCCCAGAAGGTATCCCCTGTTTCTTCAAACGACCATCGGTATTTTACTTCGACCTATATTTTTATTTGTCACATATCATGAGTTTTGCTTCGAGCATCTTGTATTATATGAGTCTTTGCTTGTTTTTCTTTTTAGTTTGTCACAAGTATCCTTGCTTAACACACCTATTTGAGACAGCCAAAATTATGCTATGATTTTTTAGGATTGCTCTTTATGCTTCACTTGATTTTTTTAAGCTATGGAATTGCTCTAGTGCTTCACTTATATCTTTTTGAGCATGGTGTCCTTTAATATTTTTGAAGAAATTCTCTCATTCTTCACTTAGATTTATTTGAGCTTGTCAAAAGCAAATGCAACATATGAAACTAGTCCCAAAGTGATAGATATTCAAGAGGGATATAATAAAAACTTTTTCATGAAGATCATTGGACAAAATAAACTTAATTCTTTGTAATAGTTTTGAGATATGATGATAGTGATATGTGAGTCATGTTGGTGAGTAATTATGCTTTAGTAAGAATATTGGTGTTAAGGTTTGTGATTCCCTATGCAAGCACGAAAGTCAATAGTTATGCAATGAAATTATATCCTACTTGTGGTGCATTATTCGGTGTTAGTTATGCTTAATGCACTCTTATGTGATTTTTCGTTTCTTGGTTGGTTGCTTCTCAATCTATTTGCTAGCCTTCACTTGTACTAAGCAGAAATACTACTTGTGCATCCAAAATCCTTAAACCTAGTTTTGCCACATGAGTCCACCATACCTACCCATATGCGGTATTTCCATGCCGTTCTAAGAAAATTGTATGTGCCATCTCTAATTTTCAAAATGAATTTCCTTTTTGTGTGCTCGTACCACTCATGAAGCGGCAGGGGGTGGCCAATCTTTTTCATGCTAGATGTGTTATTATCAAGATGAGTGTTTATTCACTTGTCATTGCACGAGAGTATGGTGGTAATAGGATGCCCAGCCCCGAAATGAAAAAGAAATTTACTTTACGTTATCAAATAATAAATTCCTTGGAAAGTGTTGGTATGGACGGTACCCGTGGATACGGCTAGCCATGGAATGTGAAAGTATGGTGGAAAAAGGAATAAACTTTAATTTTTATTTGGGAACTGCCTATGATATATCTAGCGTGGAAAGTGTTGGGAATTACTTGGTCGTTTTCATTGATGGGAAAAGTATTCCTCTTAAAAAAGTTTATCTCTCAATTTAAGCTTTGAGCTCTAGCACCTCTACAAATCCCTACTTCCCTCTACGAAGGGCCTATCTATTACTTTATGCAATTTTATTTTTATTTGAATCTCCATCTTCTCTTATAAAGCACCAACAAAGGGGAACTATGATCATACTTGAGCATTGGATGTAGCTAATATGCGAGTGTGTTTCATGAATGGATCAATGATTGAGCATGATGGGCTAGGGGTAACTTTCTTTAGTGTTGTTAGTTTGAAATACATGGTTGCTTGTTGATATGCTTGAGTATTGAAATGTTCATGTCAAAACTAGACTATTGCTTTGAACCATATAAAAGTCCGAATGTCCATGCTACAAAAGAAAAGAATATGTGATGAACATGTTCGGATGCATTTCACATCAAAAATTCTGTTTTTATCATATACCTACGCGAGGACGAGTAGGAAATAAGCTTGGGGATGTTGATACGTCTCCAACGTATCTATAATTTTTGCTTGTTCCACGCTGTTATATTATCATTCTTCGATGTTTTACAATCATTTTATAGCAACTTTATATCATTTTTTGGGACTAACCAATTGACATAGTGCCTAGTGCCAGTTGATGTTTTTTGCTTCGAAAATATCAGTACCAAACGGAGTCCAAATGCAACAAAACTTTTTGGAGAATTTTTTTGGACCAGAAGACACCACGTGGGCCAAAGATGTACCAGAGGGGAGGCCTGAGGTGGGCACAACCCACCAGGGCGTGCCCAGGAGCCCAAGCGCGCCCAGGGGGGTTGTGCCCCCCTCGATGGCCTCCCGCACCGCCTCTTCGCCCTATAAATCCTCAAATAATCCAGAAACCCTATAGGAGTCGACGAAACACAATACCAGCCGCCGCAAGTTCCAGAACCATGAGATCCAATCTAGACACCATCACGGAGGGGTTCATCCTCCTCCTTGGTGCCTCTCCGATGATGCGTGAGTAGTTCATCATTGACCGACGGGTTGATACGTCTCCAACGTATCTATAATTTTTTATTGTTCCATGCTATTATATTACCCATTTTGGATGTTCATGGGCTTTACTTTACACTTTTATATCATTTTCTGGGACTAACCTACTAACCGGAGGCCCAGCCCAAATTGCTGTTTTTTTGGCCTATTTCAGTGTTTCGAAGAAAAGGAATATCAAACGGAGTCCAAACGCGATGAAACCTTCGAGAGCGATCTTTTTGGAACAAATGCAAACCTGGAGACTTGGAGTGGACATCAAGCAACAACCAAGGCGGCCACGAGGGTGCCCGGCGCGTCCCCTACAGGTGGGCGCGCCCCCACCCTCGTGGGCCCCTTGGGAGTCCACCGACCTACTTCTTCCTCCTATATATACCTACGTACCCCGAAAACATCAGAACAGATCACGAAAACCTAATTCCACCGCCGCAACCTTCTGTATCCGCGAGATCCCATCTTGGAGCCTTCACCGGCGCTCCGTCAGAGGGGGAATCGACCAAGGAGGGCCTCTACATCATCTCCAAGGCCTCTACCTTCGGGTCCATAGTTATTAGCTAGATGGCTTCTTCTCTCTCTTTGATTGTCAATACAAAGTTCTCCTCGATCTTCTTGGAGATCTATTCGATGTAACTCTTTTTGCGGTGTGTTTATCGAGATCCGATGAATTGTGGGTTTATGATCAAGTTTATCTATGACAAATATTTGAATCTCCTCTGAATTATTTTAGGTGTGATTAAGTTATCTTTGCAAGTCTCTTTGAATTATCAGTTTGGTTTGGCCTACTAGATTGATCTTTCTTGCAATGGGAGAAGTGCTTAGCTTTGGGTTCAATCTTGCGGTGTCCTTTCCCAGTGACAGCAGGGGCAGCAAGGCACGTATTGTATTGTTGCCATCGAGGATAAAAAGATGGGGTTTATATCATATTGCATGAGTTTATCCCTCTACATCATGTCATCTTTCTTAATGCGTTACTCTGTTCTTTATGAACTTAATACTCTAGATGCATGCTGGATAGCGGTCGATGTGTGGAGTAATAGTAGTAGATGCAGGCAGGAGTCGGTCTACTTGTCACGGACGTGATGCCTATATACATGATCATGCCTAGATAATCTCATAATTATTCACTTTTCTATCACTTGCTCGACAGTAATTTGTTCACTCACCGTAATACTTATGCCATCTTGAGCGAAGCCACTAGTGAAACCTATGGCCCCCGGGTCTATCTTTTATCATATAAGCTTTACTATCTACTTTTATTTGCATCTTTAATTTTCCAATCTATATCATAAAATACCAAAAATATATTTATCTTATCATATTATCTCTATCAGATCTCACTTTCGCAAGTGGCCGTGAAGGGATTGACAACCCCTTTATTGTGTTGGTTGCGAGGTTCTTGTTTGTTTGTGTAGGTTGAAAGTGCGTTATATCAACTAGAGGGGGGTGAATAGGTGATTTTTATGAATTCTTCACTGAGGAATTTGTTGGTGAGGAAATTCCTTAGCGAAGAACTACTTGTAGCGGAATAAGTACTCAAAAGTAAACATAGCAGAACACAAGCATAGACATCATGATGAAATGAGGACAAGCATAGAGTATAGAAAGCGTAAACACAGGATAGCACAGGATGAAGATAGACATACTGAAGAAATTGAACTGAGGAAATTGAGAAAGTCTTCAGTCAAAGTCTTCAAACAGATATGAACAAGCACACAACAACAGAAATGAGGAAATGAAAGAGTTTAGGAAATAAAACCAGTAAGCTTGGTGAAGACAATGATTTGGTAAACCAGTTCCAACTGCTACCTCAGTTGTACGTTTGGTTGGAGCGGCTAGGTATTTAAACCTGAGGACACACAGTCCTCACCGTATTCTCCTTGAGCTAAGGTCACACAGACCTCACCCAATCACTCGTGGTAAGTCTTCAGGTGACTTCCAAACCTTCACAGACTCGGTCACTCGGCGATCCACAATTACTCTTAGATGCTCTAGACCATGACGCCTAACCGTTAGGAAGAAGCACAGTCTTCAAAGGTAACAAGCGTCGGATCCATGCAGGATCAATCTCTTCAGTGATGCTCAATCACTTTGGGTTTTAAGGTGTTTGGGTTTGGGTTTTCCTCACTTGATGATTTTCGCTCAAAGTCCTCGGAGGATGGGATGCTCTCAAATGACAAGCGTCAGTTTCTCTTGGAGCAGCCAACCAGCTGGTGGTTGTAGGGGGTGGCTATTTATAGCCTAGGGAGCAGCCCGACAAGATAAGACATAAATGCCCTTCAATGATATGACCGTTATGTGGGTAGATATTTTGGGACAGCTGGCGCATAGCACAACAACGGTTGGAATTTTGACTCTCAAATTCCTCAGGGCTATCGTGTTCCTCACTGTGTAGGCAATCTGCACTGGCGAATTCCTAACTCCTCAGTCAGAACAAATTCCTCAGCGACCAGAAGAACTTCGTCTCTGTCACCAAAGAAGTTGACTGAACTATATGAGATTTCCAATGGCTTCACTCCAAGGGATTGGTAGGTGTAGGATTTTGAGTTGAGCATCACATGGAAATTTTTCCTTAGTATTTTCTCAACCCCCTTTAACTGTACGGTGTTTCCTATGACTCAAGAAAGAGAAAATGAAACTATGAAAACAAAAGTCTTCACGCTTCATGTTCCTTGAATGAATTCCAAGTCTCCAAGGTCACACCAATTTCTTCACTTTCAAAGTCTTCAGAAAGTTTTCAGAAATCCAAAGTCTTCAGTTGAAGAACTTCATTTTTAGGGATCGACTTTCTTTGTAAATATCAAACTCCTCATAGACTTATAGACCTGTGTACACTCACAAACGCATCAGTCCCTTAACCTATAAGTCTTCAATACACCAAAATCACTAAGGGGCACTAGATGCACTTACAGTCTCCCCCTTTTTGGTGATTGATGACAATATAGGTTAAGTTTTCAACGGGGATAAACATATGAAGTGTAACTACTGATATTGAGGAATTTGATTGCAAGATATAGAAGAACTCCCCCTGAAGATGTGCATAGTGAGGAATTTGCTTTTGAAGCAATGCACACTTGAAGAGTATAATCATGGAGATCTCCCCCTATATCTTGTAATTCATACGCGCATTTGACATATAATATGAAGAATTTGAAATGCATGATGAAATATGGTGACTAATGTAATTCAGCATGCGTGCATTGAAATTAATGAGGAATAAGCATGTAGAAGAACTCAACAAAAGTATCAGGCCACCATAGAGTTTAAGATTACAACTCGATCCAGCAAAGTCATCAAAAGAACGAGAGTTGTAACTTAGAAAAAACGCCCATATAAGATAGACCCACTTGAAGACTAACTCAAATTTCTCCCCCTTTGTCATCTAATGACCAAAAGGGTTGAAAAAAGAGGACTAACACCCCTGAAGAATATCATGATGATGGAGGAGCGCCATCATTGTTGGGGTCTTGTGTCATTGTAGGGCCTGCCGCAGTGTCGTCCAAGTCTTCGTACTCGTCCGTGTCGCATGATGAAGAATATGAACTGGCGACCAAGGAAGGAACCTTAACCTTCTTGTATTTCTTCGGTGGAGGAGGAGACCAATCAAAATCTTCCTTGAAACCCATTTGCTTCAAATCTTCTTCACCATAGAGATGTGACAGAATAGCCCAGGTGCGATCGAAGACTTATGGAGGTAGTAATGGTTTTTCTTCACTGCATTATGTATAGCAGTCATGTTGTGAAGAATAGAGCCAAACTGACGCTTAATCCATTTGTGGTTTCGATCCACCTTCTGGTGAAGATAAGAAGCAGCTCACGGTCAGTCATCACACGAGGAGCAGTGGCTTGAGGATTTGGCTTGGATGCATTGGAAGCAGAATCATGAGTGGCAGAGTCATCATTGGTGGAATAAGATGCAGCTTTGCGGAACTGACCATCCAATGGACGAATACCTTCATCGATAACAGCTGGTGCCTTGCCCTTCTCATCAGCCAAGGAATATGTCTGCTTGAGGACTTCAATCGGTGGCAATTAGCTGAGGTGATTCTGAAAGTCAGCTTTGTAGTTGAGTGAAGACCTTGTTCTGAGGAATCTTATGATCCAAGGAGCATAAGGCTTCAGCTCAAATGGAGAAAGTGCAACATTTTCTAGAGTCCTCATGAAGAAATCATGATAGTTGATAGGGATGCCATGCATGATGTTGAATAGCATATTCTTCATGATGCCAACAATTTCCTCATCAGATGAGTCGTGGCCTTTGATAGGACTCATAGTCTTCGTCAGAATGCGATAGACGGTTCTTGGCACATACAACAATTCCTTCATGAGGAATTTTGTCCTTGGGGCTTGACCGGGCTTCAGAGGCTTCATGAGCACTTGCATGTAATGAGAAGTAAGTTTAGGTTCTTGGTACAGACAACGAGCACCTTCAGGTGGAGGACTGATTGGCAGGGCATGAAGTAATTCAAAGGTTGGTGCCTTGTAATGAGTGTTTTCGGTCATCCAGTCCAACACCCAAGTGTTGATATCATCAGCATCACCTATGATGTGCAGTGTCGCGTAGAACTGAAGAATAAGCTCTTCATTCCAATCAACGATGTCAGAGCAAAAGTTTAGCAGTCCTGCATCATGAAGCATATTGAGGACTTGGGAGAAGCAAGGCATTGATTCCATGTCCACGTGAGGAATATGCTCGTGGTCGAAGACTTTGTCCTTGTTGAAAAGCAGTGAAGAATAGAAATTGGCCTAGCTGGCAGTCCAGAACCGCTTCCTTCTAAGACGAGCATTGTCATAAGGGTTGAATTCAGTGAAGAAAACATGCTCGCCGAAGAAGTCATCAGCCTTGAATTTTTGCTTCTTTGAGAAGGGATCCTTTGTCTTGGGCTGAGGAGTGTCAGTCAATTGCATCACCACCTCAGGAATCACAATCTCAGGATCCACGGACTGAGGAATTTCAGGCTCTTCTTCAGCTGCAGCCTGGGTCTTCAATTCTTCATTGACATTTTCATCAGCACTAGTGGCTGGAATTTCTTCATGGACAGATGGGGTTGCATGAGGTTCTTCAGATCCCATTTGTACTTCAGTAGCAACAGGGGACTGAGGAATTGATTGGAGTGGGGTGAACATTGGAGAGTTGGGGTGCTGACTTTCCCAAAAGTCATCATTCAGCACGGGTGTGGTACAGCCAATGTCCACATCCTCATCTTCCATTTCTTCAATGCCGACCTCTTTGGCAGTGAACTGAGGCATAGGCGAGGAGATAACTGGTGTTGACGGGATTGCATCCACTTCAATTTCTTCATCCAACTGCTCTGATGAAGCAGCAGAAGGATTCTCTTCATTGGATTCGCTTGGAATCACATAGTCTTCATCATAAGGAACAAGGTCCTTTGATGGCATAGATGAGAGAGGAACAACATCAATGGGATTTGCAAACGAGCTTGTCAAAGGCTTCATCTTCTTTGGAGCTGAAGAATCTGATGAAGTTGATGCCTTCCTCTTCTTCACAGCTGCACGCTTTGCAGCCTTGGTCTTCTTCGCATCTGATGCAGATGGAAGGATCAGAGTGGTGTAGGCGCAGGAGGAGCAGAGTAATTTGGTTCAGTTTCTTCAGGCACAACTGATGCAGTTGCCCTGACTTCTTCATTTTCTTCAGGCGCACCACTAGTGGATGCCCTGGCAATTTCTTCAGCGGCTGGAATGCAGTCATCAGCCCTGGAACTTTCATTTTCTTCAGCAGCCTGATTGTCATCAGTGGTGCTGGCATGTTCTTCAGTAGGCTGTGTAGATGCTTCAGCCTGAGGATTTTCTTGTTGCGTTGGGGATGCAACATTTGAAGTGAGTTTATCAGTAATCTTCACAAATGTGACTTTGGCGCCAAGCTAGTCAGCATAGTAGCAATCAAATTCATCACTCAGTTGCTTGATTTCAGCTTGTAAGGCAACGAGTTGTTCAGGGGAGAGACTGAGGACATTGTTCTTTAGGTAGCGCTGCTTCTTGTACTGTGCTTTCTTCACCCTTCTTCCTTCTTCAAATTTCCATTTTTCTTCTTCAATGAAGGCAGTCAGAACATGACTTTGACCAGGAGTGAGGTTCATCTCCGGCAAAGGCATGTTTGGGTCCTTGTGCCATAAATCGATGAAGTCTAGGATCAACTTCGGATCCAGTAGCATTGGCACATTGCCGCCTTTGGCTTTAGCGGCCCTGGCCTGCCTGTCTCTGATGATTTTAGCAAGTTCTTCATCATCAGCCTCATCATTGTCAGAGGGCACTTGAAAGGCGACCTGCTTCTTGTGAGGACTTGGTCGAAGGTCTCGTCCAGCAGTGGCCTTTTTCTTCAGCAAAGAGGGGCCAGTTGAGGAATTTGGTGCAGCTGAGGAACTTGCAGACGCTCCTGAGGCAATTGAGATGCCTGTAGTCCTTTGGCACGTGGCGAGATGCATAGGTGCAGAGGATTTAGTCGGAGCAGCTGAAGACTTTTTCGGAGGAGCTGAGGACTTTGAAGGAGGAGCAGATTGAGGAATTGGCCGTGAGGGCTTTGAAGAATCTGGCCGTGAGGGCATTGCTGAGGAACTTGGCCGTGAGGGCATTGAGGGAGAAGCACTTGGCTTGTGAGCAGGCTTCTTAGGCATGGCCTTCTTCGGCTTGCTTGCAGAGGCCTCAGCAGTGGTAGCAACAGCAGCAGAGTCTTCATTAAATTTCCTCACTGCTTCCTTTGCCTGTTTGGCCAGTTTGGCCTGGCGCTTTCCCCATTCATCAGGATAATCCTCACTGCTCTTGAGGCTGGTGGGATCTGCCAATTGGCCAGGTGCAAATGGAGGTCTTGGGCATGGAGGGTTGAGTGCGAATTTCTTCATATACTTGGGAGTGACATATCTGTAGTCCCTCCATTCCCGTGCCCATCTCCTCTCAATCTTTTGAATGCGCACCTTGCGCTGATTTTTATCTTCCTCAGGGGGTGTGTAGTATCCAGCATAAATATCATCAGGGGTCTCAAATGATGTGTTGACCTCAGGCCTCTTTCCACCCTTCTGTGGCTTCTTACCATCAGCTATTTTCTTCAACTAAGGAATATGAACAACTGAAGTTTCTGAAGAGGTGTGCAACTTTTCTTCAAGGAACGCTGCAGATGAGTTAAGTTGATGAGAACCTAGTGATTCAGTAGCAGACATGTGTACCTGTGAACAGAGTATAGTTGCGAGGAATTTGGAGAGGTCATATGTGTTCTCAGAAGGTTTTTCAAAAAGGATAAGTTTGAGGAATTTGACCACATGAGTCTTGAGGAATTTCACTAAGCGTGCGTTGTCTTAGGTTCCAGAGTTGTATAGATTGAAGATCCACACAATTGAGGAATCTTGAAGAAAATCATTGCTTAGAGAAATGAATCAAGAGCAGATGACATGTGAGGTGTTCAATGTGTGAAGATTTGAAGAATAAACACCTTTGAAGATTTTCAAGAAAACATTTGAATCAAAGATGGCAGTAAAAGTAACTTATAATTACCCTTGATGAAGAACACCACGAATTGGGAAGTGTAGATGTGAAGTTCATCAATTCAAATCTTCCACGCCCTAACTCGGCATAGGAAGACAGCTACGACGGCGGCGGAGTGAAGAAATCTGCAACCGGCGCGAGTACGACGGCAACGAGGTCGAGGCAGTGAAGCTCTTCCTCATCGGCGACGATGAAGTAGCGGCAGCGCTAGGGTTTGAGAAGCTCGAGCGGGAGTGAGAATGAGCGGAGTAAAAACGAAGTGAGGAAGGGGAGGGGGTATTTATAGTTGGAGTGAAAAACTATATGCCCGAAGAAATTGGACGAACGTGCCCCTGACCCTTCTCATTCACTTGACATGTGTCACCCACGTACTGAGAGGTGGCGATCGGGTAAGATCGTGGGTGAATAGATAAGTATTGTCATGGGATGTGGAATGGTTTGAGCGGCAAAGCCAAAAATTTAGATAAGATAAGTTAAAAGTTCCGTTCGCAATTTCTTCAGCTGACAAGGACACGGTGAAGATTTTGAACGAGTTCCAAATAGAACGCGCATGAAGAATTTGTGAATAGACTAGGTTGAGTTTAGCATAGAGGGGGAAGGGTCCGATCACATTCACTTAGCAGAAAAAACAACTTGAAGAATTAGCAATAAGTGAATGTTGTAGAGGACATAAACTCACACACACACACACACAACACACACACAAACATATATATATATATATATATATATATATATATATATATACATACCTATAGCCAATGAAGAAAAATGACGGGGAGAGTGAAGACAATGCAAAGTTGAAGAATTTGAAAAACTGCGGAATTTCAAAAACGAAGGAAAACTCAAATTGAAGATTTTCAACTTTAGTTGGTGGCGTAATCCACCGTATAAGAGAGCTGATTTCAAACACCGCGTACAATTGACGTAGGGCTCTGAGAATCAATTTCTTCATTAATTTCTTCACACTTAGAGGGTTAGTCTTCATTGATTGAAGACAAACGTTACTTTGTGTGTTGCAGATCTAAGTCATCAAGTCAGCATAAGTGTTAGGATGTGTGTCCTTTTCAGAGAACATTCGAAGATTCTAGGATATTTAGCTCACACCACAACTTGCTAAATCTCTTCTCATCCAAGGGCTTAGTGAAGATATCGGCCAGCTGGTCTTCAGTGCTTCCGTGGTCGATGGAGATGTCGCCCTTCAACACAAGATCACAAAGAAAATGATGACGAATCTGGATGTCCTTTGTCTTCGAGTGCTGAACTGGGTTATGAGCAATCTTGATAGCTCTCTCATTGTCGCAGTAGAGAGGAACATTCTTCACGTTGATGCCATAGTCCTTGAGTGTTTGCTTCATCCATAGTAATTGAGCACAGCACGATCCAGCACCAATGTACTGAGCTTCTGCAGTGGAGAGTGAAACGCAGTTCTGTTTCTTCGAGGACCAACAGACCAAAGATCGTCCAAGGAAATGCCATGTGCCTGATGTTGACTTGCGGTCCACACGATCACCAGCATAGTCAGAGTCTGAATATCCAATGAGATCAAAAGAAGAGCCCTTGGGATACCATAATCCAAGTGTTGGTGTGTGAGCTAGATATCGAAGAATATGCTTCACAGCCTTATGGTGTGATTCCTTCGGTGTAACTTGAAATCGGGCACACATGCAAACACTAAGCATAATATCCGGCCTAGATCCACATAGGTACAATAAAGAACCAATCATGGAGCGGTATACCTTTTGATCGAAGTCTTTACCATTTTCATCAGTGCATAGATGACCATTTGTGGGCATTGGAATTTTGACCCCTTTGCAATCTTGCATGCCGAATTTCCTCAAAACATCTTTGAGGTATTTCTCCTGAGATATTAATATGCCATTGCATTGTTGACGAATTTGAAGACCTAAAAATAATTTCAATTTTCCCATCTTAGACATATGATATTCTTCACTCATCATGTAGGCAAATTCATCAATATAACGTTGTTCAGTACAGCCAAAAATGATATCATCAACATAAATCTGGCACACAAACAGTTCACCATCATAAGATTTAGTGAAAAGAGTTGGGTCGAGTGAACCCGGTTTGAAGCCTTTCTTCACGAGGAATTCCTTCAAAGTATCATACCACGCCTGAGGGGCCTGCTTGAGGCCATACAGGGCCTTATTGAGTCTGAAGACTTTGTCAGGATGCTTTGGATCTTCAAAACCCGGGGGTTAAGCAACATATACTTCTTCCTCAAGCTTACCATTGAGGAATGCACTTTTTACATCCATTTGTTGTAAGATGATATCATGATGGTTAGCATAAGCAAGTAATATGCGAATAGCCTCAAGTCTAGCAACGTGTGCAAAAGTTTCATCGAAAGCAATTCCTTCAACCTGTGTGTAGCCTTGAGCTACAAGCCATGCCTTATTCCTCACCACAAGGCCATTTTCATCTTGCTTGTTGCGGTAGATCCACTTTGTGCCAATGATATTGTGCTTGCGAGGATCTGGACGTTTGACCAGTTCCCAAATGTTGTTGAGCTCGAACTGATGTAATTCTTCTTGCATAGCTTGAATCCACTCAGGCTCCAGAAATGCTTCATCTACCTTGGTAGGCTCTGAGATAGAGACAAACGCAAAGTTCCCACAAAAGTTAGAGAAATGTGAAGCTTTTGAGCGTGTGAGAGGACCTGGTGCTTCAATGTCATCGATGATTCTCTCAATTTGCACTTCGTTTGCAACGCGAGGCTGAGCGGGTTGTCGTCGAGGAATTTGATCCGCATTTTCTTCGGGACCATTTTCCTCAGCACCACTTTCTTTAGGTGCCCCAGCTCAATGTTCTTAACGTTTTGGAATGAATTCTTCAACAGATTCTTGGTAGGAATGACATCCTCAGTAGCCTTGAACTTGATAGATTCCTCAGGTGCTGGTTCATCTATCACAGAAGGTAGGTGCTCTCTTTTGAGCCATTAGTTTCATCGAATCGCACATCTACAGTTTCAACAACTTTGTGAAGAATGTTGTTGAAGACTCTGTAGGTGTGCGAGTCCTTTCCGTAACCAAGCATAAAACCTCATGTGCTTTCAGTGCGAATTTAGAATTGTGATGAGGATCTCTAATCCAACATTTAGCACCGAAGACTTTGAAATAACTCACATTGGGCTTTTTGTCTATGAGGATTTCATAAGCAGTCTTCTTGAAGAATTTGTGAAGATATACTCTGTTGATGATGTGACACGCAGTATCAATTGCCTCAATCCAGAAACGACGAGGCATCTTGTATTCATCAAGCATAGTGCAGGCCATCTCAACAAGAGTTCTGTTCTTGCGCTCCACGATGCCATTCTGCTAAGGAGTATAAGGAGCAGATAACTCATGAGTAATACCAAGTTCATCGAGATAGATAGTCATCAAGACCAGAATTCTTGAACTCGGTCCCATTGTCACTCCTGATGTGCTTGATCTTCACACCAAAGTTGGTTGAAGCCCTCGAGGAAAATCGTTTGAAGACTTCCTGCACCTCATGTTTGTAAGTGACAATGTGCACCCATGTGTAACGAGAATAATCATCAACAATAACAAAGCCATATAGAGATGCATCATTTGTAACTGCAGAATAATGATTAGGACCAAAGAGATCCATGTGAAGCAATTCAAATGGTCGAGTGGTAGTCATGATAGTCTTTGCTGGATGCTTGGACTTTGTCATCTTTCCATCTTCACAAGCTCCGCATAAGTGATCCTTGAGGAATTTGACATTCTCAATGCCAATGACATGCTTCTTCTTCGCGAGCGTGTGCAAATTCCTCATGCCAGCATGACCAAGTCGTCGATGCCATAGCCAGCCTTCTGAAGCTTTTGCAAGTAGGCATACGGCCGGTTGTGGTCCTGTAGAGAAATCAACAATGTACAAGTCTCCTCTCCTAAAGCCTTCGAAGACTTTGGAATTGTCAGCTTCCGTGATCACAACACAACGATATTTGCCAAAGACAACAACCATATCGAGATCAAAAGCATTGAGACAAACATGAGGTTGTATCCTAAGGACTCGACAAGCATGACTTCGTCCATGTGTCGATCCTTTGAGATCGCAAACTTACCTAGACCCAATACCTGACTTTTGCCTTTGTCAGTGAAGATGATATGCTTCAGATGGGACGGTGATAACGGAGCATCCATCAATAGATTCTTGTCACCGGTCATGTGATTTGTACATCCACTATCGAGGACCCACTCATTGACTTTGGGTTGATCATCCTGCAGATGAATTAGTGCAGCTTACGAACTCATATACTTCATTAGTGAAGAATATGACATCAATATCATCAGATCAATTTCGTCAAGCAATAGAATAGATAAACAGTAGGAGGACGTGAGAAATGAAAGTTCATTTCTTCATGATTAGCCTGCGTCTTTTCAGGCAATTTCAGGTCTCCAGCAAATTCTTCAGACGTTTCAAGCACGTCTAGAGACCTGACCCTGCATAAGAGATTAGTTTTTTTTCTTCACCACCCACATCTGAAGGGGTGGCAAAGAATTCATCACTCTGCGAGCACCATATGAGAAAGGTGGCATAGAAGCCAGTCCACTTTGTTTCACATAAGAGGGGTTAGGATAAGAATATGAATAAGCAGAGAAATTCTTCGAGGACTTATGAACATAATGGTTAGAAGAATAATACTCATGTTCATAGCCCTTAGCTCTTCCCTGCGAAACAGAGGGGTTAGCATGATGATGATCATATGAGGACTTTGATCCTTTTGAGAAATTTGATCCATGTGAGGAATTTGGTCCGTATGAGAACTTGGATCCATATGAAGAATTTGATCCATATGAAGAATTTGATCTGGAGTTCCTATTCTTCACAGGTGGTGTCATGAGGACATTCACCCGAAGACTTTCAAGGAAACTTTTGGGAACCCAGATTTTCTTCATAGGGGAACCGTTCCTGCAGTTAGTATCAACATATCTAGCAAATACTTCACCATTCTGATTTTTGAACAGTTTATAGTTGGAGTCAAATGACTCATCAGAAGAATGAGGAGATTCACATGTAAAGCCAGATAAATTGGATGGGTCAACTGGAGGTCCCTTTGCAGCAACCCATGAGGTTTTGGGGTACTGCTCAGGCTTCCAATATGTTCCATCGGCATTGAGTTTCCTCTCAAAGGCAATACCCTCTTTCCTAGGGTTCCTATTGAGGATCTGCTTTTTAAGCACATCACAAAAAGTCTGATGCCCTTTGAGGCTTTTGTACATACCTGTCATGTACAATTCCTTCAACCTTGCATCATCAGTGATACTAGCAATGTCCTCATATGATGAATTAGTGATAGCAGAGACAGATGAAGAATTTTTAGCATTAGAAGCATTTGAACATTCAGGTGAAGAATTAGTAGATTCACGTTCAATGCACTTCAAGCATGGAGGAACAAATTCTTCCTGAGTAGCGCTGATTTATTGAGCAAGTAATGAATCGCGCTCCTTCTGAAGATCTTTATAACTCACTCTTAGCTTCTCAAGATCTTGCTTTCTTTGAAGAAATTCATAAGAAAGCTTCTCGTGATCAGATAAGAGAGTGTTATGATCACCTTGAAGGTTGTCAAACCGAGACTGAAGTCTCTGAAGATTTTCAGTCAAGGTTTTAGTGCGATCCATTTCTTCACCCAACATATCATCACTTTTGTCTAGCATGTTTTGAACCTTTTCAATAGCCTTTTGTTGTTTCACAGTAATCTTAGCAAGTTTAGAGTAGTTGGGCTTGAGGTTTTCATCAGATTCATCCTCACTAGATTCAGAGGAGGTGTATTTAGTTAACTTGGCACCCTTTGCCATGAAGCAATAGGTGGGAGCGTAGTCATCATTGCCTTCATCAGCCTTGTTGGTGATGCCATTTTCTTCAGAATTGAAGATAGACTTGCTGCCGAATGCAGTAGCGAGAGCTAGGCTCGCCACACCAGACTCGGACTCCTCAGATACCTCCTCGTCCTCATGTTCCTCAGATTCAACCTCAGAGTCCATTTCCTTGCCAATGAATGCCCGAGCCTTCTTGGAGCTGCTCTTCTTGTGAGATGAAGATTTTGAGGATTTTGATGATGAAGATTTGAGGATTTCTTCTTGTTCTTCACATCATCAGAACTGTAATCCTTGTACTTCTTCTTCTTTGATTCCTTATCCCACTGAGGACAATCTTGGATGTAGTGACCAGGTTTCTTGCATTTGTGGCATAGCCTCTTCTTGTAGTCACTGGATGAGGAATCATTACTCCTTAAGGATTTTCCAAAGCGATCACGTCTTGCGAACTTCTGAAATTTCTTCACGAGCAGTGCTAGTTCCTGGCTTAGTTCTTCAGGATCACCAAAGCTGCTAGCAGAGTCTTCATCTTCAAACTCAGAGACTTCCTTGGCCTTCAAAGCATGTGATCTGCCATAAATTTAGAAACCCCTCTGGTGCGACCCACATCTCTCTCTCTTCCCCCCTCACTCGCGGCCCACTGGTCAGCCAGCCCAACCACGCGCACCCGAGCCAAATCCCGTAGGATCTGGTCGGCCGATCCCGTGTCCCCCTCTCCCTCTCACTGACACCCCTCGCATGCCGACCGCCCGATCCTCCCTGGCACTCACCTTCCTACCCCGCACCTGATTCCATGCCGCTCACCAGAGATCGCCGCTGATCCGATCCACTCGCCCTGTTCGAGCTCACCCAAGATGCTCCCTATAAAGCCCTCCTCTCCCTCACTCGACCCCCCCTAAACCCCCTCTTCAAACACACCATCGCCGCTGCCATTCTTCACCGGAGTACCGCACGGCCGCCGCACGGCCGCCGCACGGCCGAGCTCACTTCATCGCCCTCCGACCACCCCAAGCCACACCACCACCACTAATCAACACACCGCACACGTCTACATCGTCTGCCACCCTCGCTGTCGTCGGAGGACCCTTGGAACGCCATCCCCGTCGACCACTGCCGCCTTGCCTTGCCGACGACCTCGCCACCACCAGTGTGACCACTAGCGCACTCCCCTACCATCTGTTCTAGATCTAGCGTCTTAGATTAGAACATGTTTTTTTATTTTGCATGAATCTATTTTTGTGTGTTTTGGTCGCCCATCGCGTAGCTTCGCAGCGCACACGTCATAGACACTCAGGACGCGCCACGTAGCAGCTAGCCGATTAGTAGTTTCTGATTTTTAGTTCTATTTTCTTTTACAAAAAATGTTTCTATTTTAGAAATTCAATATATCTTTTAGAGTTTTTTAGCATTTTTATTGATTCTTTTTGCATTAGGTTTAGAATTTTATGAAGTTTTTGTAGATGCAAAGTTTGGCCATGTTTGAAAATTTTAAATTTGAATTTGCTCAAATTTGTTTAAATCACTATTTTGGCTATAACTTGAGTTTAAAATAACTTTTTAGTTAATTCTTTTTGCTCCTTGTCACCAGATAGATTATTTATCCAGTAGACATTTGCAAATTTGTTTTTGTTTAATTTAAATTGGGTTTGAATAAAACATAGTACGGTTTTGACTTTGTTTTGTTTTGTCCTTAATATTTTTGTTTTAAATTATTTTTAATTATTTCTTTTTGACACTTTTAACTTGTTCTAGTTGGTTTCTGTTAGGTAATAGTAGCTAGTTTTCATAATTAATTAAATAGGTGTTCGCTACTGTTTTGTATTTGAACTTGTTTACGTTAATTATATCTAGAGTTTTACATTAGGTTTTAGTTGTTTCTTTTTGCAAATAAAACTTTTGCAAAATGCTTTATATTAAAATAATAGCTGGTCTAGTTTTTCTTTGTTGTTAAAGTTTTAGTTAGGATAGTAGGTAAATTATTTGTGTTGTAGTTTTGGACTTTGGTTTTCTTTTTGTGTGATTTGGAGTTTTCTTTGGTTTTTGATTTTGTTTTTCCTTGATTGTTTTATTACTAATGTTACTTGCTATTAAATTGTTATTATTAGGATGAGTTGCTCATTGTGTGTTCTGTTTGTTTTCATTAGACTATCCGTAGTGCGAAGCTTGCTATTATGTGTCCTTAGAGTTTCAAGCAGCAAGGCAAGTCATTTGATCATGTCTTTTATTCACCTATGTTTTTATTGCATTCACTACTGGAATCAGGGAATTTTCCACAGCCAGTTCTTTGTCATCTGCTAGCTGACGGAAAAGAAGGTCTTTGCCGTCTGCTTACAAGAAACAGACGGCAAAGAGCTGGCTGTTGGCAAAGATCATATTTGTCGTCAGCCAGTTCTTTGCCTTCTGCTAGCTGACGGCATAGAAGCTTTGCCATCTGCTAGTTGACGGTAAAGAGGGAGGTTGGCCCACTAACTGGAACAACCTAACAACCCGCCTCTTTGTTGTTTGCTAGCAGACGACAAAGAGGGGGCCTAGCTAACGGCCATCCACCCCGGCACCACCCCACTAGCTAGGCTCTTTGTCTTCTACTAGTAGACGGCATACAAGCTTTGACGTCTGCTAGCAGACGGCAAAGAAATTGACCTAGCTAAAACGGTCAGCCCCGCGCGCCCCACCCCCCTCTCTCTCTCTCTCACCTCCCCTCACTCGTGCCACCCCCGTAGCCCGAGCTGCGGCCGGCCCGCGCCACCCAAGGAGCCCGAGGCGCCGCCGGCCAGCCCCGCCCCCCAGCTCCCACCC
>NC_041391.1:491534137-491615426 GCF_002162155.2 Triticum dicoccoides
GACCCAGGCCGTGGCGGCCGCCCTACACCGCCCCATCGCCGGAGCCGACAGCCCCACCCCATCTCCGGAACCGCCCCGCCGCTGGAGCCGCACCGCGCCCCACCGCCCCTCCCCGCGGCCTTCCTCCACCCGCGCCCCCTCTCCGTGGCCTACCTCCATCGGTCGACCTCGCCGGAGCTAGCTAGGTGAGTTCTAGTGCTTTTTTTTTCTACTTTCAGATTTCGTTTAGGTTAGTTTAGTTTAGTTTAATTTAGTTTAGTTTAGATTTAGGTTTAGATTTAGTTTAGTTTAGGTTTAGTTTATTTTTTCTGTTTTTTAAGAATAAACAAGAAAGATGAAAAAGAAGTAAAAGAAGAAGAAGAAGAAGAAGAAGAAGAAGAATATGAAAAAAAGAACAATAAGTAGAAAAAGAGGGAAAAGGAGGAGAAGAAGAAGAAGACGAAGAAGAAGAAGAGGAAGAAGAAGAAGAAGAAGAAGAAGAAAGAAGATGAAAAAGAAGAAGAAGTAGAAGAAGATCCTGATCTCATCTACCATTCTATATGTGCACGTTCTCTTGTATAAAAGTATTGAAGAAATCCATGATTTTGTAATTAGCAGGAAGTAACAGGTGCATGATTAAGAAGGAGACTGTGATGACGGTTCCGGTGACCGAACGGAGTCGGGATCAGCTGTTTCCGGCGAGGTATATATATATATATATATATATATATATATATATATATATATATATATATATATATATATATATATATATATATCCATCATACCACCCGGTGGTAGTTACCCCATATGTCTCATATACTACCATGTGGTACTATATATACTACTTTATCATTTTAAATATATTCATATACTATATATAAGATATTTCAAAGCAAGTTACATGAAAAAATTGCATATGAACCCATAGTTTTTGTTATATTTGTGAAATACGTACATATTTGTATGTAAAAAAGAGCATACTCAAAACATGGTATATACTACATAAAAATTAGTATATATACTACCTAATCATTGTTATATACTACATACTACACGTACATACTCTCAATTTTGACAAATACTACATACAACATACAAAATGCAAGTGGTGGTAACTACCACTGCTTGTAGGAAACATTTGTTTATATATATAAATCCATCCTACTATTGTGATCCTGGGATCAGAATGACTATTTGGATCACGGCAGGCCCTATTTAGGCCGGATTAGCTGTTCCCGAGATTCTAGAAAATGCACACCTGAGAAAACGACCCAGTCCCGCGCCTCCCGCAGCTTGCTCTCCCCCGATTCCTCCTGCGACAAGCTCGCCGCCCCGCCCTCGATCTGCCCCCGCCCCCTGCGTCAAGATTCGGCAGCCGCGCCACCACCGTCCCCTGGATGAGGACGCCGTGCCGCCACCGGTCTTGGATCCGGCCGCCGCGGCGCCTGCCTCTGCTCCTCACCTGTCCGCCTCCACGCCCGCACGAGGGGATGCCAAGCCCTCGTGCTCCTCCATCGGCAGCCACAGGGGGGCCTCCGGCACACCTTCGCTTCCTCTCTTCCTTTCCTTCCTTCTCCCTCACACCCTCTCTCTCTCTCTCTCTGCTCTCCCACAGGTACCCGCCATGGCCATCATTGACAACAGCCATGCGGCAGGAGCTCGCCACCGAAGTCCCCCGAGCACCGTCCGCCCCGAATCTGGCTGGGAACCGGACGAGGCCGAGCCCTCGTGCCCAGATCCGCTGCATCAATCTGGAAGTTCGCCGCCGCCACCTCGGGCGGTTTAACTGATGTGCCCCGCTTCTGGCACCACCCGCCGGGACGACCACCACCCCTCCCTCATCCTGCTGCAGCCTGCAGGTGACCTTCCTCCTCCTGCTGAAGCTGACCTTCCTCCCTCCTGTTGCTTCTCTGCTCCTGCCTTCTTGAATGATAGAATTGCGTCACATTCTGCTCGTTCCATTCTGCACCGGCGTATCACACCGCACGTGGCCTGGGGCATCCCCGTTTGGATAAAAGTTAGTTTTCAGTTTCAAATCACAAACCAAACAAGACAATTGTTGTGGAACAAGACAATGTGGGATAATAACTTCTGTTTTTAGCTTTGAGTAATGAGTTTTCAGTTTCAAAGCACAACTGCGCGTAACTTTTTGAGTTGGTCTGAAGAAAACCGGAGCAGCACACGTACAGTACATCCCAGCACAGCAATTCTGTTACTGTGATGTGGAGCACTCAAGCGCTGCTTTGTTTGTTACCACGATCGAAAACTAGTTGGCTGAATTGTACTGAACTCGTACTAGTCGGTTCGGTATTCAGTACTCAGTGTTGAGGAATTGTCAACACTGAATACGTGGTAATATATATAGTCCGGCTGCCAGCACCCAGGTTGTTTATCAAGCACTCTAGTAGTTACTTAAATCACACAGTGCTCACAAATTTGCATGGTGCAGCTTTGTTATGCTCTTTTCATGTTCTGACAAAAGATGTTGTTTTTGTAGATTTATGCACATAAAGTTCAAAAATATAACGAAGAGAAGGAGCATGTATGCGTGTGTGTGGTGGTGAGGTTGAGGTTCAGAAAAAGTGTGTGGTGATGGTGAGGTTCAGAAGAACATGTGTGTGGTGGAGAAATTCACTAGCTTTTTTAATCGGGAGACAAGTAATAGCTTATTTTGTGCAAACACAAGATAGAAAAATGTATGTGTCTTTTAGTAAGAGTCACATTGTTCAACGGCCTCTCTGTTCATCAAGAAAATTCGAGTTTCCTTAAGCCACATTGTTGTGCTGTGAAAATGTGTTGGTTCTATGTGTCTTAGAGGAAAATGGGTTTGAAAACCTTGTTTTCGTGTTGTCGCACTGAAAATTGCCTTCAATTCTTTCTTAAACATGTTAAGTGTTGTGAGATTGTTGGTTTTTTATCTCTTTGTCAGTACATGATAGTGAACATATCAACAAAAAAACACATAGATTTCATACGTTTTTAGAACTTGGAAAGTTCAAGGTGTGTCTGATGAGAAAGTTTGTACACTAAAAAAATGTGGCAAACCTATCGCCGTGGATGTTGAAGTTCTGCACCAGTGGGTGTGTACTCTACAAAAGTAAATTACAAATCCGAACTTGTGTGAACTCTGTAATGTGATACACACAAAAAAACTATGGATGAGAAATTCATATATTCTGCCGCAGAAATTCAAAATGAATACTTTCGGAAAAAATTCACACCATGGGTGTCCAAAAATATAAAAGAGGCGAACAGAAAAAAATATTGTAGATGAGTGAACTATGACAATTCGAGGGAGTGCACATTGTTCCATTCAGGAACATCAAGAAAAAATGAGGAAGTTTAAATAATTCCATAATATAACCAAGAAGTTCAAATTCAAAAAAAGGAGTAGTTCAATCTATATAAAAAACTTGGATTTTCCTCGTTACTAAATAAATATAACCAAGAAGTTTGATCAAAAAAGTGGAGCAGTTCGATATTAATTACAAAACTCAGATTTTTTTTTCTGATACTCAAAACTATAAACCAAGAAAGTCCAAATTTTAAAAATGGCACAATTAATGTTTAATTATGAACAAAAATCATGACATAAGTTTGAAATTAATACAGGGAGCAATTCAAAAAACAATATGATGAAGCGCAATTTTCTGGCAAAGAAGGTCGTTTATAAAAACACCTAGAAGTTCAAATTCAAATAATGGTGTAGTTTGAAGTTTTAACAAATCCAAAATTTCACTTTCGAAAAATAGATAAAAAACTGAATAGCAGTTGATTTGATTTTCATAGTTTAAAAAAGCGAGAAGTCCAGATTAAAAAAACTAAGAAGTATGAATTTAAAAACTCGGATTTTCCTTGCTACTAAACAAATAAAATCGAGAAGTTCAAATAAAATAACGGAGTACTTCGATGTGTATGGAAAACTAAGATGATTTCATAATATAGGGAAAATAAAATTATGAAGTTCAATTTTATAAAATGTTTGATGCTTATTTTAAAATATATTTCTTCTAAAAACGGCTAACAAGTTCAAATTAAAAAAACAGAGAATTCCTAGTATATAACAAACTCAAAATTTTCTCACTAAAGAATAGAATGAAGAAGTTCAAATTAAAAAAACAAACGACTAAAAAAGTTTAAAAGAATTTCCCCCGTTTTTTGTAAAAAAAACTAGAAGTCAAACTAAAACAACGAAGTGGTTCTAGGTTTATTTAAAAATAGAGGATTTTACAATTTTTAAAATACTCATATATATTCATTGCTATTAAAGAATCAACCATGAAGTTCAAACTAAAAAAACAGTGAAATTCGATGTTCATTTGGAAAATCAAAATGAAGTCTTTTTACTCAAATAAATAATGTGAAGTTCAAATAAAAGTAACACATAAGTTCAAAGTGAAAACAACCAATGGTTCAACTACTACATGGATTTCTCCCGTTACTAAAGAATAAATCAAGAAGTTCAATTTATCATTATAGAGTAGTTCAAAATTCAAATAACTCGGTTTTCTATACATAAGATTTTCCGTGTCGCCACCTTGCACCTCAGGGCGTCGAATATGGTAGAGAATTTGGAAAAAGTTTCTACATGGGGAAGGAGCGGATTTGCAGCAGCTTTCCAACACCATCTCATTTGCCTCATTCTGATAAACGGTTTAGAAATAGACTCGAAAATATGGTTCACATTTTTTTATGAAGAAAAAGGTTTTAAAAACTGCTCTTAAACCATGTACATGTTGCCAAAAATTTAACTTGGGTCATGATACTCGTGTCCATAGCTTTCCAATGGTATATCGCCAGCCCCATTTAGGCAATGTTTGCGGAAGTTCAACTTAGAACTTGGCAAAGTTCAAGTGCTACTGTTGCGGTAGGTTATGTAGTTATCAGAATATTATTCTCATCAGACGTTCATCACGACACGAAAGCAAATCCGCCAATGAGCAAGATTCCTATTTAAAATGGGCATTTAGTTGCTAAAACCCGTTTCCAGATTACATTTACATCACATAGAACACGACTCACCAGAATAATTCGCGGGGGGAGACACGGTTGCGAAGATAGCCTGAAGTTCGGGTTCCTACAGAGGGAAGTTCAGGTTGTGTAACTCAGGAAGTCCAAATTAAAAAGATGGAGAAGTTCGATGATTATAGAAAACTCAGATTTTCCTCGTTATTACAGAATGGAAACAAGAAGTTCAAAAATAAAATAACAAGAAGTTCAACTTTTAAAAATAGAGCGCTTCAAAATTTCATTAAAAAGATTAATTAAAAAACCAGGAAGTCCATATTAAAAATACGGAGAAGTTCGATGATTATAGAAAACTCAGATTTTCCTCGTTATTAAAGAATGGAATAAGAATTTCAAAAATAAAATAACAAGAAGTTTAACTTTTAAAAATAGAGCGCTTCAAAATTCATAAAAAAGGATTAAGAAATTCAGATTAAAATTCATAAAAAATTCAGATATTCTCATGTAACCGAGAGAAATTCAGATTGATAACTGACAGAAATTCACGGACTACACGGTGTGCATTTTATATTAAAAAAGAATAATAAAGCAAACACTAAAAGTTTTGTTGTTATAAGTTCAAGTCATCGATCAGAGAAAATTAAAAAAAAATATTGTGAGAGAGGTTTGTACAAAAGGAATATCAGTTGCATAACACTGACGAGTGGATCAGAAAATTACAAATAAAAATACATCACAGAAGTTCAACGTGAAAATAGCAGGAAGTTCACCAACTACACTGAATGAATTTTAGATGAAAAAACTATTAAAACCGTTGCAAGTATGAAAAAATGATCAACACGGGAAAGTTGTGTGTTTAGAACAACTTTCCATCTGGATATCACTTGGTCAATTCCGCTGAGTGGATGGAGAGCTACAAGAAAAGAAAAACACGTGAAAAACAGAGGAAGTTCAGGTAGACATGTTGAGAAGTTCAAATTCTTCACGCGATGCATTTTCGGAGAATCTGTTTTGCGACAAAGGCAGAACTCACGATCTCGTTGTTTTCCAAATTACTTGAAAATGGCTAGGAATCAGAGAAAACCATCAACATGAAAAAGTTATTTTCCGTAGCTTTTCAAGGGTATATTATTTTCCCCATTCTGATAAAGTTTGTAGAAATTACGGCAAAAAAAGTTTTATCCATTTTCAAAATTGACTTAAAACCGTAAGGAATTGGGAGAAACAATAAATACAAAAAAGTTTCGCACTTCCTCAAGCTTTCCAACACCATATTGTTTGCTGCATTCGGATGTACGTTTCAAAACTTAGCTCAAAAATACAAATTCGTTGGAACTTGTATCATTTTCTAAATTACTTTTAAACCGTTCAAAATTAGAAAAAACTTTCAACATGAAAAAGTAGCGCATTTTCATAAGTGTTCCAACACCATATCATTTGCCTCAATTGGATCAGCCGTTTAGAAATGCCATCAAAAATACAAACTCGGTTGTTCGGTTTGTGAAATTTAATGATTTGCCAAATTACTCTTTAACTATAGGGAATTTCAGAAAACTATCAACATGTGGAAGGAGCGGTTTTGCAGCAGCTATCCAACGCCATATTATTTGCCTCATTCCGATAAACGGTTTAGAAATGTGATCGAAAATACATTTCACGTTTTTTGTATGAAGAAAAAACGGTTTTCAAAACTGCTCTTAAACCGCTTACATTTTGGCAAAAATTAAACTTGGGTCATGATAATCGTGTCTATAGCTTTCCAACGATATATTGGAAGCCCCGTTTGGACACCTTTTAACTGAAGTTCAACCTAATACTCGGGGAAGGTCAGGTTGGATAACCCAGGAAGTTCAAGTTGTGATTAGAATATTATTCTGATCCCGTGATTAGAATATATATATATATAAAGCATGTGCTAACTAGCTAGTTGATGCATTAATTGTTTTGGTATGTACATATATTAACTCTTCTTTTTTATTTTATAGCCCTCCAGATCGAGCCAAACTTCGGTAACGAGATGAGGCCCGAAGAAAAGGTTGCGCCAGGATGAAAGATTCACGATCACAGCAATCGTGGGCGATGGCCAACCGATTGAACCCATCTGAACCAAGGAAGCATTTTCTGCTGGTTCTTGTTAGGGACATGATTCCGTTCAGCATCCACCAATGGAATAAGCCTAAGAACAAAGACCCTCAAGTTTCTTATGTCAAAGATAGACAGAAAGATGAACTTTGGACCGTGCTGAAGGAAAATTTCACCCTACCACCAGAGGAGGATCCGGATAAGCCAGTTATAGAGCTATTGGTCAAGGCTCATGCTCTTAAGAAGATGGCAGATCTATTCAGGAGGTGGAAGAATTAGTCGAAATCAACGTATGTCGGCAAAGAGAAGACTCCAGAATTCACCAGCCGATTTGAGAAGATAAGAGATCACTGGCCCGCATTTGTGTCCCACAAGACATCGGAGGAGAGAAAGAAGATGTCAGCGACAAACAAGAAAAATGCTGCAAAGAAGGAGCACCACCATCGCATGGGGTCAGGTGGCTACCACAAAACCCGGCCATTGTGAGACAAGGCTGAGAATGACCTGATTGCTAAAGGGGTCAAACCAGAGACATTGAACTGGCCAGACGTTCAAGGACTTGGTTCTTCAGGGTTGGGGGAACCTTGGACCCTGAAACAGGGAAGTACATTTGGATGGACGAGCAACTTGAAATACCCGTCAAGAACCTTCAGAAGTATATCGCCGCAGTGCAGCAAGGGGCATTCGTTCCCGACAGAGAATGACGAGCTCAAAGAGCCCCTAGGGAATCCTGAGCACTCTGGACGAACACGAGGCATGCCAGGCTCCATTGCATGGAAGGTTGGGTTTCCCGACGCAGGCGGTTACAAAACCCAAGAGAGGAGGAGGAAAGTGGAGCTGAGCAAACTGTAGAAGTTGAATACAAGGGTACGAAAGCTAGAGGAACAAGTTGAGAGCCAGCTACCTGCCCAAGCTACCCCAGAAGCTACCCCGCCTTCTCAGCGGAGAAGCAGCGTGGCTTCCACCGAGCTCATTCAGCAGCCTGACTTCACGGCTCCTAGCTGCCCCATGGATGCTATCATGGAGGCTCAACAATGCCAGCTTATGACACAATGGCAGAACCTCAAAGTCGAGGCAGCTGTCGACTCTGTTGCACCTCCTGAACCCGACGCAACTTTTCACTGCCTTCCGATTCCACAAGGCTATGTTGTTCTGATGGTGGATGAAATAACGAAGGGATTTGAGGAGCTCCAGCTTGACCACCCTACAGGTGAAGGGGAGACTCAGCTGGGTCTTGCTTTGAAGACTCCATGTCTATGGCAGAAGAAGCACATAAAGCTTTTGAACTTCATGCCTCTGTCTCCTCCTCCTCCTCCGGTGAGTCAGGGCACTCCACCTCCTCCTCCTCCTCCGGCAAGTGATCAGTGCACTCCGCCTCCTTCTCCGGCGCATGAGGGCGGCACTCCGCCTCCTTCTCCGCCTGCTCCGGCGTGTCCGAGAAGCCCGCCTCCTCCTCCACCTCGTCAGCAATGGCGGAACAAAGATGCCGCTGCTCCGGCTGCTCCAGCGCATCGGACCACTCTGGCGTCTAGCAGTACAGCCAAAGGCGGGAGGCAATACAGATTCGGTCCATCTCTCAAGCCTGTAGAGAAGTTACCATACGAGATGATCGTGGAGGAAAATGCAAAGATCGTTGAAGCCCAAGTGAAGGACTTCTTTGAAACGCGAAGAGCTATGAAACATCCACCTGCGGAGGAGAAGATAGATCCGGTGAAAGCGAAGCGCACTATCAATGCCTTCGGAGAGAAAAGGTTAAAAGAACAAATAAGTGGGAAAAAATTCCCCAGCTCGGAGAATAGGAGAACCAATCGTGCCCCCCGCTCAAGGTATCTAGCGATATCGTCGCAAATCAGCCATTGATGCTGCCCGATACCAATGCTGGTGATTACCTGCTTGACGATGTACATTCTGATACAATGTAGGTGGACGAATTCAAATACCACTATGGGAAGCCTCTCGTCAAAGATGTAACTCTTGCTCTAACAACGATGATGCGAAGATTCCATGAATGGTACGTGAAAACCTGCAGCGAGTCTGGCAAGGATGCTTTGTCGATGAGAATTAAAGAGGACCATGACTTCATTGGCCAAGAACTGTTAACTATTGATATTGACGAGTTTTTCCAGTTCTACAATCAAAAGGCCCTCGACAAATCACTTATGGCTTGCTACTGTCTGTAAGTACTACTTTCTGTAATTAAGTCTATATATATATAGCTCAGCTCTTTCATTGCATGTATATATAATTATCCTCACTATATTAGTCAGATTGAAGATCGTCGAATGCAGAAAAGCACAAATCTATGGCATTGGGTTCATTAACCCAAATGTCATACATGAAAGGACAGTTCAAAAGAATGTCACAAAAACCGAGGACAACTTTTTTTTTGAAGAATGGACAGTAGGAAAGGCTCCTACTGTATTTTCATATATATATATATATATATATATATATATATATATATATATATATATATATATATATGAACAGCGTGTTACAAGTGTTTTACATTTTTACAGGTGGGTATCAGCCTGCCCAGACAGGTTTGGTCAGGGCAAGAGGGGGGCTACCACTATTGCAACTCAGAAACAAAGGAAGAAATGAAGGCAGGGTGAACACCCCTAGTCCTATGTTGGAGGAGGCCAAAATCTTGTTTAAATCTATTTAGCCACCCACTGATGGTTGGAGCAATCCTCCTAAAATGTTTATTGTTTCTTTCCTTCCAAAGACTCCAAGAAGCCACCAAAAAGATTTCAAAGAAGAGCGGGCACCCCCAAGAATTCTTAGCCTGTTGAAGCAGTTGGAGACGGCAGGTGAAGGAGGGCCAGCTAATACCAAGTTTTTGCCAGCAAAATTGACTGAAGGGGTAAGTGAAGATCATATGGTCCACTGTTTCCTCATCATGGTTGCCACAGAGCAAACAACTGTGGTCATCCCCTATATTGTAATGTATACGTTTGAGCATGTCACGTGTGTTCAGTCTGTCGTTCAGGAGAAGCCAGCCAAAAACTTTGATCCTCATGATGCATCGAGAGCGCCAGAGAAGAGAGAAAGCTGGATGGGCGTTGGCGTCTCAAAAAAAGAACCTGTAGTAATCGGCTGGTCGATAAACAGATCTCCCCCAGGTATAATGCCAGACATCGTTGTCGGATGTGGACAGGTGCATGTGCGTGGAGAGCTGTTGAATGTCTCGCACTTCGTCCAGGGCTTGTGGAGAGAGCGGTAGATGAAAGGCCTCCGGCAATGTCGTGCTCTGCAAGAAATCTTTGACGGTCTCATCCTCATGCATGGCAAAAGAGAACGCGTGGGGATGCGAGCTTTCCAGAACGTCCACAGCCCAAAGATCGTTCCAAAGTAGAGCAGATGTGCCTAAAACCACCCGGACTTGTGTGATCCCACGGAAGATAGGGGTGAGCTTAAGGATGTCACACCACCAGAACGAGCCAATCGGATTCATGGCATGAGGGACTTTGTTGGCGTAGTACGTGTTCCAAATAAGGTGCACCCAAGGAACGTCGAGCTTGTTGTAAAACTTGTGCAAGAATTTCATGAGCAGGGCATCATTTTGCACCTTTATGTTTATAACACCCAGGCCACCATGCTTTTTGGGTTTGCAAACCATGTCCCATGCTGCAAGGGAGTTGCATTTGTCCCCTTGCTCCGTCTTTTTGGTCCAGAGACATCTCCTTCTAATTTTATTGAGCATCTCAATCAGCTTAGGTGAGAACTTGAGTGTGCCCATGGTGTAAATGAGGAGGGAGGTGATGGTAGCATTAAGCCAAGAGAGTTTACCATCGTAGGAAATCATCACAATCGTGGAGATGAGGTGACGTTTAGCACTCCACACCAGAGGCATTAGGTCTAGGACGGTCGGTTTTGTAGTGCCGAGAGGAAGTCCAAGGTAAGTGAACGGCATCGACCCAACTGAACACCCAAAAAAGTTTGCAAACGCCAGGGCGGTTTCATCCGACAGGTTGATTGGGATCAGCGTAGATTTGTGGAAGTTAATCCGGAGGCCGATGGAACATGCATAATCTACAAGGATTCCTTTGATGACCGCAGCTTGCTGAGGACATGCAGGCATAGCCAGTATCGTGTCGTCGGCGTATTGGATTACTGGATAGTCCATCTGACCAGCGCAAGGAAAGGGCAGCTGAATTGTTCCTTGCCTAAATGCGTCGTTGATCGCGTCTTGGAGGAGATCAGCTACAATGACGAAGATCAAGGGGGACAGCGGGTCCCCCTGACGAACACCGGTGCGGCAATGGAATTGGCGACCGGGCACACCATTCAATAGGACAGATGAACGCCCGGTCGAGAAGATGCATTTCATCCAAGAGAGACATTTGTCATTGAATCCCAATTGCTTCATAATGTTCATCATGGGATCATGTTCGGTTGTATCGAATGCTTTGGCAAAGTCCAGCTTCAATAAGATAATTTCCTTCTTCGATGCATGGCATTGATGAATCTATTGGAACGCCCAAGCAAGGCAGTCCTGTATCGTTCTCCCTTTTATAAACCCATACTAGTTCTTGTGAATGATCTTTAGAATGATTCGTTGCAGGCGGTTGGCAAGCAGCTTAGTGATCATCTTAAGGCAGCAGTTGAGGAGGGTGATCGGGCGATAGTCATTTACCATTTCAGGTGAGATGGACTTTGGAATTAATGTTATCAGGCCATCATTTATACTAGTGAGATCCAAGTCCCCTTGATGGAAAGCCTCACAAAGGTTGTAGAAGTCATGTTTGATAATAGGCCAGCATGCTTTAAGAAATGCGCGAATAAAACCATCAGGGCCGGGTGCTCGATCAGCCGGTATTTCTTTAACAACCGCATCAATTTCTTCGTGGGAAAAAGGCTCAGTTAGCTAGTCAAGATCATTGTGGCGCTGCAGAATGTCAGGCAAGTTAAATTTCATTTCTGCAGGTCGTGAAGTACCCAGCCGATTAGTATATGTTTGGAACATAAGCGCTTCTTTGCCCTCGTGAGTGTCAATGAGAGAGCCATTCTCTTTTCTGACTAGCGATGTTGTTGCGACGATATCTTTCAGTAGCAACAGCCTAAAAAATTTGGTATTCTCATCTCCGAACTTGATCCACCTAATTGTGTAGCGCTTCTTCCAGTACTGGTTTTGGTATTTAAGGAGGCGCAGCAGGTGTTTCTTGAGGATATTCAGAAAGTTCATCTCCGGTATTGTTAGGATTCTATTATTTTCAAGTTCATCAAGATGCGCCAGGGTCTCATTGCAGTTAGCAATGGCTACAAAGAGTCGAGAGAGGTTTTTGCTCCAAAGTTTTAGGGCATGGTGAAGGGCCTTGAATTTGCGACAGAGGATGGTCGCAGCGTTGTGGGCTCTAACTAGTTTGTTCCAAACCTCTTGAACAAGATTCATGAAGCCAGGGTGCAAAATCCAAAAGGGCTCAAATCGAAACATCTTGCTACGAGGAATGCATGTTTGTATGGAGATAATGCAGGGTACATGATTGGATACAGGCTTACCAAGAGGCTTGACCAGGGTATTGGGGTACACGTTGGTCCAATGCAGCGAATTAAAGAACCAGTCGAGCTGTTCAAGTAGTGGATCTTGTTGCATGTTGCTCCATGTATATGATCGGCCTTTGATAGGCAATTCAATAAGGCTCTGTTTACGGATAATGTCATTAAAAGTACACATGTCATTCAGGCACCCCCCCCGGCTTGTTTCGATTATCAGGTGCACGAATGTAATTGAAATCGCCAACTAGGAGCCAATCTTGCGAGCTAGGTATATCCAGGTTATAAAGCCAGTTGGTAAACGTAAGATGTGCGTCGCCCGAGAAAGGGCCATATACATTAACCAGTGTCCAAGTATGAGAGGACAAAGTGCTAGTAAAGTTAATAACCAATGCAAAATCAGACAAGAACACCACATCACCAGTAAACATAGAGCTTTTCCATATAGTAATTAAGCCCCCAGAAGCTCCTTGAGATCGAACATATGCAAACTGATCAAATTGCTTAGGGCCACAGGATTTAATAAAGGATAACTCAAAAGAGGTTTTCTTTGTCTCTTGAATGCAAACTACCGAGCAACCACTAGTTCTAATGGCGTTATTAAGAGCTAGCTGGTTATCATCAAAATTGATGCCACAGATGTTCCAATAGAGCACTTCCCAGCTACGCAAAAGGGGCATGAAGAGCAAGTAGACTAGGCCCTGGAGGGGACGTCCTCATTAGGCAAATCATCAGTAACCAAAGTACCTGAGTGAGCGCTCGAAGCAGTAGATAGAACTGGAGCCGCAGTGAGGAGTTCTTCAGTCAGTTCAGCAGCAGGAACAACACATATGTTGATACCAATTGCCTGAAGAACATGAACAGGAGTGGGGGTGCTTCGTTAGAGGGCGTGTCCGGAGCAGCGGAGGAGGAGCCAATCAAAGGAACCAGCCGCGGTTTAACCTTAGATGTTGTGGTGCGGGTATCAATCACCTGGTTGGCCTTGAAACCATTGTATTTGTTGGATCGATTACTCCGATGAACTTCAATAGTGGAAATGGATGCAGGTGCCCGAACCCTACGACCACGAGTAACAACAAGGCCTGCAGGTTCATTGATGTAGTTAACAGCAGCAAGTCCAGCAACCTCAGCAATGGAGTTGACGGCAGCAGTGGCAAGCATATCGTGGTTGACCCTGGAGCTGGAACTGTCAGCCTGGGGCAGCAGGGTGCCTGTCTCAACCAGAGGCAGCAATGCAGGTAGAGGAACATCTTCAGTTTGAGCAGCGACAGGGGGTGATGGCAGCAGAAACTGTGTGTGCTGCGGAGAAGTTTCAGAAATTTCTTCCAGAACCACAGAGGAAACTGGAGAAGGTGGCAGCTGAGAGAAAACAATGCCATTGTCCCCAGAGGAAACAAACACCGAGACTTCCAAGTTAGCAGATCGCATACCGTATCCAGAGTGCCATGGTCCAATGGTGGCCATAGCAGGGCGCGGGGCGTGGAAGATGAAGCTGTTCAAGTGATGCCTGGGAATTGGGTCTGACAGCAGAAGGTTGAGCAAATCTGAACCATTGGCAGAGAGGCCAAACTGAATACCATGGTTGTGCAAACTGACAGAAATGGTCAGTGCATCTTGAGCTGCAGGCAGAGTTCGTTCAGTAATAGGAAACAGGAGCAGAGCATCTTCAGTTGGGGCAGAGCTGTCATTAGTGGAGTAGAAAGTATTGTTCCAGGCCTCCATTGCATTATCTGTGATGTTATCCTCCGGAACGATTCCATGCTGAAAAGTGAGACCCTGAGCTGCCAGCCAAGATTGGTAGTTCACCAGGTGAGGAGGAAGTGGTGGCAACTGATGAGCCGGAGGAGTTTCCCATTGACCCCGGCCACCATTGTCCTGAGGAGGCCCATTGCCCTGGTTGGCATTGTCGGCATTGGGAGCTCCATTTTGCACCAACCAGTTGTGCACCTGCTGTTGATACAGCTGCTCAGCAGTTAACTCAGGACCAAATTGCGGATGCGGATTGCTGTCGGCAGGGGGCTCCTCTTCGCCAGGAGGAAGCACTTCAGGTAATAGGCCATTCCAGTCGTTGCTTCTGAGGATGGTGATTTGAACAGTCCAGCAGTCACGTGCACCACCCAATTGTCAGACAACAAAGCTTTTTGGGATCAGACGGAGGCGCAGAACACGGGCTTTGATCAACATATACCCCTGTCCTGCCTTGGGTTGTACCAACTGATGAGAGAACCATAACCACCCAAGGCTTTTGTGATGTAGTAATCAGTCTGATAGTCGTATGGGAATCTGAAGAACATGAGCCATACCTCTGGGCCAAAAGAAGTGATGCGGTGATTGAGAGCTTCATTGTGCGGCACGAAAGTAATCAGCACATCTTCTTCTTCAAGTTCAAGGGGAGTATTGACTGAAGTATCGCGCATGAAAGAGTCCATGAATCCAAAAATGCCAATGCCAAGAGGGTGGTCGCTGGTTTCAGTGGTAAAAAGCTGAGATTTGTGGAGCAGACCTTTTACCATGTTGCGGATGGCTGCACGGCGATGCAAGGGGACATAAGCACTACCTTCAGCGATGGCGAGGAACTCGTGGCTAAGTGGCGGGATGGGTCCGACGACCATGCCACTGCGGACGAGACGATCTACCGGGCCTGGCTCAACGGCGAACCCCGGCGAGAGGAAAGGCACCGGATTCAGCGGGTAGTTCGCCAAGGACGGTGGTGCGGTGGAGGACAGTGATGGTGGTGTCTGGCGAGGTGACGTGACAAGGCAGAGCTGCGGTGTGGTAGAAACCGAGGCGGAAGGCGGACCGCGAGGGGCAAAGTGGGAAGGATGAAAAATCTTGGGCCTCCACTGCCACTTCTTGTTGAAACGACGTCTGCGGCAAGATCGTTCCACGTGGCCATAAAAACCACACATAGAGCATCGGACAGTAGACTTGCGTTCACGCTGATATGCAAGTTAACGGAAGGAGCAATATGTTCTGGCAAAGGATGCTTGTTAACCGAGGACAACTTGCTACAATAGTTTCTCAAAAATCAAAGAAAAGATAAAATACTCTTTCCTTACAACTTCAAGTGAGTGTTATTCTCTTGTGCATATTCGATTTCCCTTATTACTCGGGGTTATAGTCATGTAACTGATGAGTTGTGCATGTGTGTGCAGCTTCCACTTTATTCTCCTAATGATTAAGCTTGAGCAGGAAGAAGTAACCGTCTTAGACTCAAGACGAAAAGATCCCGAGGACTATGCGGACATGACTCGAATGCTCCAGAAGTAAGTTCAGTCGATCATTATCGCACCATATTGGCAACTTTGTTCATTTCCTGATATCAAGTAATTATTTTCTTTGTCTGGCACGGTTTGGAAAGAGTTCACCGCAATTTCTCCGGGACTGCCGACCGAGCTAACATTTAAACACCCGAAAGTAAGTACTACTACCTAGTTTCGCGCATCTCCCATTGATTCTAGCTAGTTTCATCAATACCATTTAGCATGCTTGCTTATCAGTTTGATTGACCTCTATTTCTCATAATGTGCTTGTGGCAGGAACAAGGAAATGATTTCTGTGGAAACTATGTTTGCGAGTTCATCTACAACGGGACGGTCAAGAATAAGCGGGGCTACTCTGAAAAACAGTATGAAGTGCATAAGAAAAAATATTCACAATTGTATTTTATTACCATCATTTGTGTTGTGTTTCATTCATACAAATGTATTGACCCTCTTCTTCTCTTTAGATCTGGCAGATGCAGGATGAGCTCCTACCACATGATCACATAAAAGCAATTCAAGAGGAATTGGCGGGTTTCTTTCTTGACCACGTCATCAATAAAGCCAGAGAATACCATGTGGAACTTGACTTCAAATATTAGGGATTGTAATAGATCTTATATTGTATATATGTAGCTAGTAGCATCGGATAGATATACGAAAACTTATTGTTCGACCAATCTCTCAGAGAAGGAGAGGTCGATCACTTCTCTGTGTATATGTTCATGACGATCTTCTATACTTAATGGTTTCCTTCATTTTCTTACTAGCTAGCATGTCGAATCCTCTCTATACCTATAGTATGTAGTGTCGACCAAGAACGGAGATAAGAGAGGTCACTTCTCTCTATTATAGCTAGCTAACACAATATATGAAACCCCTAATTGAATAAACCCTCCAAAACCCCCCAAACCACCCCCCCCTTTAAAAAACCCCCAGCTCCTCAGCCGCTGACGCGTGGATGCCTTTTGGTCCTGGTTGGGTTACCAACCGGGACCAAAGGCCCTCCTGCCGGGGCTCGCAGTAGTGGCCACGTGGAGCTCCACCTGTCCTATTTCGTGAGCGAACCGGGACTAAAGGTCATGGGCTTTAGTCCCGGTTCCAGAACCGGGACAAATGGGCCCTTTTCCACTAGTGTATCCACCTCTGCTTTCAGTTTAGTAAGAACCTGTTTTGCACTAGCCAACTGGGAAAGTACCTCCTCCTTCGCCAACACCATCTTAGCAAAGTCTGATTTAAAAAATCTGAGCTCATTCTCCACCTTCCTCTTTTTATCCCGCATCTTCAAATATTCTTCAGCGTTGACAGCACTTTCTCTAAGCCTACCTCTGTTCTCTTCCTCATACATGCTCCAGAGCTTTGTTAGGCACATCTTCAAAGACTGTGACGACTCTTGATCAACCCACTCCAAGTAAGAATACTTCCATTCATCCTATAATATTTAAAACTAGATCAGTAATAATTGTAGGGAAAATGGGTTTATAGCAACATAGAAAATCACCAATACTTATTTTGAAAAATTGAAGAAATAGGTTCATATGACATATCTTCTCAAAAAGATCAATGTGCAAATGATTTAATTGCTACTAAGACAACAACCAAATTCGGAAACATCGGAAGCTATAATTAACTACAACAACGCTACAGGTTCTTACTCATGTGCTATAAATAACAAATTGAACATTTTAAGAGGAAGGTAAATATAACTGCAACAGCATAGCGACAGTGTTTGGATGACAGCAAATTGATACTAACAGGTGTGTACATGCACAAATTTAGTAACATGGAACTAATAGCACTAAGGCGTCCACTATGTATGCCAAAACCGGTGTAAAGACAATTTTTGCTACATCTCGCACCGGTGCCCTGCACTTGTCAGGACCCTGATCCTATGCCACACCGATCTAGCATGTAACACCTCATATCACTTTGCGGCCTCACGCACGGTATTCCCACGGGTGTCGCCTTACCAGGCCCGGGACCGTTTGCGCCTTTTGGATCACATATATGATAGCGTTGCTAGCATCCATATGACAAAGAACCCGGACTGACATGGCTAGTTGTAAACCCAAAGTGGCACTAACTTATAGGGACAGGCATACATGACCCAGCAACGAACGTGTCGGTCATCAGCAAGTGAATCTGGGCTGTAGCAACTGGGCTAATAGGACTCTGGAGAATCCGGGCTGTAGCAGGCTAGCAGGACTCTGGTAGACACCATGTGACATTTCCCCGAAGGGACAGACAGATGAACGAAGAAGCACACATGCCGGCTAGCCTAAGTGTTCCGGAGCAGTAGCAAGCCACTAGGGCTCAGTGGAAGCACTAGGACACATTTCCCGGTAAGAGAGGCTACCAAGGATAAACAACTAGATAGTCACATCCCACACATACCAAGCATTTCAATATCATACACACAATATGCTCGATATGTGCAAATACAACATGGCATCACAACATGGCTCTACAACTCAAGTACTTTATTCAATAGGCTCTCAGGAGCGAGATATTACAAACATGGGTCTCATGACCCAACATTTAGAACATATGCGGAAGCTTAACATGTTTGAGTATAGGCATCTACAAATGAAAAAAGCTGAGAAGCCTGACTATCTACCAGATCCTGCCGAGGGCACAAGATCGTAGCTGAGGTAACAAGCTAAATGTCGGAGTCCACGTGGAACTACTAGCGAGACTGAAGTCTCTCTGCAAAAACATAAATTAAGCAAACATGAGTACAAATGTACCCAACAAGACTTACATCAGAACTAACTACATATGCATCATTATCAACAAAGGGGATGGTGGAGTTTAACTACAGCAAGCCAGCTTTGACTCGGTGGCTATCCTGAACTACGGCTGCAAGTAACTCTTTTGAGGTGGCGCACATGGGTCCACACAATAACCATATCAATACACCACTATGGATCCGCTCCCGTCTCCCTACGAGAACGCCAACCATAGCACTCATGCTTATCTTGCGTATTTTAGAGTATCAACTTTCACTTGTCTATGAACTATATAGTCAACCCAGAGGTCCTTTACTGCAGGGGTGTACTTATTCACACATGTTTCCACCACTTAGCGTCTACACACGACATGTGCTCAGCAGACTTCAAGTGAAAGCCAACATGGGTGTAGACCACGACCTACCTAAACACTCAAGTCTCTACTCCAGGTTTATCGCCTATTCAGGTTCCATCCGCATGGAGTCCGACCGAGGTTTCCACATACGGCCCCGAACGATGTGTACAGGGTTCCGCGACACCAAACGGGCGCCTGGCATACCCGGCCACGTTCCTACCACATCACAACCCAGCCCTCCGGTCGGTGCTGCGCGCGGCCTCCAGCAACTACAAACACCAAAAACTACTTGCAACTCCTGGACAGAGGACTATGGTGGTTAAGAAGTCGAGCGGGGTCATATTTCAGGGCCCAATGCATGGTAGTAGTTGTTTCATGGATCGCAAACACAGAACTCAGTTCCTGAGGACGGCTTCAATGAGACAACCCACCATGTACTCCTACATGGCCTCTCACTGCTACCTTTACCAAATCGCGTTCACACAGTTAACTCACACACAGTAGGACATGTTCATTACTGTTCCAATTCATCCCCGATGAATCAGACCTGACACAACTCTAAGCATAGCAAGCATGACAAACAAGCATGAATGAGTAGGCACATCAGGGCTCAAACAAATCCTAATCATGCTAGTGGGTTTCATCTAATTACTGTGGCAATGACAGGCCATGCAGACGAAAAGGGGTTCAACTACCGCAGCATGTAACAGTTGAATCATTGTTGTCCTAATGCAGTAAAAGAGAGCAAAAGCGAGAGAGTGGGATTGTATCGGAATGAACATGGGGGATTTGCTTTCCTGGCACTTCTAAAGATAGTATAGTTCTTCATTGGTGTCATTAATCACATCGTCGAAACCACGTCTATCGAGGGGGGACAAGTTCCGGCAACAGAGAAGGAAACACAATCAATGCAATGCACAATATGATGCATGCTCATGACATGGCAATATGATTGTGTTGGCCTAGTGCAACTACAACCAGATGGATTTGAGTTATTTTGAACCCAAGGTTCAAGTCCAAACTCAAACTATGAATTTAAATGGTGCCTTATCATGTTTAGCACTAAACAACAAGGTTAATTGCTTATACATGCATGAAACCAGTACAGATGGATAGATTGGATTTTTTTGATCATTTTTCATATATAAAACTTTGCATTTGGAGTTACATATTAATTTCTATGATTTTTAGAAGTTTAGGGCATTTTCTGAAATTTCCTGAAAAGAATAAATCCAGAAAAAGGTTAACTGCGTCAGCATGACGTCGGTGTGACGTCAACAGTTCAATAGGCGCTACTACAGTGACTGGGGCTAGTTAGAGTCGCTGACATGTGGGCCCAGTCAACGGCCACGTGAGCTTGGTCAAAGCCGACGCGTGGGCCCATTGAGGTTAATTAAAACTAAACACAAACTAAGCTATGTTTAATTAGATAGTGGGGCCCAGTTGTCAGTGTCACTAGGCTTAATTAGTGGGGTTGTTGGTGGCTAATGACGCCGCCACGTGAGCACGCCAGAGTTGCGCCGGCGATGACCACAACCGACGACGGAGGTGCACCGTGCACTCTCTACGGAGCACCATTCGATGCACGGTTTGCTCCTATGGGTTCCTGGGAGTGAGGGGCATCCAAAGCAACAAACGGCAGCAGCTGGGGTGGCCGGAGTTGACGCCTGCGAGCTCTTTTGCGGCCGCCGGAGTTCGGCCATCGACGGGTTAGGCGCTACGGTGTATGGGAGGTGGAGCTGGTGGCTGCTACGGGCTCCTGGAGCTGCGTTGGGCACAGCGGTGTGCTCGGCTTTGAGCTATAGTGGCTCTAGCCACACCGGCGACGAGGCACGGCAGCGGCGAGCTTCGGCCACGGTGGTCAGTGGAGCTAGAGAAGGGGATCGACGGCGGGGAGAGAGGGGTTCGATAAAGGAGCTCACAGCGAGGTCATATGTGATCTCAGCGTGCTCGGGGACGGCTTCGGCTATGGCAAACGGCGGCAACGGTTGCGCTCGACGTGAGTGAGAGAGAGGGAGCAGAGGAGAGGAGGGCCACGGGGAAGAGTTAGAGGGTCCGGGGGTGCGTGGCGTCCCCGTGGCGTTGTCTATGCGCACCGGGGAGGAGCCAGGCAGGCAGGGAGCGAGGAGGTGGCCGGCGCGAGGCGGGCACGCGCATCCGTCCTCCTCGCGGGGGAGGAAGACGACAGTAAAGGAGGCGGTGGTGGGCTGGGCTGCCAGTTGGGCCGGCCAGGTAAGTGGCCCAGGTAAGTCCTTCTCTCTCTCTTTTCCTTTTATTTCTATTTTTTTATTTTTCTGTAATCTTTGTGGATTTATTAAAAATACTTAAAAAGATCCAAAAATCATGAAACTGCTCGATGCTACTGTTTGGAATATATCCAACAACAAACATTTTAGTTTATGATTATTTGAGCATTTAAAATATTTAATAGTATTTAAATGCCCAAATGTAAATACTATATGATTTAATTCAGTGACCAAATATGTCATGGAAAAATGTGCATCACCTCTGGTTACTGTTTCCAGCATTTTCCAAAAATGATGACATTTTTGAAAGCCATTTGGATTTACTGAAAATATTTTAGTTGAACCTAGTGAATTCCTTTGATGCTAGGGTTTAGGCAATCCCCATTTCAAGTTTTCCTTCAAAAATAAACATGATGCACACATGAAGCTAGCCTAGTGCATGGCCAGAAGCTAGGGATGTGACAACTCACCCCCACTAAACAAGAATCTCGTCCCGAGATTCAAGGCGTGAGGTAGGAAGATAGAGGGGATACTAGATCTCACAAACTTCATGATCCAGGTTGCACTTCATAAGAACGTTGATTCGATCACCATCTTTGCCTTGATGTCTTGCTCCGAGAACTCCAACCAACATGACAACGGGAGGAAAAGGAAAAGTTTAGAAGGATCGATCTTCTCGAAGATTGAATAACTCAGGATCAACTCGCGGAGTGAGACATTGAAAAGTCTCTCGAGCCGAGACACGGAGTATACATCTAGAGGGATGGAGTGAAACAGATGACGGAGGTTCACTAGGTAGACAACAATTTCACACTCAAGAGGGTGGTGAGCGGTTGTCAACGTAGTGAGGATTTGAGTTGCCATGATACCAAAACGGGACATCTTGGAGGAGGGTGATTCGTGGAGTTATTACCTTAAGTGGCAAAAAGAATTACCTTTGATATAGAGATCATTGAGACTCTCTATACCAACCTAGGGAAAATCTCGAGCGATCGTTTGGAGGAGTTTGGTAGAATGGCATACTCGGACTAGTATGGATGATGTGGATTACCTTGTTGAAGACAACGCAATGGATGATTTTCCTTATCATCGGAGGTGGATGGAACCCACGGTAGGACCACTTCTGAAAATGATCCTGGTCAGTAATGACTGATAAGGGTAGTCCAGAGTAGGGTGGTACGATGGCGGTGGAAGCTGGGAACAAAATGCAAATGATGGGAATGATTCTAGTGACTAGGAAATAACCCAATAGACAAGAGTGATTCCACTGTTGAAAAGTTATAGCATAACCGAGGGAAACTGGGAGCAATCCTTGTTACTGTCAATCATAACACCTAGTGCCTATGCGTGCTCTCAAGAACTTGAGCATTTTCATATTCATCAAGGTTTTACAAATATCCGTGTCAAGGATCCTGGCAACATAGCATACTACCATGATGAATACCAGTGGAGGATGCAGATGCAAAGGAAGATAATACCTTCTCAGATTTCACCTTAGCGAGGCCAAGGGGTCAAATTTTGGATGATCGACCGAGAAGCATTTAGCACTCCGCTTCTAATGTTGTCCTTGATGTGCTAATGTAACCCATTTATAGAAGGGTTTGGTATCAAGAACATCAAGTAAAAGGTCGGACTTCGGGAGCACAAGAATCCATAAGGAACAACTAGGAAGTAAATCATACGAAATCCTTATGGGGAGGTGGCCAACTTCCTCAATCCAGATACTACAATAATAGATCTTCTGGCTGGGTGTGTTGGCCACGACATGCACTTTACCGGCTTACACACAGACCAATACTATAATTCTTGGGAAACATTCCAACCATCATATCTGCCTGAGATTCAGATCTAGTTGGTGTCAGAATATTCCAGACTCATCAAGTCTAGAGGGGAAAATGAAAGTTTACAACACAAATCAACGAGATGACGTTGCGAGATTCTCGGGGAATGAACTATGAAAGCAAGCTCCAAAATATGAGTGGGTTCTGCTACAAACATGTGAGCACGCTGTCTCAGAAAAGCATGAGCACGTGGTAGTCTTATAATAAAACAGTAACGAGTTCAGGTGGGGAACCATCATTGCGGATAACGAAGTCCTTGGTTAAGCCCGGGTTAGCTCTTAAAAGGAACTTCTTCTCCTTTAACAAATCAATCAGTGGCTTAGTGTGCTACGGAATTCATATGGAATGAAGATGATCAGTCTAATAGACCACAGAATACTTCGCACGTGCATAATTGACTTGGGATGATTCCAGAGGAGGTAAAAACATGCTTTCTCGAATTCACGGCGGCAACTTGCATCAAATGCACATGAATTAGAGGAAGTCACTTCTTTCATCCAAGTATATGCTTCATGAACGGAACACGAAAGCATTGTTCACAAAGTTTCCAACACTAGCTGGATGTTCAACACGAATCATGGGGAAGGTAAAAATGTTGCTGATGGGCTCAACAATAATTCATCCAGGTTGCCATATAAGTGGAATACCACAATTATGTGAACAAGGTGATAGCATTGCTCAGACCCGAAAGATATAATGGTGTATGCTTGAGGAAACAACCACGAGTAAGAAAATATTACGAATATCGTTGGTTCTGATTTGATTTGACGATAGCCCATACTCAAATCAAAGTTTTGACAAGATAATAGATCCAACAACTGATCATGAGGACCAATCGATGAAGATATCATCTTTCTTCAACACACATACAATATATCCCTTAAAATGAACTAAGTCGGGTAAGCTTTTATCTTCCAACTCTCCAAGTTGTTGTTTAGCTTAACCAACTAGCTCAGGGTATCCAACACAGATTCTTGGAGAAAGGGTGGTTCATAGAGATAAACCAACTTGATCACGAACTCAACATAGCGGTCAGGTGACAACCTGGTGATACATCCGAGAAGATATTCGGAAAATCATGGACCACCGGTATGTTACTAAGCCCGAGAACAATCTTGCTTTCGAGGCAAGGCGATATGATCAAAAGAGCGAGGGATTGACACAATCCTAACTCATTGATCGGAGAGTGCACCAGAAATAAGGATTAGGTAGCACGATCAACCTTAGGATGATGACTCAATAATCAACACGCTAAGAATGAAATTATTGTCCTTTAACTACCAAGCAACAAGGTTGCTAGGAGTATTGATTTCACACATCGTGATTCACTTGTCGGCATTCTGTTTACAATAACACGGGGACCGAGGAATGAATAATGACGACGAGAAGTATCATTGTATCAAGAGTTCTTAGGATGGTGTGCAATTCCCACGATATCCTTGACATAAAGATGGTAATACTCCAAGGTAGAACAGAACAAAAGCTGGATTAGTATTTGATCTGCGGAACACAACTGCTTTGACCCAATCCTGGATATGGATAACGTACTGGAGTTTGTTTCTCCTAGTCATTCCGGAATAGGATGGCTTGACGGACCACAAGAGTAATGGCATTGATGAACAAATGCACGCATACTCTTGACTATCAATTGATAGACGGGGGTCAGAAGACAACTAAAGAGGGACAACTCAAAGGAACAGACGATTTTCTGAGTTGTGGATGCATAGATTAGTATGTCGAGCAAAGCTCAACATTTCTTCCGGATAACCCATGCGGAAAGGTAGGACTGGCAGATTCACCACATAGGATAGGAAACTCATCGAGAGCACTCTTGTTATGATCTTTTGGTCAAGATCTTCTGCCATAAGTAGTTCATGGTATTTAGAAGAAGGATACACCACGAACCTCGAGGACTATCACAAAGGTTACTAATAACCTAAAGGAACTAGCAAACTCTAACAACATGAGGTAAGTAGGGTGAATCTCGGGTTCAAAACCCAGGAGTAAAATACCTACTACTAGGTGGCATCACGGAGAATAATGGCCAGAAGCATCACACTGGGATCACAAAACATGGCTAGATTACTAGGCGATTAACTAAGACACCTAGGGTCATAATAATAGCTCCAACATATATGTCGAGGCAGCAGAGTACCTCAACTCACCGATTAGTGTGGTTAATCTGGCACGAAGAAACTTTGAAACGGTAGGAAGGGATTTGAAAATGCATCAGATTGTTTAGAAACCTGGGATGACTCGGACAGCATAATGGCTGTAAACGCTCAAGATGATTTGAGACATCCTGCAAAATGGTAGCATAACCACTCGATCATCATAGTATCAGGAATCTGAGGCTAGATATAAATACACGGAAGTAGTAGGAACTGAACTAAAGTTTAGAACCATCAATCCTATAAGTCAACGGATTAGTAACACGTGATCCTAATAAAAAGAAGAGGAAGCCTAGTTCCTTAACCCCGTAGGAAAGATAAGATGACTCGGATCAGAAGGGCATGAGGAAAAGGAGTAAAAAGAGCCTTACGTTCCCATCGACAATCAATTCCCTTATATAACTAAAGAATTTCTAGACTCGACTTCGACCGATTTGGCTTGGTAATCCTACAGGCAGTCATGCTCTGATACCAACACAGTCAGGACCCCGATCCTATGCCACACCGATCTAGCATGTAACACCTCATATCACTTTGTGGCCTCACGTACGGTATTCCCATGGGTGTCGCTTTACCAGTCCCGGGACCGTTTGCGCCTTTTGGCTCACGTATATGATAGCGTCGCTAGCATCCATATGACAAAGAACCTGGGCTGACATGGCTAGTTGTAAACCCAAAGTAGCACTAACTTACAGGGATAGGCATACATGACCCAGCAACGAACGTGTCGGTTATCAGCAAGTGAATCCAGGCTGTAGCAACTGGGCTAACAGGACTCCGGAGAATCCAGGCTATAGCAGGCTAGCAGGACTCCGGTAGACACCGCGTGACATTTCCCCGAAGGGACAGACACAGGAACAAACAAGGACACATGCCGGCCAACCTAAGTGTTCCGGAGCAGTAGCAAGCTACCAGGGCTCAGTGGAAGCACTAGGAGACATTTCTTGGTAAGAGAGGCTACCAAGGTAAACAACTAGATAGTCAGATCCCACACATACCAAGCATTTCAATATCATACACACAATATGCTTGATATGTGCAAATACAACATGGCAACACAACATGGCTCTACAACTCAAGTACTTTATTCAATAGGCTCCGAGGAGCGAGATATTACAAACATGGGTCTCATGACCCAACATTCAGAGCATACAAGTCAAAGCACATGCAGAAGCTTAACATGTCTGAGTACAGACATCTACAAATGAAAAAGGCTGAGAAGCCTGACTATCTACCAGATCCCGTCGAGGGCACAAGATCGTAGCTGAGGTAACAAACTAAACGTCGGAGTCCATGCGAAACTACTAGCGAGACTGAAGTCTCTCTGCAAAAACATAAATTAAGCAAACGTGAGTACAAATGCACCCAACAAGACTTACATCAGAACGAACTACATATGCATCATTATCAACAAAGGGGATGGTGTAGTTTAACTGCAGCAAGCCAGCTTTGACTCGGTGGCTATCCTGAACTACAAATGCAAGTAACTCTTTTGAGGTGGCGCACACGAGTCCACATATTAACCATATCAATACACCACTATGGATCTGCTCCCCTCTCCCTACGAGAACACCAACCATAGCACTCCCGCTTATCTTGCATATTTTAGAGTATCTACTTTCACTTGTCTATGAACTGTATAGGTAACCTAGAGGTCCTTTACCGTGGGTGCGGCTATTCGAATAGATCATTTATAACCCTGCAGGGGTGTACTTATTCACACATGTTTCCACCACTTAGCGTCTGCACACGACATGTTCTTGGCAGACTTCAAGCGAAAGCCGACGCGGGTGTAGACCACGACCTACCTAAACACTCATGTCTCTAGTCCAGGTTTATCGCCTATTAAGGTTCCATCCGCAGGGAGTCCGGCCGAGGTTTCCACATACGGCCCTGAACGATATGTACAGGGTTCTGCGACACAAAACGGGCGCCCGACATACTCGGCCACGTGCCTACCGCATCACAGCCGACCCCTCCAGTCGGTGATGCGCACGGCCTCCAACAACTACAAACACCAGAAACTACTTGCAACTCTTGAACAGAGGACTAGGATGGTTAAGAAGTCGAGCGGGGTCATATTTCAGGGCCCAATGCATGGTAGTAGCTGTTTCATGGATCACAAACACAGAACTCAGTTCCTGAGGACGGCTTCAATGAGACAACCCACCATGTACTCCTACATGGCCTCTCACCGCTACCTTTACCAAATTGCGTTCACACACTTAACTCACACATAGTAGGACATGTTCATTACTGTTCCAATTCATCCCCGATGAATCAGACCTGTCACAACTCTAAGCATAGCAAGCATGACAAACAATCATGAATGAGTAGGCACATTAGGGCTCAAACAACTCCTACTCATGCTAGTGGGTTTCATCTAATTACTGTGGCAATGACAGGTCATGCAGAGGAAAAGGGGTTCAACTACCGCAGCATTTAACAGTTGAGTCATTGTTGTCCTAATGCAGTAAAAGAGAGCAGGAGTGAGAGAGTGGGATTGTATCAGAACGAACAAGGGGGTTTTGCTTGCCTGACACTTCTGAAGATAATATAGTTCTTCATCGGTGTCATTGATCACATCGTCGAAACCATGTCTATCGAGGGGGGACAAGTTCCAGCAACAGAGAAGGAAACACAATCAATGCAATGCACAATATGATGCATGCTCATGACATGGCAATGTGAGTGTGTTGGCCTAGTGCAACTACAACCAGATGGATTTGAGTTATTTTGAACCCAAGGTTCAAGTTCAAACTCAAACTATGAATTTAAATGGTGCCTTATCATGTTTTGCACTGAACTGCAAGGTTAAGTTTCTTATACATGCATGAAACCAGTACATATGGATAGATTGGATTTTTCTGATCATTTTTCATATATAAAACTTTGCATTTGGAGTTATAGATTAATTTCTATGATTTTTAGAAGTTTAGGGCATTTTCTGGAATTTCCTGAAAAGAATAAATCCAAAAAAAGGTTACTGCGTCAGCATGATGTCGGTGTGACGTCAGCAGGTCAACAGGCGCTGCTATAGGTCAAACCAGACCAGTGGGGTCCACTGGTCAGTGACTGGGGCTAGTTAGAGTCGCTGACATGTGGGCCCAGTCAACGGCCACGTCAGCTTGGTCAAAGCTAGCGCATGGGCCCACTGAGGTTAATTAAACCTAAACAAAAACTAAGCTATGTCTAATTAGACAATGGGGCCCAGCTGTCAGTGTCACTAGGCTTAATTAGTGTGGCTGTTGGTGGCTAATGACGTCGCCACGTCAGCACGCCGGAGTTGCGCCGGCGACGACCACAGCCTACGGCGGAGGTGCACTGTGCACTCGCTACGGAGCACCATTCGATGCACGGTTTGCTCCTATGGGTTCCTGGGAGTGAGGCGCATCCAAAGAAACAAACTGCGGCAGCTGGGGTGGCCGGAGCTGACGTCGGCGAGCTCTTTTGCGGCCGCCGGAGTTCGGCCATCGACGGGTTAGGCGCTACTATGCATGGGAGGTGGAGATGGTGGCCGCTACGGGCTCTTGGGGCTGCGCTGAGCATAGCGGTGTGCTCGGCTTTGAGCTATTGTGGCTCTAGCCATGCCGGCGATGAGGCACGGCGGTGGCGAGCATCGGCCGCGGTGGTCAGCGGAGCTAGAGAAGGGGATCGATGGCGGGTAGAGAGGGTTCGGTAGAGGAGCTCACAGCAAGGTCGTAGGTGATCTCAGTGTGCCTGGGGACGACTGCGGCTATGGCAAACGGCGGTGGTGGTTGCGCTTGGCAGGGGTGTGAGTGAGGGAGCAGAGGAGAGGAGGGCCACGGGGGAGAGTGAGAGGGTCAGGGGGTGCATGGCGTCTCCATGGCGTCGTCTAGGCGCACCGGGGAGGAGCCAGGTAGGCAGGGAGGGGGGAGGTGGCCGGCGCAGGGCGGGCACGCGCCTCCGTCCTCCTGGCAGGGGAGGAAGACGACAGGAAAGGAGGCGGTGGTGGGCCGGGTGAAAGGATCGATATAGTTGACTAGAGGGGGGTGAATAGGCAACTAATAATTTTTAGCTTTTCTTTACCAAATTAAACTTTGCATGAAAGTAGGTTGTCTAGATATGCAACTAGGTGAACAACCTATATGATGCAACAACAACAAGCACACAAGCAAGCAATGGGATACAACACAAGTAAGCTACAAAAGTAAAGGCGCGAGATAACCAAGAGTGGAGCCGGTGGAGACGAGGATGTGTTACCCAAGTTCCTTCCTTTTGAGGGGAAGTACGTCTTCGTTAGAGCGGTGTGGAGGCACAATGCTCCCCAAGAAGCCACTAGGGCCACCGTATTCTCCTCACCCCCTCACACAAGTGAGATGTCGTGATTCCACTATTGGTGCCCTTGAAGGCGGTGACCGAACCTTTACAAACAAGGTTGGGGCAATCTCCACAACTTAATTGGAGGCTCCCAACGACACCACGAAGCTTCACCACAATGGACTATGGCTCCGAGGTGACCTCAACTGTCTAGGGTGCTCAAACACCCAAGAGTAACAAGATCCGCTAGGGATTAGTGGGGGGAATCAAATTCCTCTTGGTGGAAGTGTAGATCGAGGCCTTCTCAACCAATCCCGAGCAAATCAACAAGTTTGATTGGCTAGGGAGAGAGATCGGGCGAAAATGGAGCTTGGAGCAACAATGGAGCTTAGAGGTGGAAGAGGTAGTCAACTAGAGGTAGGAGACACCCCTTTTATGATATGGAAAAGATCCAACCGTTATCCACAAATCCAGCCTGCGACATGCGGTACTACCGCTCTAGGAACGCGGTACTACCGCAAGGCCACGCAGTACTACCGTGAGGGACCACGGTACTTCTGCGGCAGCAGCAGAGACTAGAACATACCTGACTAAGAGCAGTACTTCCGCGAGCGTGGTACTACCGCTCCCCCTTGCAGTACTACCGCAAGACAGGAAAGTCCTAGCCTACGAAGGGCGTGGATGAATAAAAATACATCCATGCCTACTTTACGCTGAAAAAGCAACAGTGCAACAGTCTGACACGGTACTACCACTGGGGAGCGGTACTACCGCATGGCAGCTGAAACAGGCCACGCGCGGTACTACCGCGTAAGGACTGTGGTACTACCGCGGAGGCGTGGATGTAAAAAATTACATCCGCCCCTACTACCGCGAAGCAACGGCACTTGGCAGGTCGAGCGCGGTACTACCGCGCATGAGGTGCGGTACTACCGCGGAGGCGCGGATGTAAAAAATTACATACGCCCCTACTACCGCGAAGCAGCGGCACTTGTCCTGGGAGCCACGGTACTACAGCTCCAGAGGAGCGGTACTACCATGGGCTCCCGCGGTACTACCGCGCCGTGGCACAGTACTACCGCAGGTGCCTGCGGTACTACCGCTCCAGGGAGCAATACTACCGCAAGCTCAGCAGCATCAGCCAGGACAAACGCACAGAGGATAGATGGGGATGCTCCAAAGTGCAAGGGAAAGGTGGAGACAATGAAGGAAATGTGTACGTGATGATTCCATCCGAACCTTTCTGACGCGGACCCCCTCTTCATAGTACGGCTCTCCTACAATTCAAATCCACCAAAAAGAAATGTAGAACAACGCCGTCTTCAATAGTCTTCGAGGGGCACCGAATCGTCTTGTGCCTAGCGATGAAGCATCTGAGAAACTCAAGGCACATGATTAGTCCGCAAAAGCATTGTCATCAATAATCAAAACACCTTAGGGATAAATATGCCCTTATAGTCTCCCCCTTTTTGGTGGATTGATGACAATACGGGATTTGCACAAAAAGGAGATAATATAGAGCAGAGGCAAACCCCTCCTCTCTACAATATAGACGGGCTCCCCCTAGATGTGTGCAATCTAGATGGATGCTTTGGACTGCATAGCACACAAATTAGGATCAACACTCCCCCTATATTTTAGAGACAAGGCATGATCTAGCAAGAGAAAGACTAACATCTAAGCAAGAGCATAACACAAAGGTAGCACAATATATCACAAGCTCACTAAGATAGGTAGAGTGCATATGTCTTACACCATATGAAGGAAAGCAACCCAAAGCAACTGAAACAAGGTTCAAACGAGGTTCCAACGAGAAAGCAAACACAACGAACACGAACGACGACACACGACTCGCAAATACCTACACTCTCTCCCTCTTTGGCATCGAGACGCCAAAAAGGCAGAGAGGACACCTACACACAAGGGGTGGCTCAAGTAGGGAAATCATCCCAACGCTCCTCGTCAGACTCGGCGTCAGGAATGGTCTCCTCGACGTCCTCCTCAGAATCAGTCCACCGGTAGCCTTGTTTCTCCATCCACTCGACCTCTGGAGTGATGCGATCCTCAGAACCGCCAGACAGGTCCTCTCCATACAGCCTCATGATCTTCTTGTCCCGGCGGCGACTCTCCTTGGATGCCACGTGAGTCCTGTACTGACCCTTAGCTTGCATGCAGAAAAGAGTCTTCATCTTGTCCTTCAGCTTCTTGGCCCATGAGAGCTCAGAGGAACTATGGGAAGACCTAGCAGCACGGTCCTCAGCAACATCCTCTGCTCCAGTCGCCTCCTCATCAACAGCCCTCTTAGCAGCAGATGCCTCAGCACGAGTAGTAGTGTTGGCCCAGTTGGGCTTGACACGGAGACTGATGGGATCATGTTGAATCCAGTCTGGAGCAAGGAACTCATCACCAGGGTACATCTTCTCCCAAGTCTTGGAGATCAACAAAAACAGATATAGTCCATAGATAGGCACCTTGCGGTTGAACACCGCAAACCTAAGCTCACACCACATGATTTGGGAGACATCAAGTGGCTGAGTCTGAGACACACGAGCCTCCTCGCATAGGAGCATCATATCACCATATAGGCATGAACCTTGTCCTTGTCGCCAATGCGAGGGAATAGAGAGTTGCGGAAGATGCGATACATGATATCCAGAAAAGAGTTGAGCACCCACGCCGACTTACCATTGGGAAGCACCTTCTCAACATAGAATGGCTGAATCTTGTCCTTGTTAGCAAACTCAGAACTGGCATGGGGGCGAACACACATGGGAGTGTCGAGCCCGTCATCAGGAACCTGGAGCAGATCCATGAACTCCTTCCAGGTAGCAGTCAACTTACGACCATTGGTCATCCAGTTCATCCTCCGCTCCTCCCCAGGGTGAAAGTAAACTAAGGCAAAGAACTGACAGATAAGCTCAGGGTCATAGTCAAGGTGGAAAGAGATCACATGTTCAATACCAAACTGCTCCACCAAATCCAGAGCTTCTCCAAAGTATTCACGAAACTTGTCCTTCCTCAGGTGATGCATGTATATCCACTTGACATCCACGTAGGTATTTTGCGTGTTCTTAATGACATCCAGATAAATGAGAGTCTGCTGCTTGGACCAAAACAATTCACTGCCTCTAATGGTAGCACGAGGGTTCACATACGGGTTGAGCTGCCTGAGACGAACGAACTCAGAAGGAGGAATCTCGTCCATGCCCTTAGCGGGTTCCTTGTGCTTGCTAGCGGAGGTCTTGACAGAGCGCTTGGGGGTAGTGGAGCCCTCTGGTGCTTCCCCGGGATTGTGCAGACGCTTGGAGCCAGTGTCATGACTGGGATTGGAACGGCGAGAGCCACCACCTGAGACACAAAGCGCAAAACACCCACGACAACCAAAAAGGATTAATGCAAAGACCACGGCAAAGCACAATAAACACATAGAAAGTATATGTGGTAGTTGCCATTAGATAGATTGGACCCAACGGTAGTACTGCCGGATGCTGCGGTACTAAAATTTTAGTACCGCTCCTAGCCGCGGTAGTACCTTGTGAGGTCACGGTAGTACCAGGGTTGGGAGTGGTAGTAATATCCTAGTGTCGCAGCGCGTGCGGTAGTACCGCGCAGGACAGGCGGTAGTACCGGACAAGCGGTAGTACCGCACATGTGGCGCGGTAGTACCGCACATGTGGCGTGGTAGTACCGCACCGCGTCAGACCCGAACCAATGTTTGAATCTGAGAGAAACTGTGAAACCACGACGGTACTACGGTTGATCAAATCTAGCACAGGACAACATAACAAGTATAATCCCTACGCAATACTACTCTCCTACATCCTACTCTTGCATAGATTTAGCCTAAAATCTCAAGAACACATGTATCTCCCCCCAAAAACCTAGAGGCAAAGAAAACAACCAAAAAGAGAGGGATTTGGGGAAGGACCTTGTTCCATGGCAAGAGCACGTGGTGGGGAACGATCCCACCGGATGGAATCGCAGGAGAGCAGCCGGAGGCGGAGATCAGGCGATGGACTCCGGCCCCGTTCTTGAGCGAGGGAGAGAGAGAGACGAAAAGGGGAAAACTGACGAATGGGTATGGGGGAGTTAGAACTCCCCCTGCCCGTCCTTATCCCCACGCGTCTGCGACGGCGCGGTAGTACCACATGTCATCGCGGTAGTACCGCTTGGGATGAAGTACCGCACCAAAGCGGTAGTACCGCTCCCCCAGGCGGCAGTAAAAAATTACTGTCGCGCTGGGGCGGTAGTACCGTTCTCTCCACAAGCGGTAGTACCGTGGCAGGCCACGGTAGTACCGTGAGCTCAAAACACACGAAAAAGAGGTCTTCGCAAGGAAACTTTGAGCACAAGAGACACCACAAGGACACTCACAACGCAAAGGCAGAAGGACAACAAGTAGCAACCACGCGACACTACCTCTCAACAGAGAGGGCGGTGGCCGGAGCCACCTATGTTTGAGTCAGTTGGTATGGCACCGCGAAGAATTATCCTTGGGACCATGACCAAAACTCATCTTTGAAGCACAAGTACCTCCAAAAATGGCTAATGTGAAAGAGTTGATCGACTTATGCATAATGGGGGGAGGGAGAGCTCATTGAGAGAACAACACTCCCCCTATGTCCATGCCTACACCTAAACTAGACAACAAGTTGAGTGTGGTGGGAGGTGCAAGGGTTCAAGTCACATTGCTCGAATCAATGATATTTAGCTCATGCCTTAACTCGCGAAATCTTGCTTCATCCAAGGGCTTCGTGAAAATATCTGCAAGGTTATCATGAGCGTTGACATACTTGAGCTCGATCTCCCCTCGCCTAATGTGATCCCGGATGAAGTGATACCGAATCTGAATATGCTTCGTCTTGAAATGTTGCATCGGGTTGAGAGAAATCTTGATGGCACTTTCATTATCATAGCAAAGAGGCACTTTGTCACAAATGACACTGTACTCCTTTAAAGTTTGCCTCGTCCATAGGAGTTGTGCACAACAGCTACCGACCGCCACATATTTTGCTTCGGTGGATGAGAGAGACACACAACTTTGCTTCTTGGAAGACCAACTCACCAAAGAGCAACCAAGAAATTGGCACCCTCCGGAAGTGGACTTCCTATCCACTTTGTCTCCCGCCCAATCGGAATCCGTATATCCTTCAAGCTTGAAGTTTGCTCCTCTTGGGTACCATAAGCCAAAGTTTGGGGTATGAGCCAAATATCGAAAGATTCGCTTGACCGCCACATAGTGGCTTTCCTTCGGAGTGGCTTGAAACCGTGCACATATTCCCACACTCAACATGATATCCGGTCTAGATGCACAAAGGTAAAGCAAAGAGCCAATCATGGAGCGATATACCTTTTGATCCACCGCTTTACCATTGGGATCAATGTCAAGTTGGCACTTGGTAGGCATTGGAGTAGAAGCCGGCTTGACATCACTTAGCTTGAATCTTTTTAGCATGTCTTGAGTGTATTTGGCTTGGTTGATGAAGGTACCTTCTCTTCTTTGTTTGATATCAAAACCAAGGAAGAACTTCAACTCTCCCATAGAAGACATCTTGAACTTAGAGGTCATGAGAGCGGCAAATTCCTCATTGAAAGCTTTGTTAGGGGAACCAAAGATAATATCATCAACAAATAGTTGGCATACACACAGCTCCCTTTTGACCTTCTTAGTAAAAAGAGTGGGATTGATTTGCCCAACCTCAAATCCACGATCTTGTAACAACTCGGTAAGGTGGTCATACCACGCATGTGGGGCTTGTTTAAGGCCATAGAGTGCCTTATCGAGTTGATACACATGATCCGAGAAGTAGGGATCCTCGAACCCGGGGGGTTGCTTGACATAAACTAACTCATTAATAGGACCATTAAGAAAAGCACTTTTCACATCCATTCATTGTAACTTAAAGTTGTGATGGGAAGCATAAGCAATCAATAAATGAATGGATTCAAGGCGAGCAACGGGAGCAAAGGTTTCACCATAGTCGATAGCCTCGACTTGGGAGTAGCCTTGTGCTACCAATCTTGCCTTGTTGCGAATGATGTTCCCATGAGCATCTTGCTTGTTCTTAAAGATCCACTTGGTTCCGATGACGTTGTGGTTCCCCAACGGCCTTGGCACCAATCTCCACACCTTGTTGTACTCGAAGTTGTTGAGTTCTTCATGCATGGCGTTGAGCCAACCCGAATCTTCGAGCGCCTCATAGACCTTTTGGGGTTCAACACAAGCGACAAACGCATGATGTTCACAATAGTTTGCTAATTGTCTACGAGTGCTTACCCCCTTTCTTAGGCTTCCAACCACATTCTCCATGAGATGACCTTTGGTGGTGAGCTTGGAAGCAATCTTCATGGCACGACGCTCTAATTCCTCCTCGGATGTGGAAGGAGGAGGGTTAACTTGATTATCTTGAGCGCCGTCTTGAGCTTGTTCTTGATCTTGAACTTGCTCGAGGGGGAGAACTTGACCTTGGGCATCATTTGGTGGTTCACCACCATCTTGAGGTTGATCTTGCCCTTGGTCTTGTTCAGGAGGTTGAGGGCCTTCACTTTGTTCTTCGGAAGCATGTGGGTCTTGGGGAGGTGATGATTCCACTTGAGTGGAGAATTGTCCTTCTCCTTAGGCCACAAGGGGTTCCTCAATGGGTAGAATATGACCAATACCCATTCTTCTTATGGCTTGGGGAGGAATTTCATCACCTACATCACAAGTACCACTTTGCTCCACTTGGGAGCCGTTATTTTCGTCACACTCCACGTTACACGTCTCCTCAATGAGTCTGGTGGACTTGTTGAGGACACAGTAAGCATGAGAGTTTGTAGCATAACCAACAAATATGCCCTCATAAGCTCTAGCCTCAAATTTAGACAAATGAACACCTTTCTTGAGAATGAAACACTTACACCTGAACACCCGGAAGTACTTGAGATTGGGCTTGTTACCGGTGAGGATTTCATAAGGAGTCTTGTTCAAGCCTCTGCGGAGATAGAGCCGATTGGATGCATGACATGCTGTGTTGATGGCTTCGGCCCAAAAGTTGTATGGAGACTTGAACTCCGCCATCATGGTCCTTGCCACATCCATCAACGTCCGATTCTTCCTCTCCGCGACACCATTTTGTTGAGGGGTATATGGAGCAGCATACTGATGCTTGATCCCCTCATCACTAAGAACTCATCCAAGGTGTAGTTCTTGAACTCGGTGCTGTTGTCACTTGTTATTGTCAAGATCTTTGCATCATGTTGACGTTGAGCTTCATTTGCAAAGTCGATGACAGTTTGTAGAGTCTCACTCTTCCTCTTGAAGAAATATACCCAAGTGTATCTTGAATAATCATCCACAATCACCAAGCAATACTTTCTACCTCCAAGACTATCAAAGGATGGAGGCCAGAAGAGATCCATGTGAAGGAGCTCCAAGGGTCTCTTCGAGTAGATGATGGTCGCGGGAGGGTGAGCCTTCTCATGAAGTTTTCCTTCAATACAAGCACTGCAAGCACGATCTTTGGCAAAACTAACATTTGTTAGTCCACGAACATGGTCCCCCTTAAGGAGACTTTGCAAAGATCTCATATTGACGTGGGCTAAACGGTGATGCCAAAGCCATCCCACATCAACTTTAGCCGTTAGGCATGTCGCGGTGTTCGTGGGTTGCTCCAAAAAGTTAATCACATAAAGACCATTCTCGACATGCCCAACAAAGGCTACTTTAAGATTCTTGCTCCACAAGAGGGCCACGGTATCAATATCAAAGAAAGTGGCAAAGCCCATGACTGCAAGTTGACAAACGAAAAGAAGATTGAATGCAAGGGACTCAACAAGCATGACTTTCTCGATCGTTAGATCCTGAGAAATGACAACCTTGCCAAGACCCAATACCTTAGAAGACGAGGCATCACCCCACTCGACATTGGTGGGCATAGAAGGAATCTTGTGCACGTCCACCACCAAGTCCTTGCTCCCGGTCATATGATTTGTTGCTCCACTATCGAGCAACCATGATCCCCCACCGGAAGCAAACACCTACAAGAGATCAATGCTTGGTTTTAGGTACCCATTTAGTAATGTGTCCTTTGATGTTAGTAACAAGGGTCTTAGGAACCCAAATAGACCATTCAATATACTCATAAGGAGAACCAACAAATTTAGCATAAACATGCCCATCACTAGCACGGGACAAAACATGAAGGATTAAAGTCGCCGGCTTTGTTGGAGGAGATGGTTTTGCCCTTTTTGACACCGACACCCTTCACATTTTCCTTCTTCTCCTTAGGAGCACCCTCTCCCTCTTTCACAAAGGTTTGCTTGAGAGGAGGAGGTCGTTTGGTCTTGTCGTTCTTCTTCTTGTTCTTGGACTTGGGTGCGAACCCAAATCCCTTCTTGGCCACAACATCCTCTTGATTGCTCAAAAGGTCGTTGAGGTTCTTCTCACCTTGAATGCATGTCACGAGGCCTTTGTCAAGTTGATCCTTCAACTTGGCATTCTCCTCCACAAGATGCACATGCTCACAACACGGGTTAGTAGCATATGCATTATCAACTAATACCATATGAGGAAAAGTGGCCCTTTCCTTGGTTAGCTTAACTTGGAGTTGAGCATGAGACTCCTTGAGGTTAGCGTGAGCACCCTTCAAGACCTTGTGGGCCTTGTCAAGTACATCAAACTCCTCCTTGAGTCTAGCATGATCAACCCCAAGTTTAGCCTTCTCGGAAGTTAACACACGAGACACAACAAGAGCATGATCAAGATCTTTCTTTAACTTAGCATGGTCATCATTGTGTGACTCCTCAAGAGTCAAACGATGCCCACGCTCTTCCTCAAGAGCATTAGAGAGATCCGATATCTCATCGGCATAGTCACGACTATGACCTTCCATCTTAGAGATGGTTTCTTCGTGAGCCTCGATCATGTCATTGGCTTCACCAAGTTGTTACAAGAGAGCAACAAAGTGCTTCTTGGATTTGCCCTTGAGTTTACTCATAAAAGACTCAAACTCATTCAACTCTTCATTAGGCCTCTCACTTTCATCAATGCAACCCGTCAAAGAAGGATTAGTAATGATGCTGGTTTTGATGTTGGGGGTTACCTTGTTAGTGGCTTTAGCCATGAGGCACTTGGCGGTGATGTTCTCGTTGGGTGAATCAAAGAGAGACACCCGGGGAGTGGTAGCAATGGCAACGGAGGCCATGACCATTGCTTCTCCATTTTCATCATCATCTTCATCCTCATGGTATTCTTCTTGAACCACCAACCCACGAGTAGGAGTCTTCTTGGTGAAGTTGTTCTTGTTGGGGAAGGACTTGGCTTTGTCTTTTCGGATGAACTTGCCACCATTGTCTTCCCGCTTTTCGTAAGGACAATCCGCAACGAAATGGCTCACATTGCCATAGTTGAAACAAGTTCTAACTCGTTCCTTGCCCTTGAAGCCACTTGAGTTGTTCTTGTTGAAGTTGGGTCTTGAGTTCTTCTTGCTCCAAAATTGCCTTGAAGCAAGAGCCATGTGCTCATGATAATCATATTTTGTGTCTTCGGGGTTGCTCTCCTCATCTTCCTCTTCTTCCTCTTCTTCCACAATAACCTTGGCCTTCAAGGCAAGGTTGAGCTTCTTTTCCCTTTGAGAACGGAGCACCGCATTGTCGGCGGTCTTGTCCAAGATGCTCATTGCAACAAACTCATCCAACACTTCACTTGAGGTCATGGAGTGGAAGTCCGGTCTTTGACGAATGACGGAGGACATGGCCTTCTTGTAGGGCATCATGGCCTTAAGGAACTTGCGCTTGATCCAATTGTCATATGTGTCCTTACTCCCATGATCTCGGAGTGAGACCGCGAGTTTGGTCACTCTTCGAAAGAGCTCACGAGGTTCTTCATCTTCTTTCATTGCAAACTCATCGGCTTCATCTTGCACCACTTCATAGTTGGAGCGTTGAATGCTAGCACTTCCTCGATAGAGAGACACAACGCATTGCCATGCGTCTTTGGCCATGGCATGGGGTTGAAGATGAGGGAGATCTTCGGGAAGGATTGCATCTTGGATGATGAAGAGAGCACTCTCATTGAATTGATTATCCACCACTTCTCTCGGGGTGAAGTTGCTTCGGTCATGTGGATAGAAACCTTCTTCAATGATTCTCCAAAGATTAGTATTCACATGATTTAAATGACGCTTGAAGTGATACACCCAAGAATCAAAATCCTCATTTTTTACAATCTTAGGAGGAGGACCGTCATGATTTAAATGAGTAGAGGGAATCGGTCCTCCATAAGTTGGAGGTTCCACATGGGCAAAGATGTCGGTGCCATTTCTACCACTAGTAGAAGGACCCTTCTCACTATTAGCTTCCCCCTTGTTGGAGTTAGCATGTGTCACCTTGTTAGTGGGATCACCCACTTTCAACGGTGAGGTAGGTAGTTTAAGTCCTTCTAAGAATTTATTAAACATGCTTTCTACCATGGTTGTCATGGAGGTTTTCAATGTGTCCAAGGCCACATTGAATTCCTCATGGGACACCGCGGTTTCCCTATCACCCGTAGATGAGATCGGATTCACACCGGAGTGCTCCTTCTCCCCATGGTCTACGGTGTCAACCATACTCTTCGGACACTGAAGTCCTTAATAAAGAGACGAGGCTCTGCTACCAATTGAAAGGATCGATATAGTTTACTAGAGGGGGGGGTGAATAGGCAACTAACAATTTTTAGCTTTTCTTTACCAAATTAAACTTTGCATCAAAGTAGGTTGTCTAGATATGCAACTAGGTGAACAACCTATATGATGCAACAATAACAAGCACACAAGCAAGCAAGGGATACAACACAAGTAAGCTACAAAAGTAAAGGCGCGAGATAACCAAGAGTGGAGCCGGTGGAGACGAGAATGTGTTACCAAAGTTCCTTCCTTTTGAGGGGAAGTACGTCTCCGTTAGAGTGGTGTGGAGGCACAATGCTCCCCAAGAAGCCACTAGGGCCACCGTATTCTCCTCACGCCCTCACACAATGCGAGATGCCGTGATTCCACTATTGGTGCCCTTGAAGGTGGCGACCGAACCTTTATGTAGGACCTTGAAGTATGTCTAGAGGGGGGGTGATTAGACTACTTGACCAATTAAAAACTTAACATTTTCCCAATTTTAGAGTTTGGCAGATTTTAGCAATCTTTGGACAAGTCAAGCAATCATCACTCAAATCAAGCAAGCATGCAAAGAGTATATAGGCAGTGGAAATTAAAACATGCAACTTGCAAGAAAGTAAAGGGAAGGGTTTGGAGGATTCAAACGCAGTTGGAGACACGGATGTTTTTGGCGTGGTTCCGATAGGTGGTGCTATCGTATAGCCACGTTGATGGAGACTTCAACCCACGAAGGGTAACGGCTGCGCGAGTCCACGGAGGGCTCCACCCGAGAAGGGTCCACGAAGCAGCAACCTTGTCTATCCCACCATGGCCGTCGCCCACGAAGGACTTGCCTCACTAGCGGAAGATCTTCACGAAGTAGGCGATCTCCTTGCCCTTACAAACTCCTTGGTTCAACTCCACAATCTTGTCGGAGGCTCCCAAGTGACACCTAGCCAATCTAGGAGACACCACTCTCCAAGAAGTAACAAATGGTGCATTGATGATGAACTCCTTGCTCTTGTGCTTCAAATGATAGTCTGCCCAACACTCAACTCTCTCTCTCTCATAGGATTTGGATCTGGTGGAAAGAAGATTTGAGTGGAAAGCAACTTGGGGAAGGCTAGAGATGAAGATTCATATGGTAGGAATGGAATATCTTGGCCTCAACACATGAGTAGGTGGTTCTCTCTCAGAACTGGTAAGTTGGAAGTGTAGGTTTGTTCTGATGGCTCTCTCCATGAATGAAGAGGAGGTGGAGGGGTATATATAGCCTCCACACAAAATCTAACCGTTACACACAATTTACCAATCTTGGTGGGAGCAAATCAACAAACTCGGTCAGACCGATTTAGTAAACAATGTGACCGTTAGGATTTTCGGTGGGACCGACATGCAACTCGGTAGGACCGATATGGTTAGGGTTAGGGCATAACGTAATCTCGGTGAGACCGATTACACAAACTCGGTGAGACCGATTTTGCTAATTAGCTAATCAGAGAGTTGGTCAGGTAAACTCAGTGGGACCGATTTGCTCTTTTCGGTGAGACCGAAATGTTACAAAAGGGAAACAGAGAGTTTAATTGCAATCTCGGTGGGACTGATCGCTCACTTCGGTTAGACCAAAACATTACGAAGGGAAACAGAGAGATTACAATCCCATCTCGGTGAGACCGAGATCCCTATCGGTGAGACCGATTTTCCTAGGGTTTGCGGCAGTGGCTATGACATCTGAACTCGGTGGCGCCGGATAGAAAGAATCGGTGTGACCGATTTTGGCTTTAGGTTTAGGTCATATGAGGATGTGAGAAAGTAGTTGAGGGTATTTGGAGCATATCACTAAGCACTTGAAGCAAGAGGCTCATTAAGCAACACCTCATCCCTCCTTAATAGTATTGGCTTTTCCTATAGACTCAATGTGATCTTGGATCACTAAAATGTAAAATAAAGAGTCTTGAGCTTTTGAGCTTGAGCCAATCCTTTGTCCTTGACATTTTGAGGGGTCCACTTTCATCATCCATGCCATGCCATTCATTGAGCTTTCCTGAAATAATAATCTTGAAATAGCATTAGCTTAATGAGCTATATGTTGTTATGAATTACCAAAACCACCTAGGGATAGTTGCACTTTCAATCTCCCCCTTTTTGGTAATTGATGACAACATATAGATCAAAGCTTCGACAAAAGATAATAAGATTGTAAAACATCGTCGCTTTGAGAAGTATGTGATAAGCAAGAGCTCCCCCTAAATTTATGCATAGTTTAAGATTTGCTTTGGACTGCAAATGCACAAGGAATTAGGCTCATGGGTTACTCTTCCATGTCACATACATCTTGGTGGAGCGCTTAAAATAATAAAGATTGAATACATGCACTCATCACCAAGCAAAGTGAATGATCATATAAGGATAGGTAAGATAATATCATCAAACAGGCATAAGTGTAGCTTATGATCAAACACATGATCATCAATGTCTCACAGGTAACTGCATAGTATCTCAAGCAATCAAAAGCAAACAAAGTTTAACCACCAAAGCAAGAGAGAACAAAAAATAACACTCTCTCTCTCTCTCGAAGCCTATGATCTATAAATTTTTCTCTGCCTTTGGCAACAAGTTACCAAAAAGTTCATAAAAAATGCATAGTGCTAGATCGACTCTCAGGCTTGGTCTTCAGGTGGTGGTGGTGTAGAGATGGATCCTTGTACAAAGGCTTCAGTTGATGTAGAGGGAGATGGAGGAGTTGGTGCTGGAGCTGGTTGTCCTGGAGCTGTAGGAGCTGTTGCTGGTGCAGATGATGTAGCTCTAGTGTCTGTCACAGGCACGGCAGCTGACCTCTGAGCTCTAGGCACTCTGGCAAATGCATCAGTGGTTGTCTTGCCCTTTCTCTCCTGCATGTCTTCCTGAAGTTGCTCCACAACTGACTGACTCTCAGTTACTTTGACATCTAGATCATAGAATTTTTATTCCATGATTCTTTCCAGGCTCTCCTGGTTTTGAGTTAGGGTGGCCAACCCCTTCTCAATCCTCAGTGTTGATGCTATCAAGTAACCAAGCTGCTCCTGCTTGTTCTTCAAGAAATACTCAGATGCCTCCTCTTGAGTTGGCATATTGGCAGCCTTCTCTTTCCTTGCCTTCTCCTTCTTCTCTTGAGCTTGCACTGATGATGGTTCATTCTCAGTCATGACAACTTGATTGTCCTCAACGTCTGGATAAAGAGCAAAATGTTCCTTATCCAACAGATATTTGCCTGTGCCCATCTCTGAGTTAATCAACTCCTGAATCTGTGGGGCATATCCACAACTTCTCTTTTAGTCTGCTGCAGTCCTCTTAATGGTCTCAACCATAAGGCTCATGACTTTGAATTTCTGTGGCACGTCAAATATATGCAGCAAGTTGATAGCATGCCCTCTAATCATGTTGTGGTCACCTGACTTGGGCAAAAGAGTGTGCCTTAGGATCCAGTTGATCGTAGGCAGCCCTAATAGAAGAAAGTGGACTGACCCAAACGAGAAAGTCTCAAGAGCTTTGTCTGGGATCTCCTTGTACATATGTGTCGTAGTATTGTGTCCCATTTTCTTCTTGGCATAGACATCCAAGTCATCTTCACTCTCCTTGGGGGCATTGATCAGGCTAGCCCATTCTTCTATGGTTGACTGGTACCTCGTACCTTCTGACATCCACACTATCCTGCCATCTGGATAGAAGTGTGCTGTGGAGTAGAATTGCATAATGAGTTCATCATTCCAGTTGGTGAGCTTCTGCCCAACAAAATCTGAAACTCCACAAGCTTCAAACTTTTCATATACTCCAGGATAGTGTTCCTCATTCTCCTTCATGTAGGTCCAGTCGACCCACCTCATATCACACACTATGGGCTTCTTGTCCAACAGGATTGTCTCATAGAAGCCCTGCTGTTCCTTTGTATGGAACCTGTAATCAACAGCAGTCCTTCTCCTGGTGGCATATGGATCTGTCATCCTCCATAGCCTCAACCCTGAGTCTCTCCTGATATTCATGTCCTCAGCCACAAGATGAGCATCATTGTGGTCTGGAATCTTGGGCTTTAGCTTCCTCAGGACTTGTCCTTCATCCTCTTCATCATCAGCAACTTCAGGCACTGGGCCTTGTTCTTCTCAGCAGCTGGAATACTCCTGGTATTCCTCTTTGGTGCATTCTTGGGCTTGGGGTCAGCTTTGGGTGCTTCTTTGGGCTTTGATGTTGTAGCCCCTGATCTTATAGCATCACCCATAAGCTTCTGTGTCTTGGGTGCTGGTGCAACAACCTCTTCTTCCTCTTCCATCATGGAAGGTTGACCAACAACTCTGGCCATGGTCTTCTTGACCCTTTCCTTCCTTTTCTTTCCTTCTGCAGCTGGCTCTTTGGGATCAGGCTTTTCAGGTACTTGAGTTGATGCTCTGGCTTTGGACATTGGCTGTCTTCCTGCTGGCCTTTTGATCTTTATGCCTGGCTTTACTGCAGTTGAGATGTGCACCTTTTTGAGCACTACCTTCTTGGAAGTAGCCTCATCTTCAACAGCCACATAATCCTCATCCTCAGAGTATGAGGTTCTCTTCCTTCTTGATCTTGTGGCTGCTTTGGGCAAATTGCTTGGAGTGCTTCTGCTCCCATCATCTGAGCTGCTAGAGGGACTAGTGCCCTCACTCATGTGAATCTGCTCTGCTGACTTGTTCTGACTATCACTTTGGTCTGACATGCTGCAAATCACTGACTGCTGACCTTGTGAATAGTTATAGATGAGATAGAATGGATGAGCATCAAAAAATGCAGAGATTTTTGCAAAAGAATGATTCAAAAAACTTAGTTTTAGTTTCCACAGAAAGCATTTCGGATCTAGCGATTTTCAAACTCGGTGATACCGAAGCAGTTTTGGAACCTAAACTAGTGAACTCGGTCAGACCGAGTCACAGTTTGGTGGCACCGAGACTGCTAGGGTTTCACAAAGTTCTAAAATTGGTCACACCGATTTGTAATTCTTAGTCAGACCAAGAGTTACTAGTGCAATGGCGTTAGCCAAATCGGTGGGACCGAGTTTTTCAACTCGGTGGGTCCGACATGGTTTCGGCGGAAACCTAACCCTAAATTCTTAAATCGTATCTATTCTAGGATCATATTGACTGGATAGGAGTGTTTCAATCGTGGCAAGATTCATGACGTACACAATGTGCTAGGAATCAGATGAAGATAGCACTGTGATCGAGTCCATACCCTAGCTCGGCGATGAACTCGCTACGGCGGCAACGGCGGGGGTGAAATCCGTTGACGGTGGCAGAGACCAGCGATAGGAGGCGGCTGGTGACGAGGAGACGATCCGGAGACCCTGGAGGCAGAGTGAGCAATGCGCGGGCGAAGGGGTTTGGAGGAATTTCCAAATTTTTGCTCGTGACTATATATAGCCCGACCCTGGCGGTGTGACCGAGTGGAACAACTCGGTGACACCGAGATGCATAACTGTATACAGTTACAGCAACTCGGTGGGACCGAAAAGTTCAAATCGGTTGCACCGAGATTGAAAACCAAGATCGACTTAGTGATCTCGGTGGGACCGAAATGGAGGAATCGGTCAGACCGAGAATCACAAAGAAGTTTTGGAAGTTTAAGTCTCTGACGAATTGGGGACTCCGAGTGCTCCTCACACAAAGTGGTTCGAATCTGACTTGATCAAATTTTGTGATGTAGCATGAATAGAGTTTGAGACAAGAAAAGCATAGATAGCTAGAGAAGGTTCTTAGGCATTCTTGTCCATCCACTTGGCCAAAGAAAAAGAAACCAATCAATCAAAACAACAAGTGGATGTCCTCGAATGAGTAAAATATGCAACCAACATGCTCACACAATAAAATGACAATGAAATATGTGGCAAAGCATGCACAACCAATTCTAGCATCTATCAAACAATTGGCGATGACTAGGTCATCTATATATGAGTATATTGACTTAGGAGTCAAATGAGAACATTTGATCATAGGTCATACTCATCGTTTAAGCTCAAGTGGGGTTACCACTTTTACATAATGCATTGATGTGTTCACACCATTAGAGTTGCTTTGACTCAATTCTTAGAGTTAAGCTCCCCCTAGATGTGAGATCCCCTTTTAGAGGGATGAACTAACCTCGGTTTTGTCGATGATGACTTCATGTAGGTGTTGAAGATGTGAATGCTCAATGTTGATGTAGATCATTTGGAGCAATCCTTTGGAGTGAGTTGCACTTTCAACATACCTACATGGGTTAGTCCCACAAGGAACAAACAAGAATATCCATAGACATAGAGTGATGCACACACAAGATGATGTCCATGAAATCATTAGATTACCTTGTCCCTTGCCTTACCAACATGAAGGTTTGTGACTCCTTGAACTAGTGCAAGATGTGGAAGTTGATTGCACTTGTCCTTGCCATAATGATATGAGTGAAGAATGTTGGCGGAGTCACCCTCAAGAACTCTCTAGTTCTTCTTCTTCGGGATCCACATCATCTTGATGGGAATCCTTGGAGTTGTAGTTGTACTTGATGAAGTAGAACTTGACGTAGTCTTGGGAACCCACTTGACCAAGGCCTTGGGTGCTTCTTCAAATGCATCAATCTCCTCTTGAAGCTTGTCCTTGCCTTTGTTCTTGTGCTCTTGTGGTGGAAGATCATCTTGCGTTTGTGTTCCCTTGAAGGAAGTAGGATCATACTTCTCTTGTTGAGGAACAAACTTCGTCTTGGGGTATTGATCTTCTTCCCACTCAACTCCATTGGCATTGAACTTTCGTTCAAAACCAACACCTTGATTCTTCCGGTGCCTTCCTTGCTTGCATACAATTCCCTCGAATTGCTTACTCCCGGCAAGACTCTTGTATACACCTTTCTCTATAATTCCCTTCAATAAGCTATTTTCTTGCTCAAGTGTAACTTGGCTAAGAGAATCATTAGTGGAATCAAGAGAACTACTAGAAGCAACAATATTTAATTTAGCATAATCATTGTTACTACTAGAGGAAGAATCTTTCTTGTTCTTGTTACTAGACTTGACTTGAGGCATGTAAGTGGATAAGAGTAAACGCTTAGCAATATAAGAAGAACTTTTCTTGCGAAGATCACCATTGATTGCCTTTAAGAACTCATGCTCTTGCTCAAGATTGAGATTTTCAAAGCGTAACTTCTCATGAGCCCTTAAAAGTTCTTGATGATTCTCAAAGATAGTTTCATGAGCTAACTTAAGAGTGTTTAGTTCTTTAGTTAGAAGCTCAATCTTCTCCTTATCATTGTCATTCGTTTTATCTTGTTTAGCATGATTAATTGACGTTCCATCATAGTATTCATCACTAGAGTTGTCAACAAGTAAATCATCATCACCTAGCAAGTCATCTTCATCACTATTGAAATCAACATACTCGGGATGTGTTACCTTTGGACCTTTGGCCATGAAGCATCTTCCAATTCCTTCATTTGGTGAGTCAAATATGTCGTAGGAGTTGGTTGACACAAGTGCTAGACCGGCAACACCTTCATCTTGAGTATATTCGGAGTCAGAGTGATAGCTTCTCTCGGAGTGATGGTCGGAGTCGGAGCCAGATACCCATTCACCAACATGAGCTTGATGTCTTCGTTTTGTGTAGCTCCTTGATGACTTGTCCTTCCTTTCCGAATCCTTGCTTCTCCGTGAGGGTCTTCGTTCATAACGATCATCTCTACTCCTTCTCTATCTTGGTGGTGATTCTTCTCTTCTACTTCTTCTTTTAGGAGAATCTTCTCTTCTTTTGTAGGGTGTCATACACTCATTGGAATAGTGTCCGGGTCTCCCACAATTGTAGTAATTGCGCTCTCGACTAGAAGATCTTTTGTCATTGTATGACCTTGACTTGGAGCTTCTTTCTTTGCTTCTACTCTTGTAGAATTTGTTGAAGTTCTTCACCATTAAGCTCAATTCTTCATTGAAGGTTTGTTTCTCACTTGATGATGTGGGGGCTTCACATGAGGCTTTGTAAGCACCACTTGACTTGTTGTGAAGTTCTTCCTTATCCTTAAGTGACATCACATGAGCAACAATTCTTCCAATGACTTCCGTTGGCTTGAGATCTTTGTAGTTTGGCATCATTTGGATCAATGTGCACACGGTATCATACTTTCCATCCAATGCTCTTAGGATCTTCTTCATGATGAATCTGTCGGTCATCTCTTCACTCCCTAAGCCGGCAATCTCATTTGTGATAAGAGCAAGCCTAGAGTACGTTTCAGCGACACCTTCACCATCCTTCATTTTGAACTTGTCAAGCTGACTTTGGAGCACATCCAACTTGGATTCCTTGACGGAGTTGGTTCCTTCATGCATATCAATCAAAGTGTCCCAAATTTCCTTTGCATTCTCAAGACAGCTGATTTTGTTGAATTCTTCGGGGCACAATCCGTTGAAGATGATATCACAAGCTTGAGCGTTGTATTGCAGCATCTTCAATTCTTCCGCATTAGCTTCACGGTTCGGCTCTCTCCCATCAAAGAATTCACCTTGCAAGCCAATACAAATAATAGCCCAAACTGCGGGGTTATGTCCGAGAATATGCATTTTCATCTTATGTTTCCAACTAGCAAAATTAGTGCCATCAAAGTAAGGACCTCTACGGTGATAATTTCCCTCGCTAGACGCCATACTCTCCTAGGTTGTGAAACCAAGGCTATGACCACCAAAAGCTATGGGAATCAAAGAAAATGGAAACCAAGGCTCTGATACCACTTGTAGGACCTTGAAGTATGTCTAGAGGGGGGGTGATTAGACTACTTGACCAATTAAAAACTTAACCTTTTCCCAATTTTAGAGTTTGGCAGATTTTAGCAATCTTTGGACGAGTCAAGCAATCATCACTCAAATCAAGCAAGCATGCAAAGAGTATATAGGCAGCGGAAATTAAAACATGCAACTTGCAAGAAAGTAAAGGGAAGGGTTTGGAGGATTCAAACGCAGTTGGAGACACGGATGTTTTTGGCGTGGTTCTGATAGGTGGTGCTATCGTACATCCACGTTGATGGAGACTTCAACCCACGAAGGGTAACGGCTGCGCGAGTCCACGGAGAGCTCCACCCGAGAAGGGTCCATGAAGAAGCAACCTTGTCTATCCCACCACGGTCGTCGCCCACGAAGGACTTGCCTCACTAGAGGTAGATCTTCACGAAGTAGGCGATCTCCTTGCCCTTACAAACTCCTTGGTTCAACTCCACAATCTTGTCGGAGGCTCCCAAGTGACACCTAGCCAATCTAGGAGACACCACTCTCCAAGAAGTAACAAATGGTGCGTTGATGATGAACACCTTACTCTTGTGCTTCAAATGATAGTCTCCCCAACACTCAACTCTCTCTCATAGGATTTGGATCTGGTGGAAAGAAGATTTGAGTGGAAAGCAACTTGGGGAAGGCTAGAGATCAAGATTCATATGATAGGAATGGAATATCTTGGCCTCAACACATGAGTAGGTGGTTCTCTCTCAAAACTGGTAAGTTGGAAGTGTAGGTTTGTTCTGATGGCTCTCTCCATGAATGAAGAGGAGGTGGAGGGGTATATATAGCCTCCACACAAAATCTAACTGTTACACACAATTTACCAATCTCGGTGGGACCGAATCAACAAACTCGGTTAGACCGATTTAGTAAACAATGTGACCGTTAGGATTTTCGGTGGGACCGACATGCAACTCGGTAGGATCGATATGGTTAGGGTTAGGGCATAACGTAATCTCAGTGAGACCGATTACACAAACTCGGTGAGACCAATTTTGGCAATTAGCTAATCAGATAGTTGGTCAGGTAAACTTGGTGGGACCGATTTGCTCTTTTCGGTGAGACCGAAATGTTATAAAAGGGAAACAGAGAGTTTACATTGAAATCCCGGTGGGACCGATCGCTCACTTCGGTTAGACCGAAATGTTATAAAGGGAAACAGAGAGATTACAATCCCATCTCGGTGAGACCGAGATCCCTATCAGTGAGACCGATTTACCTAGGGTTTGTGGCAGTGGCTATGACATCTGAACTCGGTGGCGCCGGATAGAAAGTATCGGTGTGAACGATTTTCGCTTTAGGTTTAGGTCATATGAGGATGTGAGAAAGTAGTTGAGGGTATTTGGAGCATATCACTAAGCACTTGAAGCAAGAGTCTCATTAAGCAACACCTCATCCCTCCTTGATAGTATTGGCTTTTCCTATAGACTCAATGTGATCTTGGATCACTAAAATGTAAAATGAAGAGTCTTGAGCTTTTGAGCTTGAGCCAATCCTTTGTCCTTGATATTTTGAGGGGTCCACTTTCATCATCCATGCCATGCCATTCGTTGAGCTTTCCTGAAATAATAATCTTGGAATAGCATTAGCTCAATGAGCTATATGTTGTTATGAATTACCAAAACCACCTAGGGATAGTTGCACTTTCACTTTACAAACAAGGTTGGGGCAATCTCCACAACTTAATTGGAGGCTCCCAACGACACCATGAAGCTTCACCACAATGGACTATGGCTCCGAGGTGATCTCAACCGTCTAGGGTGCTCAAACATCCAAGAGTAACAAGATCCGCTAGGGATTAGTGGGGGAATCAAATTCCTCTTGGTGGAAGTGTAGATCGAGGCCTTCTCAACCAATCCCGAGCAAATCAACAAGTTTGATTGGCTAGGGAGAGAGATCGGGCGAAAATGGAGCTTGGAGCAACAATGGAGCTTAGAGGTGGAAGAGGTAGTCAACTAGAGGTAGGAGACACCCCTTTTATAGCTATGGAAAAGATCCAACCGTTATCCACAAATCCAGCCTGCGACATGCGGTACTACCGCTCCAGGAACGCGGTACTACCGCAAGGCCACGCGGTACTACCATGAGGGACCACTGTACTTCCGCGGCAGCAGCAGAGACTAGAACATACCTGACTAAGAGCAGTACTTCCGCGAGCGCGGTACTACTGCTCCCCCTTGCGATACTACCGCAAGACAGGAAAGTCCTAGCCTACGAAGGGCGCGGATGAATAAAAATACATCTGTGCCTACTTCCGCTGAAAAAGAAACAGTGCAACAATCTGACAAGGTACTACCGCTGGGGAGCAGTACTACCGCATGGTAGCTGAAACAGGCCGCGCGCGGTACTACCGCGCAAGGACTGCGGTACTACCACGGAGGCACGGATTTAAAAAATTACATCCGCCCCTACTACCGCGAAGCAGCGGCACTTGGCAGGCCGAGCGCGGTACTACCGCGCAGGAGGTGCGGTACTACCACGGAGGCGCGGATGTAAAAAATTACATCCGCCCCTACTACCGCGAAGCAGCGGCACTTGGCCTGGGAGCCACGGTACTACAGCTCCAGAGGAGTGGTACTACCGTGGGCTCCCGCGGTACTACCGCACCGTGGCACGGTACTACCGCAGGTGCCTGCGGTACTACCGCTCCAGGGAGAAGTACTACCACAAGCTCAGCAGCATCAGCCAGGACAAACGCACAGAGGATAGATGAGGGATGCTCCAAAGTGCAAGGGAAAGGTGGAGACAATCAAGGAAACGTGTACGTGATGATTCCACCCGAACCTTTCCGACGTGGACCCCCTCTTAATAGTACGGCTCTCCTACGATTCAAATCCACCAAAAATAAACATAGAACAACGCCATCTTCAATAGTCTTCGAGGGGCACCGAACCGTCTTGTGCCTAGCAATGAAGCGTCTGAGAAACTCAAGGCACACGATTAGTCCGCAAAAGCATTGTCATCAATCACGAAAACACCTTAGGGATAAATATGCCCTTACCCCGAGCCAGCGAGCTAGGCTGCCAGCTGGGCCGGCTAGGTAAGTGGCCCAGGTAAGTCCTTCTCTCTCTCTCTTTTCCTTTTATTTCTATTTTTCTATTTTTCTGTAATCTTTGTGGCTTTATTAAAAATACTTGAACAGATCCAAAAATCATGAAACTGCTCAATGCTACTATTTGGAATATATCCAATAGCAAACATTTTATTTTATCATTATTTGAGCATTTAAAATATTTAATAGTATTAAATGCCCAAATGCAAATACTATATGATTTAATTCAATGACCAAATATGTCATGGAAAAATATGCATCACCTTTGGTTACTGTTTCCAGCATTTTCCAAAAACGATGAACATTTTTGAAAGCCATTTGGATTTACTGAAAATATTTTAGTTGAACCTAGTGAATTCCTTTGATGCTAGGGTTTAGGCAATCCCCATTTCAAGTTTTCTTTCAAAGATAACCATGATGCACACATGAAGCTAGCCTAGTGCATGGCCAGAAGCTAGGGATGTGACAGCACTGGCGAGCCGATGTAGCAGAAAAAATCAGGGACCCGAACTCCAGAGCACCTGGTTGCTCCGATGCCCAGTTCCTTTGTGCCATAAAGATTTAGTATTTTACTGCTTGGCTGCTTGGATGTGTGGACAAGTTGGCTCCACAAACTGCTGAAGCGGTGCCAAATAATTTTCTAATGGCACCGCTGATGAGATGGCAACATTTTTAGATACTAGGTACAAACTCTGACACTGTCTTAGGATGCGTTTGGTTGAAGGTGTGGTATGAATGGGTTGGGAGCATGACACTGTCTGAATCACATCTAACAAATTATTTGTAACAACGAAGGAGGGTCTAACCATCTCTGCACATGCCAGAAACTTCCGCCCACTGTCCACATATTCAAACGCAACTAGCTTCACGCATGGAGATTGATGGTGACAACGAGCAGACAGATCTTCAGCCACCCCACTCCATTCATTGCAACTGATGGTCCTAGGGAGTTACAAGAGGAAGAAATGACTCAAATCGACCGTCAGGTAAAAATCCTTCATTCCAAGTCATAGCCCAAGAGAGAGAAGAGAGGCATACCCAGGTGGTGAAGGAGTCATCGGAGGAGGAGGTACTGCTAGAGAGGTCTTTGAAGAAGACCATGGCGACCCCGGCAGTAGGATGCGAGACGTCGAGAGCGAGGAAGCAAGCGAGGAAGCAACTATAGCTTAGGAAGGAAGGAAGGAAGAGGGAAACAGGGGAAATGTGACTTGTAGTCGGGGAGCAAAGGGGATGGGGAGGGTAGATATTTCAGCAGTAGGCCAAAAATTTCGAAATGTGGAGGGAAACTTTGCGCGCGATGCCGCCGGACACCATTCACTTTGAATGATAGTGTGCATCGCAAAGTATTCTTGTACTTAACGTGCATGGGATGAGTTTGATAATTGAAATTTTGTTGCAAATTTCCCCGCGTACGTCATTGCATAATTTAACATCGCTTGCTAATTTGGGCACACAAAAGAGTGTACAGCACACAGACCGGACTTACTGAATCAAGCAATTTTAGTAATTAAACAGAGAAAGTTCACCTAAACATTGCTCTAACAAAAGACCAGCATTAAAAACAAAGCCTAAGTACAAATAATTTTAACAAATCCGCCGCTGCGTCGGCCTATGCATCGCCGGTGTGAGATGAGACGTCGATGACTTGTCCTAGCGACATGCCGCTGTTGGTGGACTCTGCGTCCCCCCTACTGAAGTCGACCGCGTCCTTGTCCTCGTCCTCGTCCTCGGCGCCGCCCTCAAGGTTGTGGTACTTGTAGTAGTGGCTGCGCCAGAGCTCGCGTTGGAACTCCACCGCCGATTCCTCGATGGACAGACTCTTCTCTACCTCGACCTGGGCCACGCGCAACTCCTTCTCCCAGCGCTCCTCGATCTCCGCCACCTCCTGCATCTCTAGCTCCCGGTCGACGACCTCATGAGGAAGCAGGTGCTTCATGTCCACCGCCGCCTTTTTGGACGTGGGTTACATGCTGGATTCCGAGGTGGCCTGGAATATCTTGGTGTGGATGGCCTCGACCCGGGTCAAGGCGACATCGGCGGCACGGACGGCAACTCGAGCGCTCTCGGCGTTTGTAGCCGTCGCCGTAGCAGCTGTTGCAGCCGTCTCGGGTGCTGCAACTGCCTTGTCAGCTGCCGCAGACGCCCTCTCGGTGGAAGCGGCTGTGCTCAATGCAGATGCGGTGGCACTCTTGGCCTAGGCGGCCGCGCTCTCGGCATAGGCGTCCGCGCTTGGGGGGAACGCGACCATCGTACGGGCCTTCACGAAGCATTTCCACGACGTCATCTTTGCAAGAAGGGGGTGCGGGAATGGGGATCGGGATTTGTGGATTCGGGGGTTGCCGGCACTGGAGCAGACGAGCCGGCGAAGCTTAAGGAGGAAGACTTAAATAGACCCAGAAACTTTCATCACAAACGATTCCTACAAAACAACTATGTGTGATGTTGTAGATATTTTTTATTAGCTATGAAAGATGAATTTGGAGTAAAGTGCCAACGGATGGTGTTTTAAATGTACGAGAAATTTTTTAGTACTAATACAACTGTCATGTCAAATTTTGGAAAATTTCAGGGGTCATTTGACCTTGTAAGACATTTAAGTGATTTTCCAACCATTTAATGACCGTAATTGAAATTTGAACTACATGTACATGCAGCAGCTAATCAAAACGGTTTGAAAACTCATATTTTCTATACTTGTGTGTGATTTAATTCCATGTACAATAAATTGGAAGGAAATTTCAAACATATTTGTCTAACGGCTATGACACAATTAAGCATGGAGTGCCATGGCATTTAAATTTCAAAAAAATTAAAAACATGAAACCTTGCTTGATGTAATTTCATACCATCAACATGATGTGGTACAAAAATTGGCATGTTTGACGAAAGTTTGGACACACACCCCTCACAAACCGGAGCAACTTACTAGAAGGCTCGTCCTTCCGAGAGGGAAAATGTATATTTGATGACGAACGGCAGATAGCTTCCTCTTACGGTCTTCAAAAAATTTCTACGTGTAATGTGCACTGATACTAACTGTCATGTGAAAATTTGGAAACTTTCAGGGGTCATTTGACCTTTTGAAGACATTTAAGTGATTTTCTAGCCATTTAATGACCGTAATTCAAATTTGAACTAGATGTACATGCAATGGCTAACCATAACGGTTTGAAAAATCCTGTTTGTGTACTTGTGTGCGAGTGAATTCCATGTGCAGTAAACTAGAAGGAATTTTCAAACATATTGGTCTCACGGCATGGACACATGCATGGAGTGCCAAGGCATTTTAATTCCAAAAATTAAAAAAATGATCAGGAAAACATGAAACCTTGCTTGATGTAATGTCATGCCACCAAGATGATGTGGTACAAAAATTGGCCTGTTTGACGAAAGTTTGGACACACACCCTCACAAACCGGAGCAACTCACTAGAAGCCTCATGGTTCTGAGAGGGAACAATGCATGTTTGATGACGAACGGCAGATAGCTTCCTCTTACGGCCTTCAAAAAATTTCTACATGTAGTGTGCACTGATACAAAGTGTCGTGTCAAAATTTGGAAAATTTCAGATGTCATTTGACCTTTTGAAGACATTGAAGTGATTTCCTAGCCATTTAATGACCGTAATTCAAATTTGAACTAGATGTACATGCAATGGCTAACCATAACGGTTTGAAAAATCATATTTGTGTACTTGTGTGCGAGTTAATTCCATGTGCAGTAAATTAGATGGAATTTTCAAACATATTGGTCTCACGGCATGGACACATGCATGGAGTGCCATGGCATTTTAATTCCAAAAAATTAAAAAATGATAAGGAAAACATGAAACCTTGCTTGATGTAATGTCATGCCGCCAAGATGATGTGGTACAAAAATTGGCATGTTTGAAGTAAGTTTGGACACACACCCCTCACAAACCGGAGCAACTCACTAGAAGGATCGTGGTTCCGAGAGGGAACAATGCATGTTTGATGATGAACGGCAGATAGCTTCCTCTTGCGGCCTTCAAAAATTTTCTACGTGTAATGTGCACTGGTACAAACTATCATGCGAAAGTTTGGAAAATTTCAGGTGTCATTTGACCTTTTGAAGACATTTCACTGATTTCCTCGCCATTTAATGACTGTAATTCAAATTTTAACTAGAGATAGATGCAACGGCTAACCATAACTGTTTGAAAAATAATATTTGTGTACTTGTGTGCGAGTTAATTCCATGTGCAGTAAATTAGGAATTTTCAAACATATTGGTCTCACGGCATGGACGCATGCATGGAGTGCCATGGCATTTTAATTCTAAAAAATTAAAAAATGATCAAGAAAACATGGAACCTTGCTTGATGTAATGTCATACCACCAAGATGATGTGGTACAAAAATAGGCATGTTTGATGGAAGTTTGGACACACACCCCTCACAAAACGGAGCAACTCACTAGAAGGCTCGTGGTTCCGAGAGGGAACAATGCATGCTTGATGACAAACGGCAGATAGCTTCCTCTTATGGCCTTCAAAAAAATTCTACGTGTAACGTGCACTGATACAAACTATCATGTGAAAATTTGGAAAATTTCGGGGGTCATTTGACCTTTTCTAGACATTTAAGTGACTTCCTTGCCATTTAATGACCGTTATTCAAATTTGAACTAGATGTACATGCAATGGCTAACCATAACGGTTTGAAAAATCATTTTTGTTTACTTGTGTGCGAGTTAATTCCATGTGCAGTAAATTAGAAGGAATTTTCAAACATATTGGTCTCACGGCATGGACACATGTACATGCATGGAGTGTTATGGCATTTTTATTCCAAAAAAATAAAAAATGATCAGAAAAACATGAAACCTTGCTTGATATAATGTCATGCCACCAAGGTGATGTGGTACAAAAATTGGCCTATTTGATGGAAGTTTGGACACACACCCCTCACAAACCGGAGCAACTCACTAGAAGACTCGTGGTTCCGAGAGGGAACAATGCATGTTTGATGACGAACGGCAAATAGCTTCCTCTTACGGCCTTCAAAAAAAATTACGTGTAATGTGCACTGATACAAACTGTCATGTGAAAATTTGGAAAATTTCAGGGGTCATTTGACCTTTTGAAGACATTTAAGTGATTTCCTAGTCATTTAATGACCGTAATTCAAATTTGAACCAGATGTACATGCAACGACTAACCATAATGGTTTGAAAGATCATATTTGTGTACTTATGTGCGAGTTAATTCCATGTGCGGTAAATTAGAATGAATTTTCAAACATATTCGTCTCACGGCATGGACACATGCATGGGGTGCCATGGCATTTTAATTCCAAAAAACTAAAAATGATCAGAAAAACATGAAACCTTGCTTGGTGTAATGTCATGCCACCAAGATGATGTGGTAAAAAAATTGGCCTATTTGACGAAAGTTTGGACACACACCCCTAACAAACCGGAGATACTCACTAGAAGGCTCGTGGTTCCGAGAAGGAAACAATGCATGTTTGATGATGAATGGCAGATAGCTTCCTCTTACAGCCTTCAATTCTTTTCTACATGTAATGTGCACTAATACAACTATTATGTGAAAAATTGGAAAATTTCAGGGGTCATTTTTTTTGAATATTTACTGTGAGGCAAAGCCCCACAACCCTTTATTAATAAAACAAAACTGTACAGGCAAAAGACAGAATATACAAAGACTAAGAAAAGAACCTACCTATGACTAATTATCCCTACCTGCTTTACAACAAAGAATCAATCCAAGCCAACAGTTTTGGTTTAATACTATCCTTCACCCTATGACCAAGTAATGAAATATCATGGATGAATTTACTCTTCCAAGCACTGAAGGTAGCTCTCTCAGCTCTGAAGGTTTTGCCATTTCTTAAAATCCAAATATTCCAGGCTGCTGTTAGCATGACTTCAAAGAAGAAAGGGTGCCTGAAGCTGGATCTAGCATGCATGATACATTGATGTATATCAGAGCCTCCATTCCAATCAATGCCCAAATAATTCCAGACTCTGCAACTGAATGTGCAATTAAAGAACAAGTGGATCCTATACTCATACACAAGCTCACTGCAAATGAGACAAAGATTGTCATCTTGGCTTGAGCGCCAATGCCTTCAAACTAGCATATCCTTGGTGTTTAGTCTGTCAAAGAATAACAACCACCCAAAAACCTTGATCTTCACAGTGCACCTACTCCGCCACAACCATTTGCAAGGTTGTATTGTAGGTTGGTGAGAGTGCATGATCGTGTAGAAGCTTTTAGCAGAGTATTCCCCATATTTACCAGGCCAAATCCAAACATGAGGAATAGTGGGGTCCCTGTCTAACTGCATGATCCAGCCTTCCAGAATGTGTAGCTCAGCAGCAGCCTCATGGGAAAGGGGCAAGTAAAACATGAAGAATAGATCCTGGGATTGAAGGAAATCCTGCACCGAGAGCTTATCATTATTGACAAAAGAAAACAACCTAGGCAATCTCCAACATAAGGGTCTAGCAGAACCCCCAATGTGCCAAGAATCAGTCCAGAATAGAGCAGTGTCACCCATGTTGATATGAACTGAGGCAGTAGCAGTATAAGCCTCATGCAGTTTCAGCACATCCCTCCACCAGAATGAACCAGCTTGAGCTGTGGGATGGGGGCACCAAGATCATAGTAGTTGTTCCATATCAAGGTCACCCAAGGAATATCAACCTTGTTATAGAATTTGTGGAGATGCTTGATGAGGAGGCCTTTATTCTGGATGTTCAGATTAATAACACCTAAACCATCTTTGTCCTTTGGCATGCATACCAGCTCCCATGCAGCCAGAGACTGCTTTGGAGCATCACTGTTACCCCTCCAGAGACATTGCCTAAAGATTCTGTCCAACTGCTTAATGATTCCTGGTGGAATATTTAGGCTGCACAGAAAGTATATTGGCAAAGAGGTCAGAACAGAAGTAAGTAGCTGCAAGCGAGAGCCTTGATTCAACATGGAAGAACTTGCAGTCAACCTTCTCTCAAGACTGTCAACTAGGGGCATTAGGTCAATGATCCTGGGCCTAGTAGTTCCCAAAGGCAGTCCAAGGTAGGTAAATGGAAGCTGACAATTCTACAACCAAGAATGGCAGCAAGCCTAGCAGCTTCCTCGTCATCCATATTCAATGGAATCATCGATGATTTTACAAAGTTCACTTTTAAACCTATGGATTGTTGGAAGGTATGCAGCATGTTCTTAAGGGCAACAAGCTCATCATCCTTAGCCACAAGAAAGATAATCGTGTCATCCGCCTATTAAATGATGGGAAAATCTCTATCATGGGTTGGAATAGGCAAAGAAAGCGTACCATGCTCCAACATTTGGTTGACCACTGACTGCGACAAATCCGCTGCGAGGACAAACAACAGAGGTGAGAGGGGATCACCCTGCTTGACACCACACTTGCACTTGAATTGTTTTCCTGGAATTCCATTTAACAACACAGACGAAGAACCTGTGGACAGTATTTGCTTAACCCAAGATATCCATTTGGCATCAAACCCTTTATGCTGCAACATCTGTATACTAACCTCATGATCGACAGTGTCAAAGGCCTTGGCAAAATCCAGTTTCAGAATTATGATTGGACGCTTGGACTGCATACACTGATGGATATACTCAAAACTCCACGCCATACAGTCCTGTGTTGACCTACCCTTGAGGAACCCATACTGATTTTTGTGAATACACTTAAGGATCACCTTCTACAACCGGTTGGCCAGCAACTTTGTTAAAATTTCAGACAAGTGTTGGTTAGAGATATAGGCCGGAAATCATCAGGCCCTTTAGGTGAAATGATCTTGGGTATGAGTGTAATGAGGGAGCCATTAATATTTTCCAACGAAAGCTTCCCCTCATAAAAATCCTTAATAAGCCTCAAGAAATCATTCTCAATTATAGGCCAGCAGTGCTTGACAAACATCCCATTAAAGCCATTAGGGCCAGGTGCCTGATCCACCTGCAATTCTTTCAAAACTTGGTTGATTTCCTCATCTATAAACGGCAAAGAGAGCTCCTCCAGTCCCGGGATGGGCTGAATTATTTGGTTCAAATCAAAGCCCATATTAATCCCTTGGGCCTGGCCCATCCTTGATTTGAATGAAGCCCATAGAATTCCCGCCATTTGGGCGTGATCAGTCACAGGATCCAGCATGGCATTGGTTTTCAAACTGGAGATGGAATTCCTCCTCATACACTCCGAGGCCATGGCATGAAAAAAATTAGAATTTTCCTCTCAACCTTTATATACCAAATAGTGCAACTCTGCTTCCAATAAATGTAGTGGATTTTTAACGGCGTTCATAGTGGAACTTAACAATTTTCTAGAAACTGAACTCTGGCCTTGTTAAAGGCCTCACTTCCTCCAACTGATCGAAGTGGAGGATCACCTTTGAGCAATCAACATTAAGTTTTTTAATGTGAGATAACTTTCTGCTCCAAACTTTCAAATCATACCGCAGTCGCTTAAACTTCCTTATGAGAACTGCAGAAGCAGACAGATCAGAGAATACCGGTGAATTCCAAGACTTGGTGACACAATTCATGAACCCTGGCATATCAACCCAGAAATTTTTAGACCTAAAAACCTTGGCCACAGGAATGTTAGTGTCAATGGACACCACACAAGGCACATGATCCGAGGCAGTTCTAGCCAGTGGGTTAACCACAGTATTTGGGTAATGAGAAATCCAATCAGCAGTGGTAAAGAACCATTCTAGCTGCTCGAGCAAGGGGTTTTGCTGCATATTAGACCAGGTGAAGCTACGTCCTTTCAGAGGCAGCTCCAAAAGACCAAGGTGACCAATGATTTTGTTGAAGAGGAAAATATCATTAATATCACCACCTGGGAGGTTTCTGTTATCCAAAGATCTAATGAAGTTAAAGTCCCCCAACAACAGCCAATTTTCATCTGGAGGGATGTCTAGATGATATAGCCAAGTAACGAAATCATCGCTAGGCTGACCCTCACATGGCCCATACACAGAAGCTAAGGTCCATTTTCAGAATTGTGTAACGATTGGAAGGAGACCACAACGCCAAATTTTTGGATATCAACAAGATGGCCGTGAAAGATCGAGGAATTCCAAATGACTAGGATCCCACCAGAAGCTCCCATAGAGGGCGAGAATGCGAATTGATCGAACCTCCTAGGACAAAAGGATCTAATCATGTGAATGTCAAAGTTTTCACATTTAGTTTCCTGCAAACAGATGACAGAACATCTGCTCTCCTCAATCTTTGCACGTAAATCACGCTGCCTAGCCTCAGAATTCAACCCACACACATTCCAACAGAGCACATTCTAATTATGATAATATGAATTATCCATAAAAACCCATCACTGAGAAGTAGTTGCAGATCCAGCTACTTAACAGCATGGACAAGATCATAACAAGAGTGCAAACGAAAGTAACCGCGAAGTTCAAACAGGCACACAAACAGAAGGTACTAAAAATAAACGGACACAAGAACAAAAGTGCCCCACTCTCCACTAAGCTTCTTGGGTCGTCAATCATCATGAGAAACATTGAAAGAACATGCAGTGACCCCATGTTTGGTTTTGGTAATTGATGACAATCTCTATGGACTAATGGTTGTCTTGAGTTGTATTTGAAGGATTTGTCTATAGGCTTTTCTTGAAGTCCATGTGTTGGTTTCAAGGAGTTTATGAGTTGACCAAGGTGCTATTAAGGAATTATCCAAAGATTGGTCATGTGAGTGTTGAGCTTATTGCAAGCATGTCTTGAAGAAGAAGATTGTTTCATCATTAATGTTTACCTTCAAGACATCATCCAAATGAAGAGAGTTGGAAAGATTCAAGGTTGATCAAGACTAAGTCAAGAGTGGATCAAGTGATCCCATGGTATGGTAAGCATTGTCCATTGCACTCTGTGTACTAACCCATGGTCTATGTGAGAGTTGTATGTGGGGTTAGGTACGTGTCCATGGGCTTGCATCAAGAGGAAGATATCATACAACCCATGGAAAGGATGACATCAAGTGGTGATCGTCATCAAGATTGCCGTGTGCAAGTTCAAGTGGAGCATCACAAAGAGATCAAGTACTTGATTCTTGCCATCCATTATGGTGTCAATGGACTTGTGAAGATGTGCCGAAGAGTGTCTCACCCATAGTGGACTATGGAGGAGCAATCATCTAATCTTCATCAAGCCAACGCAATCAAGAAAGGTGGGCCATCTTGAGAGAGTCAAGATCGTCATCATCTAGCTCAAGTGGACCATGTGCAAGGCAAAGGTTTGCCCTTGATAGGTTTTCTATTTTACCGGTCTCGTGGTGGTAGTAGGGAGACCGGGTTATATGATCGTTTGCCGTACTATCAAGAGGGGCTCTCAAGTTGGTAGCTCGATCGTATCGTTAGTAGAGAGCTCAAACCATTGCATCCTTGCATCATGTTTCTTGGTTCTTGTTGGGTTATCTTTGTGAGTATTAGAGCTATGGTCATCTTGATGACAAGCTTGAGTTCATCGAAAACGGAGTTTGCATGCGTCTTCTATGATGTTTTCGGTGTTGGAGGTTTTACCGGTCTTATCCGGTGAAGGGTTCTCACCATTTTCTTATGGGACTTTTCTAATTTTCTTATTCTTGATATTTCTATCAAGATTGTGTTAGCCCATGTCGTTAGCTTTCCAACAAACTTGGTTTCGTTGAATTCGGAGTCCGTTTGCAAAAGTTGTGGCTGTTTTGGTAAAGGCTGCAGCGGTACTACCGCGACTAGAGCGGATGTAATTTTTTACTACCGCTCCAGAGAAGTACTACCGCGGCTCCTGAGCGGTAGTACCGCCCCGGAGCAGTACTACCGCGGCTCCTAAGCGGTAGTACCGCTCCGGACCAAAATCTCGTGTTTTGCTCAGCGGAAGTAGGCACAGAAGTATTTTTTTAGTACCGCTCGCGAGCAGTAGTACCGCTACCATTTGCGGTAGTACCGTGAGGTCGAGCGGTAGTACCGTGAGGACGAGCGGTACTACCGCTCCGACGGTTCTTCTGGCCTTTTTGCCTCCTCGCTGTTGTGTTTCGAAGGGGTACTACCGCTCTAGCGGTAGTACCGCTCCTTGGAGCGGTAGTACCGCTCTGTGCGGGCTGTGAGCATAACGGTTGGATTTTTCCCCACCTATAAAAGGGGGTCTTCTTCCCCATTGAACCTTATCCTTTGAGCTAGTGTTCTTCCCCCATTGTTGACCTTCTTCGAGCTTGCTAACTCTCAATCCCTCCATGGATTCTTGCTAGTTTTTGAGGGAAAAGAGAGAGGAGATCTAGATCCACATTTCCACCAATCACTTTCTCCTCTATGTGAGGGGAACCCCTTGGATCTAGTTCTTGGAGTTCTTGGTGTTCTCCTTCTTGTTCTTCCTCTCATTTTCCTCCCTAGCATTAGTTGCTTTGGTGGGATTTGAGAGAGAAGGACTTGGGCACTTCGTGTGCCCTTGCCATTGCATTTGGTGCATCGGTTTGAGTTCTCCACGGTGATACATGGAAGTTATAAGTTGAGAAGCTTATTACTCTTGGGTGCTTGGTGCCCTTGAGCTTGTTCCTCTTGGGTGCTTGGGCGCCCTAGACGGTTGGTGGTGTTCGGAGCTCAATCATTGTGGTGTAAAGCTCCGGGCAAGCGTCGGGGTCTCCAATTAGGTTGTGGAGATCGCCCCGAGAAATTTGACGGGTACCGGTGACCGCCCCCAAGGGTTGCCAAAGTGTATGGGTTCGGTAACCGCCCCCAAGGGTTGCCATTTGTACGGGTTCGGTGACCGCCCTCAAGGGTCCCTTAGTGGAATCACGACATCTTGCATTGTGCGAGGGCGTGAGGAGATTACGGTGGCCCTAGTGGCTTCTTGGGGAGCATTGTGCCTCCACACCGCTCCAAACGGAGATTAGCATCCGCAAGGGTGTGAACTTTGGGATACATCATCGTCTCCGCGTGCCTCGGTTATCTCTTACCCGAGCCCCTTTACTTATGCACTTTACTTTGTGATAGCCATATTGTTCTTTGTCATATATCTTGCTATCACATAGTTGCTTATCTTGCTTAGCATAAGTTGTTGGTGCACATAGGTGAGCCTAGTTGCTGTAGGTTTTGTGCTTGACAAATTAACCGCTAGGTTTATTCCGCATTTGTTCAAGCCTAAACCGTAATTATTTTAAAGCACCTATTCACCCCCCCCCCCCGTCTAGGTGACATCCATGATCTTTCAATTGGTATCAGAGCCTCGTCTCTCTTTGTTGGGCTTAACCGCCTAGAGAGTAAAGATGTCGACTAGAGGATTAGGATTCTCTGACACTCTTAGTTTCGATGGCACAAATTTTGATGTTTGGGTAATTCGCATGCTTAATCTCTTTAGGGTCATGGACCCAAATTTAGAGAGAATTGTAGATATGGGTTTTTCTCCTCCAAAGGATCCCCAAAGATTATCTTTAGAGGATGAGAAAAACTCTTATCTCAATGCTCAAGCCTCTAATGTGCTTTTCGATGCTTTGAGCAATGTAGTTATATTTCAACTCATGTCGTTCCGGGATGCTCATGAGTTATGGACAAAGCTTCAAGATAAATATGGTGTGTCCAAGATTTGTGGGGATGGTTGTTCTCCCTCCACCTCCGGTCATATAGTATTCTCAACTTCTTCTACTTCACCTACATGTGGTTTGCCACAAGGTAATGATATGGTGAGTAGTGTTGGTCATTGCAATGATGATAGTATGCTTATTGTGGATGATCCTTCATCACTATATTATTGCAATGCTCCTTCTTTGGGCTTTAACACTTCGAGCACTCCAAATGTTTCACATGTTTGTGTTGATAGGCCTTGCATATCATGTAGAAATTGCTTGACTAAATATCATGATGATATGCTTGCTATGTTTTGTTGCCATGATAAAAATGCATCTATTTCCTCGAATTGTTGTGCTAACAATGTAGAGGAAACCGAACACTCCATGGAACAAGATGTGGTGTTTAATGGTGCCTCAAGGGATCCTACATCATCATCTATTGTGTTTTGCCTTATGGCTAAGGCATCAAAGGTATCTCCTACTTTGTACCCCAATATGTCTCTTGATGATGATGTCGATGCTAATGATGATGAGGATAATGATGAAGAGAATGATAATGTTGCCTCCTTAAAAATTAAGGGGGAAATGGTTTTTAAAGCTCTTCATAAAAATAAAATTGCTCGTTCCAACTTCATGGAAATTATGTCCATTGCTATTGAGAGCAAGAAATATATTGATGAGTTGGAATCTCGTCTTGAGGAGCATGAGGTCACCATTGATAAAATGGAAGGTCATGGGCGTGATTACGCTAATGAGATTGCGGACCTCTCTCAAGCTCTTGAACTTGAACAAACCACCAAGGAATCTCTTGAGGAGACTTTTGCTCTAGAATTGTCTAGAGTGAAGGAATCTACTGATAGAACTCTTGAGGTGGCCAATGTTTTTGAAACTAAAAATGCTAAGCTTGAAGTTGCTCATGCTAGACTCCTTGAGGATTTTGGGCACCTCGAAAATGGCTCAAGGGTCATCAAGGGTGAGCTCATCAAACTCACCAAGTCTCATGCTCAACTTGAAGCTTCTTATTTAAAAGACCTTGCCAAGTTGCCTTCTCCTCTTGTTGTTAATGATGATGCTTGTGCTACTAATTCTATTACTTGTGAAGCATCCATTTTGAAGGAGAATGTTGAGCTACGGACTCAACTTGAGTTGCTATCTAGCAATTATGGGAAATTGGAAGAAAGCCATGAAAAGCTCTCAAGCTCTCATGACGATCTTCTAGTATCCCATAATGTGCTAAAGATAGCTCATGAGGCCATGATTGCTAAGGTAACATCTAGTGAGCCTCATGTTGATACTAGCACCACTTCTAGTCAAAATACTATATTGCCATGTGCTAGTCCTTGTAATTCATCTACTCACAATGTTGGTACATCTTGTGATGAATTGCTTTCCTTGCCTTGTTGCTCTAACGATGAAGCTTATACTTCCTCTAGTACTTGTGTTGAGACTAACCATGTAGAGGAAATCAAAGAGCTCAAGGCCCAAGTCACTTCTTTGAAGAAAGACTTGGAAAAGAGTCATGAAGGGAAATCCACACTCAACAATATCTTGAGTGTGCAAAAATCCCCCAATGACAAAGGTGGACTTGGATTCAACTCCAATAAGAAGAAGAATAAGTCCAAGAGCAACAAGAAGAAGGGCCAAAAACAAGTCAAGAATTCGGCCAAGATTATTTGCTTCAAGTGCAAAATTGAAGGGCATCATGTTAGATATTTCCCATTGAAGAAGAATGCCATTGGTAACAAGCAACAAGGGAAGAGGCCACAAGTTCAATCTCATGCTCAACCTCAAGTTGAAGAAAGGCCACTTCCCAAGAAGACTCAAGTTAATGCCTCTCTTGTTGAGAAATCAAGTGAGAAGAAAATGAAGAGTAGACGTTGCTACTTATGTCGTGAGAAAGGTCACCTCGCTTCTTCATGCACTAGTGGTAACTTATCCAACCCAATTATTATTGATGAGATCTATTCTCTTGGGAAGGATAAGGTTGGCAATGTGTTTGCCAAGTTTGTTGGTACTCAAAGTGGTGTCAAGAAAAGAACCATTTGGGTTTCCAAGCCTATTGTGACTAACCTCTTAGGACTCAACTTGGTTGGGGACCAACAAGCTCAAACTTGATCAATAGGTGTTGTTGGAGGGCATTGGAGACTTGGCTACATTATGAAGAATTAAGGGGACTTCATCATTCTTATTGTCTCAAGCCAAGTCAATTGGATTATCAAGTTTCTATCTTATGTCCAATGTGCCTCCTTGCGGTAACTTGTACTTAAATTGTTTACATTGGAAGTTACTTTCCCCCATGCATGTCTTGGTTTTGTTCCTTGCATGTGTTTGTATATGTTATGCTTCCAACTTGCTTATCTTGAGCAATCAAGTATGTGTGTGTTGGTTTGCACATCATGTATGTGGGTGTCGTGCATTGAGCCTTTTTGCTTCTTGTGTGTATCCTAGTTGGCTCGTGAGAGAGATTAATGGAACATCCCATTTTGGGGGAGTGATGTGCTTTGTGCACCTCACAATCCTATAAATGTGTGTACATGAGGAATACCGTCTAGTATTGATATTACAAGATTATCTAGTCGCTAGGTGATATATCTCTCATGAGAAATTCAAATTCTAAAAATTCCATTGATTATCTCGTGTTGGATCCTCTTATTGCCTCTTGTTAGGTTCTTCATTGGTATCACATTATGGGGGAGTAATATGCTATGTATATTACTAGCCTAGAAAATGTGTACATTTGAGATGTTGTCACCTAGTGTTGATATTGTAGATTATCTTGTTCCTAGGTGGCATGTTAGCTCTACAAGTTGCAATTTGCTTGTGTGTGGTGTGAAGATGATGTTGGATATCCTTGCTATCTACCACCGGGAATTCTTTCCATCTACTTCTTGTCTTTTCAAAATTGGTAGTCATTTATGTGTGGTAGAATTTATTGATCATCTTTACATTGGCTTTTGTTTTACTTGCCTTTTCTCTTGCCAAGGATTGTGTTAACTCCCGTTGTCTTCCATACCACTTGTGGATCTTGTTTATTTCTTGTTCTTGTCTAATGTTTTCTAGATATAGTGAAAGCAGTGATCCCACCTTGTGCATTTTGTATTCAAATACAAATCCTATATAATGCATAACTCGTGGGGGAGCTATTCTATTTTCTTCACTCTTCTTGTGATCCTTATCAAGTGTGTTTTGGTGGAAGGCAAGCCATTTCTTTTTGGTACTTTGTGCCATCATGAAACTTTGTTGAGAGCTTGGTATGTTTGGAACCATCCTCCTTTGGGAGTTTGACATCTTTAGTTTAGTGTGTATCAATGGATATCTCATTCCTTGATGTATCTTTAATGATATCTTCCAAGTGATGATTTCTCCATTTGGTATCCTTTTCACTTGGCATTTATTTGTCTTTTGGTTTTGGGTTTTGAAAGTCTTGAGCATGCATGTTTACTTCATGTATTTCATTTGGCATGCTTTCTTTCTTTGACTCAATATATAGGGGAAACTCCACCTACTCTCAATTTGGATGAGATGTGCATGAAATTCATTTTCATATCTATATGCACATATTTATGTGGAGTTTGTCCTATGTATTGGTGTTTCTAACTATTTGGTCCCGATGAGTTTGCGTACCGTTTAGTTTGTGTTGTTCTTCTAGGAACATTTGGAGATGCATTGGATGCTCGGCTCACTCACAAGGAAGGTGTTGTCACCATGTGCATATTGGAGTCAAGCTAGGATGATCAATGAACTACTATCTACCTTCAATTGGTATCTACTACATCCTTCCAATGATATCTCGGTAACAAGTATCTATTCATGCTTTCCCCTCTTGCATTCAACCTTGTGTAGGTTGTATCTTGGCATGATATTCATTTCATATCTTGTGATACTTGTTTCCTTTCTCAAAGCATCCCAACGATGATCTCTGTTGCTAGTTGTGATGCCCTTGATGGATGTGTGTTTGGACTTCATTTATATACAATAAGACCATATCTAGCCAAGTGCTATGCTTTCAAGCAAATATCTTATTGGTATATTTATGACTTCCTTGTGGATATCTTGTTCCTTCGTGTTGTAACTATTTTGGGTGTACATTCTTCTTTGTAGATATATATATCATCATGATTTCGTCTACATAGAACCTTATACACTTGAGAGAAATTACATCTCTAGTTGATATCCTTTCTTTCACGTCCACCTTGTCTTTCTTATGTTATTTCTTTGGTGGCTCCATGAAAGCTTTTCCCTTGAGTGCGTGTCCTCTATCGTTGCATCTTGATGCACTCTTGTGTGGTGAAGATTATTTTCCTCATGCTTATCGTTACGAGGCTTTTGCCATCTTAATTGGCATCCCTCGTCTTGATGAGGCTTTCATCTTCTATCTTCACCACGGGTTGTCACAAGCATAAGTTCTTTATATGCTTATTAGTAAGCTTGTGAACCCATTTGCTAGTTGTGTGTGGGAATGACAGGCCTTGCACCGTGTGCCTCATTCTTTCAAGACTATGTTGATGCTTAATGCTCATCCTAATTTCAGTCTTCTCAAGTGCTTCGCCATGACTCACACACATCATTTTGGTTGAGCCCATTCTTAAGTTGCCTCTTTTACTTGTTGCTCAACCATGTGTTTGTTGCAAGTACTAGGCTTTGTTTCCTATATACTCACTTGCACTTGTTGTAAGTTTCTATTGATTTTGGGGGAGCTATGATCCTATTTTGTGCACTTTGTATCCAATTACAAAACATTCTTTTTTGTGCACAAATCATGGGGAGCTTCTCTAGTTTCTTTAGAACACTCCTTGTCTCATATCATAATATCCTTCATTCATGTGGCTCATAGGATCTTTGGTCTAGTTGGTTCAGTTGATATCCTTTGATTGCTTGCTTCAATTGGTATCTTTTGATTGCTTGATTGCTTGTTTCTCTCTTTGTTATGTCTTTGTGGCATATCATTCTTTTGCAATATTTGGGCCTCAATATAGTTTGTGTTCCTCCAAGTATTAACCGTTGGATATGTGTATTGCATTCCACTTTCTTGTTGAGAAATACACAATTTATGGAGGATCACAATTTATATTGGTCTTCTTAGCTTTTCGCCCATTTTGGCAATCGATGCCAATGGGGGAGAAGTTTCAGAGAGTTTTGTGGAGAAGTTTAGAGAGTTATCTCCTCTTGCTTTGGTTTTGTTCCTTAGCATTTGAATCTCATACGCATGCACTATTGGTTGTTGCATTGCATAGTGAAGCATAATTCCTTATATAAACTCTCTTGAAAGTGATTGTCATCAATTACCAAAATGGGGGAGATTGAAAGAACATGCGGTGCCTCCATGTTTGGTTTTGGTAATTGATGACAATCTCTATGGACTAATGGTTGTCTTGAGTTGTATTTGAAGGATTTGTCTATAGGCTTTTCTTGAAGTCCATGTGTTGGTTTCAAGGAGTTTATCAGTTGACCAAGGTGCTATTAAGGAATTATCCAAAGATTGGTCATGTGAGTGTTGAGCTTATTGCAAGCATGTCTTGAAGAAGAAGATTGTTTCATCATTAATGTTTACCTTCAAGACATCATCCAAATGAAGAGAGTTGGAAAGATTCAAGGTTGATCAAGACTAAGTCAAGAGTGGATCAAGTGATCCCATGGTATGGTAAGCATTGTCCATTGCACTCTGTGTACTAACCCATGGTCTATGTGAGAGTTGTATGTGGGGTTAGGTATGTGTCCATGGGCTTGCGTCAAGAGGAAGATATCATACAACCCATGGAAAGGATGACATCAAGTGGTGATCGTCATCAAGATTGCCGTGTGCAAGTTCAAGTGGAGCATCACGAAAAGATCAAGTGCTTGATTCTTGCCATCCATTATGGTGTCAATTGACTTGTGAAGATGTGCCGAAGAGTGTCTCACCCATAGTGGACTATGGAGGAGCAATCATCTAATCTTCATCAAGCCAACGCAATCAAGAAAGGTGGTCCATCTTGAGAGAGTCAAGATCGTCATCATCTAGCTCAAGTGGACCATGTGCAAGGCAAATGTTTGCCCTTGATAGGTTTTCTATTTTACCGGTCTCGTGGTGGTAGTAGGGAGACCGGGTTATATGATCGTTTGCCGTACTATCAAGAGGGGCTCTCAAGTTGGTAGCTCGATCGTATCATTAGTAGAGAGCTCAAACCATTGCATCCTTGCATCATGTTTCTTGGTTCTTGTTGGGTTATCTTTGTGAGTATTAGAGCTATGGTCATCTTGATGACAAGCTTGAGTTCATCGAAAACGGAGTTCGCATGCGTCTTCTATGATGTTTTCGGTGTTGGAGGTTTTACCGGTCTTATCCGGTGAAGGGTTCTCACCCTTATGGGACTTTTCTAATTTTCTTATTCTTGATATTTCTATCAAGATTGTGTTAGCCCATGTCGTTAGCTTTCCAACAAACTTGGTTTCGTTGAATTCGGAGTCCGTTTGCAAAAGTTGTGGCTGTTTTGGTAAAGGCTGCAGCGGTACTACCGCGACTAGAGCGGATGTAATTTTTTACTACCGCTCCAGAGCAGTACTACCGCGGCTCCTGAGCGGTAGTACCGCCCCGGAGCAGTACTACCGCGGCTCCTAAGCGGTAGTACCTCTCCGAACCAAAATCCCGTGTTTTGCTCAGCGGAAGTAGGCACAGAAGTATTTTTTTAGTACCGCTCGCAAGCAGTAGTACCGCTACCATTTGCGGTAGTACCGTGAGGTCGAGCGGTACTACCGCTCAGACGGTTCTTCTGGCCTTTTTGCCTCCTCGCTGTTATGTTTCGAATGGGTACTACCGCCCTAGCGGTAGTACCGCTCCTTGGAGCGGTAGTACCGCTCTGTGCGGGCTGTGAGCATAACGGTTGGATTTTTCCCCACCTATAAAAGGGGGTCTTCTTCCCCATTGAACCTTATCCTTTGAGCTCGTGTTCTTCCCCCATTGTTGACCTTCTTCGAGCTTGCTAACTCTCAATCCCTCCATGGATTCTTGCTAGTTTTTGAGGGAAAAGAGAGAGGAGATCTAGATCCACATTTCCACCAATCACTTTCTCCTCTATGTGAGGGGAACCCCTTGGATCTAGTTCTTGGAGTTCTTGGTGTTCTCCTTCTTGTTCTTCCTCTCATTTTCCTCCCTAGCATTAGTTGCTTCGGTGGGATTTGAGATAGAAGGACTTGGGCACTCTGTGTGCCCTTGCCATTGCATTTGCTGCATCGGTTTGAGTTCTCCATGGTGATACGTGGAAGTTACAAGTTGAGAAGCTTATTACTCTTGGGTGCTTGGTGCCCTTGAGCTTGTTCCTCTTGGGTGCTTGGGCGCCCTAGACGGTTGGTGGTGTTCGGAGCTCAATCATTGTGGTGTAAAGCTCCGGGCAAGCGTCGGGGTCTCCAATTAGGTTGTGGAGATCGCCCCGAGCAATTTGACGGGTACCGGTGACCGCCCCCAAGGGTTGCCAAAGTGTACGGGTTCGGTGACCGCCCCCAAGGGTCGCCATTTATACGGGTTCGGTAACCGCCCTCAAGGGTCCCTTAGTGGAATCACGGCATCTTGCATTGTGCGAGGGCGTGAGGAGATTACGGTGGCCCTAGTGGCTTCTTGGGAGCATTGTGCCTCCACACCGCTCCAAACGGAGATTAGCATCCGCAAGGGTGTGAACTTCGGGATACATCATCGTCTCCGCGTGCCTCGGTTATCTCTTACCCGAGCCCCTTTACTTATGCACTTTACTTTGTGATAGCCATATTGTTCTTTGTCATATATCTTGCTATCACATAGTTGCTTATCTTGCTTAGCATAAGTTGTTGGTGCACATAGGTGAGCCTAGTTGTTGTAGGTTTTGTGCTTGACAAATTAACCGCTAGGTTTATTCTGCATTTGTTCAAGCCTAAACCGTAATTATTTTAAAGCGCCTATTCACCCCCCCCCCTCTAGGCGACATCCATGATCTTTCAAACATCATCCTCTTCAGCTGGTCGTGGAGAAGCCATAAGCTTCTCAACCGATAACTCTGACGGATCAATGCCCAAAGCCACTCCTATTGCCTACATTGTTGGTATATGGGCATTGGGGGCGGGAGAGGAAGTCATTTGACCTTTTGAAGACATTTAAGTGATTTTCTAGACATTTAATGACCGTAATTTAAATTTAAACTACATTTATATGCAACTGCTAACCATAACGGTTTGAAAAATCATACTTGAGTACTTGTGTGCGAGTTAAAAAATCATCAGACGATGTATATATCTGGTGTTCAAAAAAGAAAATGTAAAATATGGCAAGACAGCAGACCCACACGATTGGCACTCTATTTCGTGCCTCGAGGTTTGGAAGGTGAGTGGCGGGCTTTATTAATCAGACACGGTTCTGCACTGGGAACCGTCAGCTATTATGTTCACACACGGATTTTACTGCAGGAATCGTGTGTAATTCACACTACAGTACTCGTAAATTCGGCCGACCGGCGTGTGTACTGTTCCCGTCGATCTAGATTCCGGCCTCCAATAAATACTACCTTGCTCACGTCGTCCCGCCTGCATTCTCATCTAGATCCTCCCCTTGCTCGCTCTCTCTCTCTCTCTCTCTCTCTCTCAAATCTCTGCCATGGTGCCACTGGTCTGCCCACGTGCCGACGAGGAGTGGCCACCCCCCGAGGACGCTCACTCAAAGAGCAGCGACGAGGACACCTACGCGCCGCCGGACGAGGTTGCGCCGGACCCCCAACTTTGGATTGGTTTTGGGGCTAGTATGATCTTTGTCTTTGGAAGTCGCTGTCGCCGGCTGAGAAAGCTAGGCAAGTGGCATTCAAGAAGGAGATGGCGGAGGAGGATGCGAGGTACCAAGCGGCATGTGATGCCCGTGATGCCGCCTGGAAAAAGGAGGCGACAGAGCTTTGGGGGCCAGCGCGTCGTCGTACGGAGGAGGTGTACGAAGACAGGTACTTCGCGAGGAAGGCCAGAGGCGCTAGGCGCCTCGTCGCTGCATGGAGATGGGCCGATAAGCTCTAGCGTGCCACCCACGAGGAGCTCTGGTGGGCGCCCAACAAAATGGCAAGATCGTTCATACGCGTCTGCCTGCAAGAGGTAGATCGGCACGTCAAGCGCTGCGAGGCAGAGGAGGCGGAGTACTGCCTCCGCTCTGGGAAGACGCCGCGCACCAGGGAGCTGCTGGCGAGGGGCTACCAGAATATTGGCCCCAGGAGGGATTATTATTTTTAGTATTGTTTGTTTTCAATTTTATGCATTGTACCTAGTAGTTAAGTATCATCATGTATATATGATGATATTATATATATTTTGTGATGAACTAATGAACAATTAATATTATATATATTATGAATTCCATTTTCTATCTATTTTTGTATACTAATTTGAATCTATCTGTTATCATCCACATATACATAATGGAAAGCGTATAAAGACACATTGAAACAAAGCATATAAGAATGGAAAACAGAGTACACACATTGAAACATAGCAATAAACAGAGCAATAGTATGATTGCTGTGAATACATAGCTGTCCACGTCGAAATGACTCAATAAAATAAAACGCGTCCATGAGACCATGACCAGCAGCCCTTCCCTACGGTAGCTCTTGGCTCTGCCTGAACTCGTGCAGTCATTCGTCCAAGCGATTGACACGCTCGCGGTACATCTAGAGCGCGATCTCGAGCTCCAAGTTGGCTATTTCATCGAAGATCACCACCTCGAGGATGCAACGACCATGTTCCTCTACTGCGCCCAGGTGGACATCTGGGCCAAGGAGGCGGTTGAGCCTACCGACCAGCGCACTAGCATCAAGCGGGCCGCGGACAAGGCAAACAGCGTGACCAATGGGAACGGCACGGCGGGCATCCGGTGCAAGTACGGCACGGTCGGCCTATGGTGCAAGCATGGCGCAGAGGGCATGTGCCCACTCCTGGCGAGGAATGGGGGTACTGACAAGACATGTACCCCGTTGTGACGCCCTGTCGACAGCAGGCAAGCGCCGATGGATCTGTTCTTGCTATGCGACGCGCCGCGCCTCTTGCTCTGCGGCGCTCCAACGGGCTCTCCGTGCGGCGAGCCGCAGCCTATCGGCACGGATGCGCCTAGCTTGCTCTACAGCGTGCCATCGATCATGTTGTGCGGCGAGCTGCAGCCTCTCGGTGTTGACATGCCTATCTTGATCCGCGGAGCTGAAGCGCCATGCGCCAAGGGTCTGATCAACCCTGGCAATGGCGCACATCACGGTGTTGTCCATCGCGTTGCTGAGGAGCGCCGTGGCCTCAACGGGTCGTGGCGCCTTCTGGTTTTCCTCGTCGACGAGGTTGATGGCAGAGGCGACGCTTTGGTGCATTGGCATGCTTGGAAAAGGTGGATCTGCTACAGGCTGCACTTGTTGCCTCCGTGCGTCGCGCCACGCCTAGATTTATGTGCAATATCGCTGGGTGACGGGAAACAGGTGAGGAAATGGTGGTAAACGGTGGCATGTCCATAGAACGCCATCAATTAATGGAAACTTAGCATATAAGGAACATCGAGCTAGCACAAGAAGTAGATGATGATGAGATGAAGACGGACCACATTAGGGAACCCGTCGGTGATGAATTCATCAATCGCAAATGGTTGTACACTAGCAAGGGTTTGCCCACAACACACACGGCTTATTCCATCACAAACAGGTTGGATGGATCAACTGTATGCCACGTATACACATTGTCAAAAAGTAATGTGGTAGACCTTCTTTAACATATGTTAAAAATAATATAAAAATAAGAAACAAGGACCTTGAGGTTAAATTAGCTGAGGGAGTTGGTCATTTCAGTCAAATTATCAGTTAATTTAACATCAACACAACTTCCCATCCCATCACCCATCTGATGGCGGCTCCAGCCTGGGCACACTTAACTTGAGAGTTCTCTTAGATGAGTTACTGGTGGAACAGCTAGTCCTTGCTGATATAAGATGCCTCTTCGCATCCTTATGGCGTATCTGGATGACCGCTCGTCCCTCAATGGCCAATAGATGTTGTGTAGATAGAGCATATCACATACGTCTTATTAGAAGCAATCGTCTGTGTTATTATCAGTCTTCACACACATTTCTGACTACAGACCTGTTTGTCGCATATCACACACATCTTATTATATTGAACCGTTTTTGTTCTCTTGTCTCAACGCAAACAGTTCATCTGAGTGAACCGCATGCCGTATATCGCACACACCTTGATTTGCCTGACCGTTTCTTTTGTGTTGCCTAATCACAAATAGTTCATGCGAGTGAACCGTATGATGTATATCACACACACCTTCCTCTGGCTGCCCATTACTTTTGTTCCTCCTCATCGCAAACAGTTAATTGAACTGAACTGTATGGCCTGCATCACACACGGAACCAAAATCTGAACCGTGTTTGATGCATTCTTCATCGCAAACGTTTTGCATCTTTTTGACGTTTTTTTTACACCACTGCTTGCGATTATTGCATCGCACACAGTTTCCTCGAAGGGTCTCTGATCGTAGTGTCGCGTTAACATCATCCTGCAGTAGTGTCACCCAAACTTGAAAACTTCAATCACACAAAACTTAACAGAACTTCGTGAGATAGGTTAGTATGATAAAGAGTAAATCATTCACTTAGGTAGTGTCAAAGACAAGATTCATAATTGTTTCCACATAATGCCTTATGTATTGTATAGTTTCCACAATTTACATTAAGCAATTAAGTCATAGAAACCATAAAACAAGCAAACTATGCATTGCAAACTGAATCTGTCAAAAACAGAACAGTATGTAAAGATCTGAATATTGGCTACACTTATGTCACTCCAAAAATTATAAAAAATTAGGACAATGTAGGAAATTTGTATATCAATAATGTGTAAAAAATTAGAATTTTTCCACATTCCAGTGAATTTATACAATTCTTCTATTAGGCGCAAAAGTTTCTATTTTTACACAGAATCAAGTCAACTATCATCCACACTATCCCAAAGGCTTTACTTGGCACTTTATTGAAACAAAAGCTATAAAACATGATTACTATAGTAGCTTAATCATGCGAACACATAAAAACAGTAGGTAAAGATATTGGGGTTGTCTCCCAACAAGCAATTTTCTTTAATGCCTTAATAGCTAGGCATGATGATTTCAACGATGTTCACATAAAAGATAAGAATTGAAACATAATGGGAGCATCATGAAGCATATGACTAGCACATTTAAGCCTAATCCACTTCCAACGCATGGGGATTTTGTGAGCAAACAATTTATGAGAACAAGAATCAACTAGCATAGGAAGGCAAAACAAGCATGAATTTAGAACTTTAAACACATAGAGAGGAAACTTGATATTACTGAGATATGTAAAAGCATAAGTTCCTCTCTCATAACAATTTTCAGTAGCAGCATGAATGAATTCAATAATATAACTATCACAGAAAGCATTCTTTTCATGATCCACAAGCATAACATTTTTATTACTCTCCACATAAGCAAATTTATTCTCATTAATAGTAGTGGGAGCAAACTCAACAAAATAACTATAATGTGATACTTGATTGATATAATCAATTTGAGAATTAAAATGATGATGATATGATTCAAGATTATCATTGTTCTTTATAGCATACATGTCATCACCATAATCATCATAGATAGCAACTTTGTTTCATAAAACCTCTTCCAAAATAGTGGATTCATTAGTAAATAAAGTCATGACCTCTCCAAATCCACTTTTATCATTATAATACGATTCAACACCCTCCAAAATAGTGGGATCATTAGTACCTAGAGTTAACACTCTTCCAAACCCACTTTCATCAATATAATCATCATAAATAGGAGGCATGCTATCATCATAACAAATTTTCTCATGAATACTTGGGGGACTAAAAATAACAACTTCATCAAACATAGCATCCCCAAGCTTATGGCTTTGCATATCATTAGCATCATGGATATTCATAGCAAAAGTATTTACAACATTGCAATCATGCTCATCATTCAAATGATTCACATTAAACATTTTATTCAATTCTTCCTCTAGCAATTGAGCACAATTATCTGAATCCTTATTTTCACGAAAGACATTTGAAAGATGAAGCATAGGATGTAACCTCAATTCCATTTTTTGTAGTTTTCTTTTATAAGAAAAACTAGTGATAAATCAAGAAACTAAAAGATTCAATTGCAAGATCTAAATATATACCTTCAAGAACTCACCTCCCCAACAACGACGTTGGAAAAGTGCTTGATGTCCACTACGTAACCTTTCTTCTTGTAGACTCGTGTTGGGCCTCCAAGCACAGAGTTTTGTAGGATAGTAGCAATTTCCCCTCAAGTGGGTGACCTAAGCTTTATCAATCCGTGGGAGGCGTAGGATGAAGATGGTCTCTCTCAAACAACCCTGCAATCAAATACAAGAAATCATGTGTCCCCAACACACGCAATACAATGGCAAATTGTATAGGTGCACTAGGTCGGCGAAGATATGGTGATACAAGTGTAATATGGATAGTAGATATAAGTTTTTGTAATATGAAAATATGAAAACAACAAGGTAACTAGTAACACAAGTGAGCAAAAATGGTATTGCAATGCTTGAAAACAAGGCCTAGGGTTCATACTTTCACTAGTGCAAAATCTCTCAACAATGATAACATAATTGGGTCATATAACAATCCCTCAACATGCAACAAAGAATTGCTTCAAAGTTTCTATCGGAGAATGTAGGACAAAAATGTACATCAACCCCTATGCATAGATTACCCCAATGTCACCTCGGGAATCCGCGAGTTGAGTACCAGAACATACATCGAGTGAATCAATAGAACATCACATTGTCACCACAGATACCCCATCGCAAGACATACATCAAGTGTTCTCAAGTCCAATATTCAATCCAACATAACGAAACCTCAAAGAGCAAGACTCAATTCATCACAACAAGCGACAGAGAGGGAAGAACACCATAATATCCAAATATATTAACAAAGCTCGCGTACATCAAGATCATGCCAAATCAAGAACATGAGAGAGAGAGAGAGAGATCAAACACATATCTACTGGTACATACCCTCAGCCCTGAGGATGAACTACTCCCTCCTCATCATGGAGGCCGTCGGGATGATGAAGATGGACTCCGCTGATGATTTCCCCCTTCGGCAGGGGGCGGAACAGGGCCCCGATTGGTTTTTCGTGGCTACAGAGGCTTGCGGTGGCGGAACTTCTCATCTAGGGTTATTTTCGGGAGTTTTGGTATGTATAGGAATTTTTGGCGTTGGTCTCACATCAAGGGGGTCCATGAGCCAGCGACAAGCTCGGTCGCCGCTCCCTAGGGGATAGGGCACACCTAGCGAGCTTGTGGTGTCCTCATGGGTCTTTTGGTCCTCCCACGAAGCTTCCTTGTCTCTTTTGGTCCACAAAAAATCACGGTAAATTTTCTGCCTATTCCGAGAACTTTTATTTCTGCACAAAAAATGACATCACGGTACTTCCGCTGAAAACAGCTTCAGTCCGGGTTAGTTCTAATCAAATCATACAAAAACCATATAATTTTTTTATAAACATGGCATGAATACTTCATAAATTATAGATACGTTTTAGACGTATCACCCTTACAGCAAGGTTTATTATGAGTGGTCGTCTGGAGAGGAGGACACCGGCAAGCAAGATGAAGTTGAGTAGGTCGCATGAAGCCAGATCCGAGAGGGAGATCATACCATGCCTATAGAAGAAACTGGAGAAAAGGGAGACATCCTGCAACCCCTTTATGATCATCTCTCCCCATCTGGAATTGATACTTTTAAGAGTTTTTGAAACAATCTGTGCTCAGAACACATCCCTCACTCATGAAGTTATATTGTTGTAAGAGCAAAACTATGCCCTTCGGAGTATCAATAGCAATATGGAATACTTACTGAAGCCGAAGGACAATCCCACTTACTGGATGATTAGTGCAAGATTATGAATGGGACGTCACAACATATGTGTAAGTGTCTACATCTGTATTGTATTTCTTGAAAAACATACTCAATTAAAGAAACAAACAAAGAATAGGAATGCACGACCTTATTAGGCCGACTCACTGCCCCATGGTGTGTGTTTGCCACAACGGACAAATGATGGCCGCGGCAATGTGCCGCCCTAAGTGACCTCCTATGAGAGGGTCACATGCAGGGAGCTGGTATTGGACTGACCAAGTAATCACTTGGCATCATCATGTTGACATCACACTGATGCCACATGTATTTTTCTCTTTTTTATTCTGATTTATTTTAAAAAAATACTAATTACATTATTATGAAAATGTAAATTAGTTCAATTCTATGAAAGTGTTCATCGCACATTAAAATATGTAAAATATAGGGTTAAAAATGTTCACTCAAACTTTCGAAAAAATGTTTATATACCACACAAAAAAATGTATGTAACGTTTAGTTTTGCTTCACACGTTTCAAAAAAAAAAGTATGTAGCATTTAAAAATATGTTATTCAATGGGATCCAATGTTTGTATAATTAAAAATGTACAATTAAAATGTGTATGTTGTATTTTTAAAATCTCCATATGTTTCAAACAGAATGCTTGTTACATTATTTAAAAAAAATCAATGTATAAAAAATAAAAATGTTCAAATAGTTTAAGAATAATTTTTCTTATCATACAAAAAATCAACGTGTATTTGAAAAAAAATGCTCACAACAAGTGTTTGAACTTGTTTTTGAATAATTTATTTAAAAAATTTAAACATATATAAGAAAGTGTATTAGATGTCGAGGAAAAACGTAAAAAATCATATATTTAAAAATGTTACTCATGTATTTGAAAATGTTAAATGTGTAAAAAATATATTCATGATATATACGAATAATGTACTATGTGTATGAAGAAATTATATATATGTTCAAGAAAATAGAAAAAATAAAAAGGAAAATAACTTGAAGAAAACCAAAAGAAAATCCTGAGAAGGTCAAACAAAAAGGAAAACCAAAAAACCAACCCGAGGAAAAACTGTGCTACAAATATTGGAAAATCCAAATAAATAAAAGAGGAAAAACTCGCGCTCGGCTGCAGTGTAGGCGACACATGGCCCTAGCGGCAGAAGAAGCACGCGAGCTGACCACGCTGGCAGGCCGCATGTTGGAGTTCACTCTCGCTGGGCCATGACGGTTGGATAAATTTGGCAAAGACGAGTGCTCCCCACCGCCCCGAGCTTGTTTACCAAAAATATCGACGGCTTCCTTGATTGCAATTTTTTATTGATAGCTTACCAAGCTGAACACTTGGTATATCGACGGCTTCCTACTCCAATTTCGAATACTGTACCATCTAAATCCAATTAATAAATCCTCAAAACAAAATCTAAATCCAATTAACACCCCTATATAAAAAACTAAATCAAATAACCTGTGAAAATTCAAGTTGACTCGCCAACCATGGACGCCTTTCACGCGCACGTTCTCGGCTACCTAACGCTCCTCTACCCCTAAAAACAAAACCTAACGCTCCTCTTCTGCTCTCAAAAAGAAGAAATCGGCACCTGCCACTAAAGATACAGTTAATATCTGGCACTGAGTTAAATACGGTTAAATGAGCTGAAAATACAGTTAATATCTTGAACATATATATAATTTGAAAAGGGAAGTGTTTGTGGCCGGGGCGCCGGCCGAACCGTTGCGCCGGTCGCGCCCCGTGTGTTCGATCTCTTTTTGATCCAAGGACAGCGATGCGCCACGTGTTATCGGACTTTTTTTTAACGCGCTCGTAGTTATCCCTTCCAAAGTGATTTTTGCTGCATCTGCTCGCTCTTTCGTTTCGAGGCAGGGCGACCGCGGGCGACGTGCTTGTTCGCGCAGGGCGGCGGCTGCGGCGGCGGCGGCCCAGGGCGG
>NC_041391.1:491615874-491659737 GCF_002162155.2 Triticum dicoccoides
CCAAATGCTTTCCATTTTCGTTGTTGTCTTCCCCTCCCCCGTTGGATTTAGGGTTAGGGTGTGGCTAGCCGCGGGCCGTCGCCGGCGCCGGCGCGGACGAGGATGGGTTTGCGTTCCCGCCGTCGAGGGAGGCGGCGGGGTGGCGTTCCCGCGGGTCGAGGGAGGCGTCGGGGTGGCGTTCCCGCGGACAGAGGGAGGGGCCGGGGTGGGGTTCCCGCGGGCAGAGGGAGGGGCGCGGTGGTTAATTTGAATCTAGTAGCATTCAGTAACTGGATTGATTCAGGGAAGCAAACCACAACTCTTTCTACTTGTTGATGTCTTGCTGACCCAATCATTAGCAGGTTTTCCTTGGCCGCCAAGGGATTCAGGTACTTGACTAATCGAGGTCCAGGGATGTTTTTAGCTTATTGTTTTGGAGAATCGATGGGGATGTTGTATGGGGACGTAATAGTTTAGAGCCGTACAATACTTGACTGGTCACAAATTAAACCACTAAAATATTTGCGGTTAAATTTCTCTGAGAGTCGGTTTAGAAATGACATGATAATGCATTTCATGATGAACCTAATCGAATCAACTTGGTATTCTAGTTGTTGTTGATAGTTTACAAAGTATGACTTTCAAAATGTCTGATATGCACTATATATTTTTGCCAATGAAAATACAGTATATACCAACTACTAGTTACAGCTACCACAAATGCAATCGTACGCAAGTCAAACCTACCTGTGGGTACAGAGCAGAAATGCCGCAGCTAAGCTGACCTATTACCTATGCATTGCCTTACTGCATGGTTACCCATGCGATTAGTCAACCCTGGCTAATTGCAACCCAACATCCCTGAATTGCATGCGCTTAATTTTACACTACTCGTTCTGCATTGCAACCCAACATCCCTGAATTCATAGCTTTGTCAGAATTTTTTAGGTGTTCATGTATGTTTTTTCCTAGCTTCTGATGGTTCGGTTTTATGGTTTTATTGACTTGTGTTTTTTCCTTTTTTGTAGATGTTGCAGGTAACTCTGGTGAGAATGAGGGGAGTAAGAAGGCTAAGAAGAAGATTAAGAAGAAAGGCAATCTATGTGGCTTTAAGTCAAGGTTTAACTCAAAAAGGCTGGCTCAGATTGGGAAGCAAATATCACCGAAAAAACAGAGAATCATAAGGGAGGGACAGTTTGGAGACTTGTTGGACATCCGGTCTTTCAAGGTGCCCCATGAGCTCATTGAGTTTGTTGCGATGAACACGAATCACGTACTCTCTGAGTTCAAACACAAGAACAAATCTATCACCTTCAGCAAGCTTATGGTGAAAAGGATTTTCAACGTGCCATCCGGTGATAGACCCGTGAAGCTTCTAAAGAAGAGTGATGAACATGATCTTCGCAGCATCTACAAGGAGGGGAACAGGGCTCCAATCGCCCATGTTGTCAAGTTGCTCACTAGTTGCATTGAGGAGGATGTGGTTATGATAAATAGGACTTGGGCACTCCTTGCGTTGGCAACAGTTTTGTGCCCAGGCACGGGCAATATGGTGAATCTCGAGTATCTTGCTTCCCTCGAAGATATGTCTTTGGTGCATGAATTCTCTTGGGATGAGCACTTGTTGGCACGAGCTATGGGGGAGGTTGGAGTCTTTCAAGAGAAGAAGAGGATGCAAGCAAACATAGAAAAAGAGTTTCAGATTGCTTCATGCCTTCCCATGTTAGAGGTATGCAACACAACATTACGAAATACCTCCATCTTTCCCCTTTGCTGCATGAAACCTTCACGCCTTTATGTTTTTGTTGGCTAATGTCCTTTTTCCATTCCATGCAGGTCATATACATGGATCATGTTGATATCCCGGCTGGTCTTCCAAATGAGCATGCTATTGATTATTCCGTGCCAAGGATACGTTTTGTTTGCCAAAAGGATTTTGAGTGGTTGGATAAAGTTGACAAAAACAAGCTCACTCTTGTCCAACCTTTCTACGGGAAACACACCCATGTAATTTTGCTACATCCTGCCTATGTATTTTCCTTTGTCAATGAGTATTAACACACCCATGTAGCAATCTTTGCTTTTCCAATTTAGTTTATGGAAGCTTTCTTATTTATGACACTCATGTTTTGTTTTCCTAGATCCGGAGTTTGTGCAACACCCCCTATGCAGCACAACTTGTGGGACAGGAAGTTGGTGCTGAAGCAGCTAGTGGGAAGGGAGTTGGTGTTGAAGCACCTAGTGGCCAAGGAACTAGTGGCCAAGGCAGCCAAATTCAAGGTGCTGAAATTCACGCAAAGGACTCTCAATCAAATGAGGCTCAACAAAATGTTGATGCTGAACCACACCTATCATCATCGCTCAACGATTGGCTGCAGCAATCATTCCCTAGCATGCAAGATCTAAGGGTACATTATCTTTTTCATTGTATTCATTTCCTGTTTACCTTTGGCTTCGCATTATTTTATTATACCCAGTTGCAAGTGTATATTTATTTTGCTGCATCCTTCATGTTGATGTGCAACAACCATGTTCTGTTTTTGCTTCATATGTTGTTAAAGTTCATACATACTATGCTTTTTTGCTACACCCATATGTCTAGTGTGCTACAACTACATTCTGTTTTTGCTTCAACCATGTCATAGTTTTGCTACATCCATATCATTAATTTGCTACCTACATAGTTGATAGTAAATTGCTACAGTCACACTCTTTATCTGATACGTAGTGACACAGCATCATACCTACTTGTTTTATCGCTTCATCCATACCTCTAATGTGCCACACCCACATTTGTGTTTTTTTACATCCATACACATGACTAAAATGTTCAATACTTGCCTTCTTGTAGGTACCAACTCAGTTTCAAATGCTTTACGACAAGCACAAGGGTATTTTTGCATCGGAGGTGGATAATGTTGTTGGCAAGTTTGGACAGTGTTTAAAGGGATTTCAGTGCAACCGGATGGCAGCCCTCCTTCGTGATGTTAGAGACGCCATCACAGCTACCAGTGAGCCCAACTTCTCCTTTGAAGCACCTATCATGGACGAATGTCGCGGAAAAGAGAATGATGCTAAAGCTGCAAATGCTGGCATTGGTGCTCAAGCTCAAGCTGAAGGTACAACACCTAGCATTAACAAGGATGAAGTCACCGGATTGAAGCAACAAGTTGCAACCGAGGCTGCTGAAACTCCTGAGCAACAACGAGTGAGTTTCGAGATGGAAGGCAACGTCTCACCTCACAGCCCCCCACTCTTCTATGATGCACCCAGGAGTGCGACAGCCGGCATTTGGGACGATGAGCCATCCTATGAGTTGTTCCCAAAGGGCTCCGAAGAGTACGAGATGATGCATTGCACGGATGAGCCTATAACCAAGAAGAGCGCGGTCAACCCCATATTTGAAAACATCCCCGTGTTCCCTGTTTCAGACGATGATGACAGCCCAAGTATGCTTCCTTCCTCCTGCATCATTTCTTTTTGTTTTTCTCCATCTCTTTTTTTTCGCTACATATGTGTGATTGCAGCAAATACTCTTTTGTACAATCCCTTGCAAACTCATCCATTTTTGTTGCTTGCTACAGCCCCTAAGATGGTCACTACAGAAGAGCAAATTGTTGATGCAAGAAGTGGCCCTAGCACACATGACAAGAACACTAGGAAGAAGAGGATGGCCAAAGTTCCAGCCGTAAAAAATACCAAGGCAAAGAAGCAAAAGGTCGATGCAGCTGCAGCCACGTATGAGAAGTATGTAAAGCATGGGAAACCATTAAGGAGATCACATGCCAATGAACAAGTGTGAGCTACCTAAGCCCTATCTCTTTTTGCTTTCTGTTTTTTATTTTTTCTACTCGAAACAAATGATTCATTCGGTTGCATCTATGGTAACAGGACACCTTTCATAAAGATAGGTGGATTTTACATTGGATACAAGAAATTCCTGGTATGCTTCAAGCCTCGCGGGGATATGAATGATGAGGTTATGTCCCTGTGTATCAAGATGAACAACGTAGCATCCCGTGCAGCAAGTGGCACTAATCTGAAGAAATACATGTTCTCAGTCCACGCGGGGGTAAGTTTTTGCAAAAACAAGCAATGCTTCATTCCTTTTTTTCTTCACATTTTTTGTTGCAACACAGACTAACCATTTTGAGGTGTCTTTCAAGTAGATCTTACTAAAACAAGACCCAACAACCTTCCAACCAGCAAAACTCATACCCGAGCTTGAAAGGGTTGTGACAAAGTTCAAGGCGAATAAATATGACCTCGTAAGTTTCTCGAGAGCCTACTTTTGTTTCACACCACAAATACTTTCAAAACATGATCCAATGATGTAGCATTTCCTTCGAAACATATGTAGCAATTATTATTGATGTTTACAACATCTCTTTGAAATATATGCATCAATTCTAGTTGTTGTTGAATGCTTTTTTGTTTGCAGTTACAACATTGGAAAGCTTGCGTTCATTCCTACTAGGCTGTAACATTTTTTACATGTTCTGAGTACCTTTTTTGCCTTTCTTTTGTGTTTTACAGCTTTTTGTCACAATTGTTCATGAAAAGCATTGGATAATTGTTTGCGCAAACTTGCTATACAAGCAGTGGAATGTATTTGACTCAATCCATTCAAAAGGGAAACAATCTCCTTTGAAGAAGCAGGCCAATAACCTGGTAGGCTCATGCTCTCTATTTTTATTTTTTCTGTTTTCCCTTTGATTCATCTACATAAATGCCCTGTTGTCATCTTCACACACCTCATCCTATTTTTTTCAAACTTTGGTGCGTGTTTTTCGGTTGTAGATCACAAACTTTGCAGCCCTCGCACAAGAGTACAGCGAATTCAATGTCAATGTTGGATCCTTCGCCCGTGTTGACCTAGAGGATTACCCAAAGCAAGATAATCTGTGAGTTTTCTTTTTGAATTTTGCTTCAATCATGTGTTCCATTTCAACAATTTGTTGTTTCAACTATGCATCGGAACTAAGAAGGAGAATTTTTTTTATCTCACAGATGTGATTGTGGCTTTTTCGGGCTCAAATATGTGGAGAACTTTGATGGGAAGTCAATGAAAGAGTTCAATCAGGTACTTTCTTGTCATTTTGTTGCAATCTACTTTGTTTGTTTTCAATACTCATGCAACACAAGAATAATTAGTATCATACTTGCTTAATTTTTTCATTCATTTTTACAGGAAGACGTGGCGCGATACCGCATGGATGTGGCGCACAACCTTTGCACTCACCCAATGAACAATGCCCCAATGGAGCGGGCATTCAAGGAAGAGTTGGCGGCTTAATTTGTGGTAGGGTTCAAGACGATCAAGCTCGTTTTCTTTCGTTAGGTCTAGAATCATGTCTGAGGTGGTAGCGTTCTGATAGTATTGGAGTAGTGCGCGTTCGTATGTACCCTAATGATATCTTCGGTAAACATATGTGTTTTTTTGGTATGTAAACCGATGATAACTTGATCTCTTTGGATGAATCATTTCTTCCGTTTTTAATGGATGTGATCTTCTGCTTGCCAACATGATCATGCATTGACAACCGTTTATTGTTTTGCTGGTTATGAGCTTCATCCATAGAAGTTTCAAGGGAATCTCTGTGCAATTTTCCCCTCGAAACCTTTTTCATGAAAACAATATGTGGATGCTGCATTGTCACAGTCAAATTGTTGGAAGCTTACAAAAAATAGCTACAACCTTCTGTTAGATTTGTTGCAGGGCAAAAATCTACATTTTTACCTGCAAATTAGCTACATCCCTGTGATATTATTGCTGGAAGCATAATGTAAATAAGTTTCCTTCCCAAAATCTTGCTGCATAACAAAATCAACACTTTAAATCAAATCATTCAAGGCTTTTTCCCTTTCATACTTGTTATTTTTGCTTCAACCATGTTAAAAAAAAGCTTCAACCATTGTCTTAAAAAGCTTCTACCATGTTCCCTAAAAGCTTCAACAAATATTTTTTGCTTCAACCATGTTAAAAAAAGCTTCAACCATTGTTCGAAAAAGCTTCAACCATGTTTCCTAAAATCTTCATCAATAATTTCAAAAAGATTCAACCATGTTTTTCAAAAGCTACAACCATGTTTCCTTAAAACTTCAAACATGTTTTTCAAAAGCTGCAACCATGCTTTTCAAAAGCTTCAACCATGTTTCCTTTTTAAAAATGAATCAAGCTGTGGTAACAACAATCATTGAGTACTATTTTACAAAAAAAAATAGAAGTTGGCACCATCATAATTAAAAAACCAACATTCTGCATTTTGAAACTACACATGTAGTAATATGTTGCAATCCCAAAACACAAACATTCATAAGACATGGGGTGTTACAAGGTAATTCATCAATTTTCCCCCTCACGAAACATCCTAAAGTGTAAGGATTGGGCCGACACCCGGAGCTTTCGCGCTCGCACTCGCAGCAAGAAAAGCAGCAAGGAGTTGGCAGTTCTTCACATTGTGATCCTCATCTTCACAGTATTTCCATGGAGTCTTCTTTTCCATTGGCTTTGGAGCTTTCTTCGTTTTCGCTGCGTCCTTCTTTGCTTTCTTCTTCATTTCATCTTCTCGAAGCTCAATTAGTGGCTTCCTACGCTTCTCTTTTTCTTTTGGCCTCCCCTTTTTTGCTGACTTTGGTGGGTTTCGTAGTCCTACGGGGGGTGGATCCTGCTGCCCTGTACTTGGACCCCCTGAGATTTGTTCATTTGCTGCACGACCTTGGGCTTCTTCGTCTCCTGCAACCCCATCGGTCGCTCTAGCTTTAATCATAGCAACCCCAACACTGCCCTGATCAATTAGCCTAGAGACAAAACTATAAGCTTCATCATTGAAGCATGCATCAGAAGCAAGTTTCCCAAACTTCCGGCAAAGAGAGTTAAACTTTAGGGTGTTTGTCGTGGGGACACCGAAATGCATAGCTCTATGCCCATCGCCTGGTTCAGGTGCAAGGTCGGTTACTCTCTTAGACCATCTTGGAAGCATGTAATTCGCAGGTATCGCTTGCACGTTCAGGTGCACCATGACACGGATGATATGTGGGCAGATCAGCCCACACATCTCAAACATGTTGTAACTACACATGTATGTATGATCTTCATGGGCAACACACACCGTGTACACTTTAGGGTTGATACCATCATTTGCAACAAGGCGAAACCAGACGACATTCCCTTGCAGCTGGTATTGCAGCCCATAGCATGTTGATTTAGCTAATAGTTTCTGAAACTTGGAAAATACCTCTCTGGTATAGAAATCTGCAGCCTGCTTTTCAATGTTGTAACTGCAAAACAAAAAAGCTTCCAACATCAATAAGAATTGCTACATATGTTTCATTCAAATGCTGCAACCAAACTGTACTGGAAAACTAAAAAAAATGCTACATGACTTTGGACTTACTTGCCCCAGAGTGGCGGCCTCGTCGCTTCATTGATGAAGCCCGCATTGTCTTCACGATCAAGCATTAGCTCCTGGCAAAGCTCAAACTGTTGCACAAATGTCCAAACCGAGTCTCCATGATGATTTAAAGTCTTGAAGTAGGAATTCAGGCCCTCGGAGCGTCCAGTTGTTCCTGTGAATGAGAAGAACTTATTCCTAAAGTACACAGGAGCCCACGTCTCCCTGTTGTTCCACATGTTTTTGAGGTGTTTCTTATCAGCCACACCAAACAACTCGACCATCTGCTTCCATCGTTCTTCAAACTCCTCAACGGTATCTGAACCATTAATGCAACCATAAAATGCTTCTGCAAAAGGCTCATCCTTGCCCAGCATCTTCCCTAGTTTTGTCCTTGCAACCCGGAAGACGTGCCACTTGCAATATCTGTGTGTTGAATCTGGAAATACCATTGAGATGGCTGTAGCCATTGCCTGGTCTTGATCAGTCATAATGTTCAACGGATGCTCATTATTCATTGCCAACATCCATTGTTGGAAGAACCACTTGAAAGTTTCAATGGTCTCATCAGGCAACAAAGCACACCCCAAGCAAACAGTGTGTGTGTGGTTGTTAATGCCAACAATCGGAGCAAAGGACAAGTTGTAGCGATTTGTGCAGAATGTGGTGTCGAAAAACACACAATCTTTGTACTTTGGATACAAGGCCCTTGTTCTCCCATCAACCCAAAAAAGCGCCCTAACAGCTCCATCTTCTTGTAGCTTCGAGAAAAAGAAGTTGGGATTCTCCACTTGTCTTCTCTCAAAGTACTCGATTGTCAGCTCCAAGTCACGCTCTGACAGGCCCCTTCGCAGCTTTGCTCTTGCATTTGTCACATCAGTCTTCACATACGGCAAACTCCTCGGATCACAACACCGTGCATCTCCAAGCAAGCCCATCATATTAGTCGTTGATATGTTGCGATAGTGCAGTGAAGTGATGTATTGCATGTTTGCATCTGGGATCTTTCTGTGAGAGCGGCAAAATCTCCGACGCCCCCTTTGCAACATCAGTTGGTGTGTGTGATCGGCCTCAAAAACTGTCACAACCCAGCTACCATCTTTGAGGTTAACACCCATACGAGCCTTGCAATCATACCGCTCCAACCGGTTTCTTTTCCTCTTGTCGCTCACATCCATATAGATGCCAGCTTGTTAGCTTGGAGATTTTTTGTTACTCGCATAGCTCATATCAACATCTTCACACTCATTTGTTGCAGCTCCGTCAGAAATGCTACCACCAACATTCTTCGAAGGATTTTTCCGTGAGTGTATGCACTCAAAAACTCTATAGATAAGAATGCGCTTCTGATCTGAGTTGCTTTTCCTACTATGTTTTGATATCACAATGCGAGTACCAAAGCCCATCTTCAATGCATATTCATTGTAAACACGCTGAGCTTCTTCAACATTGTCAAAAATCATTCCAACAAAAGGGACAACTGGCTGTGATGATATATCTTCATCCGGTTCATCAACAAGTGTTGCAGCATTTCCATTGGCATTGTCACTAGCCACACGGGCATTGCCATGATTTGGAGCTACACCATCGGTGTTCAGCTGCAACGAATCGTCACTATCATTTTGGGGAGTATCATTCAGATCAATTTCATATTCTTCTTCTTCATGCGCAACATTTTGCATATCATTGTCAAGGAAAATTGATGGCTCAACGGCAACATTCTGCAACCAAATCAGCACCCAAGTCATTTTTTTTGCTCCTTGAAAAAACATGCAAAAAGCGCAAGCAAAAAAAGTGGACGCAGCATGGCAATCATAATCCCAAAACAATTCCTGCATGCAGCATTTTAGGATGCAGCATGCAACATCCAGCAAGTAGCATGTAGCAAATGCAACACATGCTTGTAACATTTTACTAGCAGACAGCAGGAAGAAACATCTTACTAGCATTAATTGACAACATCTTAGTAATATTACACAAAAATCAAGCACAAGCATGTTGACAACATCTCTTTTCAATCTCATACTCATCAAAGGTTGCAAAAATTTTTTGTGAACAAAATGATCTAGGGTTTGCAATTGGAATTCATACCAGATAAATTTCATCCCGGCCATGCCGTGCTGCATCTTGGAAGACCACATCAGGGTTGTAGTACCGTTGCAGCACCGGTCCAGTACTACCAGGGTCTTCCCTCCTCAGTGGACTTCGGCCATGAACGACAGCGGAGCTCGAGCCTAAATCCATGGCGGCAAGGAGGTCGTTACGGATGTAAGACATGGTTGAAGCAAGTACAAGGGCACTTGATAGATGAGGGAGCCCCTCCTCGAGGTGATTCGGTCGTGGGGAACAAAAAACCAGCGGATCCGGCCGCCGCCGCTGCGGGTTGGGGAACCGCCGCCGCGGGTTGGGGACGAGGGGGGATCCAGGTCCCCTGTTTTCCTCGTTGTGGCGCGTCTTAGCACGGGTGCAACAAAAATTCCATTTTTTGCTGCAACGGTTCATTAGGTACACACTTGCGCGCAGATCTGACGGTTGGCGCGCACCGCATCGGACGGTTCAGGCTCGACCGGCCCAACAGTTGGGCCGGTGCGCCGGCGCAGATTGCTGGCCATTTGAAAAAGGACTGTACGTTCTGGTTCTTTCCTTCCCTCGAAGGAAAGGCTAGCCGCCGCCGCCTCCTTGCTCCACAAAAAAGTTAGGGTTTCTGCCTCCCGCCGTCGCCACCGCAGGTCCGCCTCCTCTCCGGTGGCCCTAGGGCCATGGGGGCGCGGTGGATCTCGGCAAGGGCCGGCGGGAGGGCTCCGTTTTTAGTCGTTTCTTTCAGTTTTGCTAGGGTTTATGTCCTGCTCAGAAAGACGAGACGGCGGCGGCTCCCTGAAGATGGAATAAAGGTCTCCCCGCCTGGTCCCCGTTCCGGCGGCGCGTCTAGCATCGTTGGTGGGCGTGTGGAGGTGTGTCTCCGGTGGATCTATCTTCGGTGGATTTGCTCGGATCTCGTCGTTGTTCCTCTACGTTCGCGTGTCTTTGGATTGGATCTTTCTGATCTACGTTATTCTTCATCTGCGGCGGTTGCTGTTCTGGTGCGCTGGTCCTACGGGGCCTTAGCACGACGACTTTCCGACTGTCTACTACAACAAGTTGTGCCCGACTCCGGCGATGGAGGGGCGATGACGGCGGCGCGCCTTCGACTCGCCTCAGTGCTGGTAGTCGTCGCTAGGTGGTCTATGGATCTGGATGTAATTTTTATTATTTCTGGTATTCGTTGTACTGCCATGATTGAAGATGAATAGATCGAAAATTTTCTCGAAAAAAAAATGAGCTGAAAAGAATGGATACGTACTTGGTACGAAGTAACGAACAGCCTTCACACCGACGGAAGCAAGAATATATTCCCTGTATCATGCATCGTATGCAATCCCGCAAAAAAAAATATCATGCATCGTATGCACCCATGGCTGCTCACGCGCTTTACAAAGTGCATGCATGCGCTCCTCCCCCTGGCTAGCAAGCGGTACATTCCGGAGATCCGCGTATACATATACATATTTGAAATAATGCAAGGTGGCAGTACTATCTCCGTCTCAATTTACAAGTCTTACGCGTATACCTAAGTTTTCAATTTTATCACTCTAATATAAACTATATAACACAAAACTTATATCTTTTGAAAATAGAACATTTGAAGTTTACGTTTGTATATTTTTGTAATATATGACTTGTATTAGGTTGGTCAAATTGACGACCGAGGGGTACGCACACGCCCTGTAAACTGAGAGAGAGGGAGTACATTCATGCATACATGGACCCACAACCACGAGACGAACGTACGCGTGACCAGCAGCGCATGCATGCATGCATAATCTAACCGCCGAGATCTCCGCTTTGTTGGCGCATACATAAATGATCTCTTGGTACAGGAACGTATCCCGCGCGCGCCATCGGCAGCTCCCTGTTCCGCGTCGCGTGGTCGACAGACACGGCCAAGTTTTTAGCTAGCTAGAGTCCATTGCATTCCATGTCCAGTGGCCTGTCCTGTCCATGTCAGTCTCTCTCGATTCTCCCTTTCGTTCTCGCACCGTAATGAACATTTTTTTCCCAATTTAAAAAATGAATACCGTGGTAATAAACTAGTGGTGAAGGCTGAAGAAGAGAGACCCTGCTCCATTCACGGATGGCACCCGGCCGGCCTTATCCCGATCGAGCCATATATGCTGCACGTCGGAAAAGCTAGCGAGGGAGAGAGATGTATCCGTAGATGATCATCGCATGCACGCAGATGGATAGATATTGATCGACCGTGCGTGAAGAGGTCGACAACGATGCGCGGCGAGCCACGATCGAATCGGCCGACCGGTCCATCCACACCAAACACGCAGTGCACGGAAAGGTCCAGCTTACGTGTGGGATCCAGGACGAAGGGGGTGGTTTTTTTTTTTGCTCGGCGAAGAAGAGCATGGAGCAAACGTAAGTACGTCGACCGATATATAGGGTTGACCCCGACCCGAGAGTTAACAAGCGGAAAAAAGCCATGACGGGGACAGGCAACGACGACAGGGACGAGTACTCGCGTGCTGGTCTTTGGTTCTGCGGCCGCCCTCCCTCGCTTTCTGTTTGGTGGCTTTGTGGCTGTGCCGTGACAATTCCGTGGAACGGCGCGTGGGTCGTGAAAGCTACTACTCCTACATAGGACGAGCGAGTCTTTGCTGCGACGTTGCAGCCCAAAGCTGCTGCTACCTTGTTTTTCATCATATATAGCTAGGAGGCCATCTCAACAATAACAAAAAAAGGAAAGCTCGAAAACCTCACACGTAGTACCACAGTTCTTATCTGTATGTATCGGTGCATGTGTGTGAGATTTGGCCGCCGAAAGCCAGGGAGTTTTCTGGTCCAGATGAACGGCATCCATAACTCGTCGAGCCTACGGGTTTTTAGGAGTTAATTGCACAGAAGTACCACAACTGAGGCATTGGAAGTAGATTGATACTAAGATTGGTAATTTTTACGTGTCAGTACCAAGATAGGGGCGAGCCGTTGCAAATCAGACTAAAAATGCGTTTTATACGTATTGACGGTGTATTTGACTGGCAGGGTCCACCCGTCAGGTGTCGACGTGGCATGTTTTTGCAGAAAACCCCCTTACGTTTTATGTAATCACAAAAATGCCCAATTTTTTGCGGGAAAAAGTCCATGAGAGGCATTTTTTTTGTTCGCAATTTTCCTCCACCGAATCTGGACTGGTTTGAAATTTTCCGCCACTTGAAGGCGCCACACGCTAACCACCACGCCACAGCGCAGCTCGCGTTTGAACACAGGCGTTTCCTTTCTTATACCATGTCTGAAGCGCTGGGCCGGCCCACCGAGGCCTGCATTTTTTTTTCGATTCGCACTTCACTGCCGCTTGTGTTGGGCTCGTTCGCTGCCCCTATTCGTTTCATTTCTCTTATGCTTTTAGAATGCGCGGTGAACATTTTTTAATATACGGTGAACACTTTTTTTGCTTATAGTGAACATTTTTCAATGCACGATGAACCTTTCTTTACAAACGGTGAACATTTTCTTAATATAATAAACTTTGGTAATATCCGTTGAACATATTTGAAATGCAAATTGAACATTTTTGTACTATAGGTTGTTCAATTTTCTTACGATAAGGAACATTTTACTTAATTCGTGGTAACCTTTTTTGTAATTTATGGTGACATTTTATTAATACACGGTGAGTTTCAAGATTGTTATGGCGAATATTTCCTTAATACATGGTGAAATTTTTGTATTTCACAAAATGTTCAGTATGTATTAAAACTTATTGTGTAAAGTCAATTTGCATTTCCAGAATCACTTGATTATTTTTATAAAAGTTGAAAAGTTTTAATACATTTCTAAAATTTATTATGATTACACAATTATTTTTAATACATTTTCTGCGCCATGTTTCTAAAATTTAATGCATTTAAAATTATATGTTCAACTTTTAATGCATTTATTGCAAGAAAATATTAATGGAGAAAATATTAATGGAGAAAATTTAATGCATTTAAAATTATATGTTCAACTTTTAAAATTATATCTAAAATATGTTCAACGTTTATTATAATGGAGAAAATGTTAATTGTTTGTAAAGAAAAAGTTGACAACCTGTATTAAAAAAAATTGTGTAATCTAATAAATTTTAGAAATGCATTAAAACTGTTCAACTTTTATAAGAAATGCATTAAAACTTTTATAACAAATTTAGAAAATGTTCACCATAAATTACAAAAAGTTCACCGCGCATTTTAAAAGCATAAGAGAAATGAAACGAATAGTAACCGGGGTAACGAACGAGCCGAACACAAGCGGCAGTGAAGTGCGAATCGAAAAAAAAAATGCAGGCCTCGGTGGGCCGGCCCAGCGCTTCAGACATGGTATACAAAGTGAACGCCTGTGTTTGAAAGCGAACTGAGCTGTGGGGTGGTGGTTAGCGCGTGGCGCCGTCCACTGCACGTCGCAGGTTCGGTTCCCGCCTCGCCTGATTTTCTGTTTCTTTTATTTATTTGTTCAAGCGGAGGAAAATTTCAAATCAGTCCAGATTCGGTGGTGAAAAATTGCGAACAAAAAAGAATGCCTCATGGAGCTTTTTTCCCGCAAAAAAATTGGGCATTTTTGTGATTACATATAACGTAAGGGGGTTTTCTGTAAAAAATATGCCACGTCGGCACCTGACGGGCGGGCCCCGCCGGTCAGATACACCGTCAATACGTATAAAACGCACTTTTAGTCTTTTTTGCAACGGCTCGCCCCTATTTTGGTACTGACACGTAAAAATTACCAATCCTGATACCAATCTGCTTCCAATGCCCCAATTGTGATACTTCTGTGCAATTAACTCGGTTTTTAGAGCCTTCTTTCTGTTTGCTTGCATTTGGCTACAAGTGGCCAACCTACTGCTAGTCCAACGGAAGGGGCATTGAAAGGTCGTCAAGAAGAGGGCCACACGGAATGAGTGACCGGAGACGAGATCGCGAGCGCAGAGGTGAGCTGCATAAGCATGAACATATAAAAATAGGTTCAAGGAAAACTCTACACACACATATACTTGCATATAATTAGTCCCCCGTCCATCGCTCTCGAGGCATGGCTTTTGGACGAGCATGATGATGAGCGCATTTCTTTCTTTCTTTGGGGACGGCGGCACGTAAAAGATCTGGTGCCAAAAGGAGAGGAAGCTAGCGTTTGCCCTACGCGCTCCATCCATCCATCCATGGACGACGGATCACGCACGGAAGAGATTAGCCGATTACACGCACGACCGGGGCCATATTTGGTCATCTTTTCTACATGTGTGCCCGCCCATGTACTTCTCCGAAAGCGCGGCCTTTAACATTGCTACTTCTCTTCCTCTCTCCCGCGCTAGGCAGCTCCCCTTTCTCGCCGATCGTGATTGATCAAGACTTATGGATCGATATGCTCGATCGTGGTTAGGATTATTGTTTTTAATGAGACGAGGGAAAGCAAGCAACCATGCGCGTCCTCCTTTCGTGTGGGACCCTATCACATCAGCATTGGGGTTTGAATTTCGCGCGTGACGTCGCATACATATTGGCCTCCCCGCTTGCACGTAACCTCTCCTCTCCTTTTCGCCGTCGAAAAGGCTACGCACGCATTATTACAGCCAGCGCTCTGCACCGCGGTGGAGGCCCAGGAGACGGGCATACGCGCGCATCGATTGCTAGTAGCGTGCAACGCAGAGCGTTAATCGATGGCCTTTTTTCCCAGTCAGGGAAGGCTCCAGAGACGCAGCGCGCGCGCGCGCGACGGCATCCGGTTCGACGACCTTTTCTGCCTGGCCCCCATTGCGCGCGCGCACTCCCGGCCGATCGGACCTCTTTTCCACTACTTCGGGTGATGAGATTGAGACGAGAGCAAAAGGTTGCAGCCTTGGTTGATAAGGACAAGGGAGCTCTTTCTCGTCACTGCACTCTGCACGTATTGTATTCTTCTTCGTCTTCGTCTTCATCTTCCCCATGATCCGGCGTCCAGCTTTCCATCTCATCGCAGCTCCACCCTGCACGCGTATCCCAGGAAGATCTTTCGTGATCGCGTGTGCGTCTCATTTGTTTTGATTGGATATGTTATATGTACTGTACGCCTTGCTGTCGATCTCACATGCATTGACAACAATTGTTACTGTTAAGACAAGTGTATCAGATATAATCAAGTGCGATCTCATGGCCGGCCTAACATATGTACTTATTGCTGCTACAGTAGGGTAATGTTGTTGAAATAGTGTCACCAAAGGAGGAAGCTTTGGTTTTGGCGTGTTGGTGGCGAGTCAAGGCGTAGAGGGGACATGTGGTACTGTAATGTCAGGGTGAAGGTAGATCGCCAGGGTGTGCCGCCCCATGTGAGCTTATTAAGGTGGATTATGGTCATTGCAGGTTACGCTGCGTTCGCTTTTGCACTCCACCAGTTTGGACCAGACAGCCGCGCAGTGGCATGCACTTGCATGCTTTCCAGCAGGTAGCCCAACACATGCGTTTCAGGCAGCCATAACCGGCTCTCATCATTGCCAATCTGTCGTAACCGTGCCCCTTTATGCTAATATAAAAACGTCCGAGACTTCTCGGAAAACATATGACAACATCCTGAATCCTCCTCCGCTGAAGTTTTGCGTAGATTTAGCCCTATCAGGCCAACTCCACCGCGCGACCCCAAACGGACGTCCGTTTTGTCCGGATTCTGTCCGTTTGGGTAGGGATTTGGGGTCGTGTCCGGGCCTGTCCTGGGATGCGGTGGCCGCGCGTCCAGCATGCGGCCGCATCCATTTGCCCCATCCTGTCCGCGTATACTTAAAAAACTAAAAGCAACATTTCAAATGCCAAGCCCTAGTTCAAGCCAGCGGCGGCCCCGGTTCATCACGCCGGCAACAGAGCCAACGGCCTACACGTCCATCGCTGGCATCAGCGAGCGGCCGACAACACAGCCAGCCTCCAAAATGAATAGTTCTCCAACTTGGCGATCTCCTCCAGCGTGCACTCCGACCGCGGCTTCCTTGGCGCCTTCTTCTTCACCTTTGCGGGCGGGTCGACGGCCAGGCCGTTGGAACTTGGCGGGGCATCGGCCATTGACGGAGGAGAGAGGGGGCGGCGGGAGGGACGTGGGAGGCTTTGGGGCAAATGGCGCCAAAAGGGCGTGGGGGGATTTTGGTTTCTCCCACCGACAGGCGGGCCAGGGGAGGACAAGCGCGCGCGTCCCGCCCGTCCGCGCGCTGTCCGTTTCACCCCAAACCGAGCGCAAGTTTGGGCCGGGGATGGGTCGAAAACGGACGGAATCCGGACATTTGTCCGTTTGAGGCCGCGCGCTGGGCCGCCTCTTTTGTCCCTTTTACCCCAAACGGACGGGGGCGGATAGGATAGGGTCGCGTGGTGGAGTTGGCCTCAGAGCACGTACAGTGGCATATGACAAAATATGACCCCTCAAACATCCATGGACGTGTCCGGACACATCCACGAACAATGACCGGACAATTCTCAAATTAATACAACTGCACTTGGACATCTCATATTAGATTCTCAAATCCACACGAAAGCATGCAAAATAAAAAAAAACTACGTACTACGTAGATGATCTAGCTACTCCTCGGAGATGTCCACGATCTCCATGCCCGACTCCGGGAACATGGGTGCCAGCTGCAGTTCCGGCGCCTCTGTCTGCTCCGCTCTGGCCTCCTTCTCCTCTATCTCCGCATCAAGTTCGCCGAAGAGGGTGTCGGACGCCGCCTGCTCCTGCTGGAGGAACTGCCGATTGGCCTCCACATAGGCCTCATCTTGGATGGACTCCAGGATGGCCTGCTGCTTCCCCATCTTCGCGGCTTGGGCGACAACGAACTCTGCCTCCGCCATGTTGAACCCCAGAGCAGGCTGCTCTGGCTCCTCCTCCTCGGGATCCACCACCTCCACCGGCTCCGGTAGCTTACCTCCTTCCTCCTCCTCGGGCTGCTCCTCCTCCTCCTCCGGCTTCGGCGAGTCCGAAGGTAGACTAGCAGCGATGCGGGCGGCATGCCTCGCCTGGATCTCCTCTACGATCTGCCTCCGGCGTGAGCATAGCGTATGTCGTGATCTTGCGCCGGACCATGGCAATGCCGGACAACGTGGGAGGTTGTGGGAGAGGAGGCGGACGGGCTCGGGTGGCGGCGCAAAGAGGGAGGAGGTGGATGGGCTAGGATTGGGGGGTTGCCAGCCGGCTTAAATAGCCGGATTTGGTCGCGAGCTGCGAGCCAGAGCGGCGCCACGCGGCGTTCACACCACAGCGACGAAGGAGGCGTCCGTCAGACTGCCGGGTTTTTGGGCGTTTCCACGTGGGATCCTATCGTCAGTCCTATGTTGCGGGCGTGCCCTGGCGCACCCGAGCGCCCCCATATCCGCCCCATATTTGGCTAGATATGAGATGTGCCAGTCAGCCTTGGCGTTTGAGGCACCCATCTGTGTCAGATTTTCGTGACCAGTCAGTAACCGGGCGGACCGCCCGGACGTTTGAGGTCGGTTTGGGGCACCCGATTGTAGATGCTCTCACGTCCTCCTCAATGTTGTACATACGCGAAAATAACTCTAGCACAATCATCGTATAACCTCGATTGCCATAATAACCGCCGATATGGCGACCTTGAGTTAAAACTCCATTCTACCAGAGTCGTCTTATGGAAGTCAATTGCCATAAATGTGTACTCCCTCTGATACATATTACTTGTCTTAGATTTATCTAAGATGTATTTACCACTAAAACGTGCCTAGACAAATCTAAGACGAGGACATGTAACTCTCTCATGTGTCACTCCTACGGGCGTCACGGGAGCAAACCCTAGCCGTTGCTAGCTTCTCCCTCCGGCCCATTCCCGGGCGCTGGAGGGTGTCGCCGGGCAAAGCCCGCGTGGCGCTGGCACTGGCGGTGTCGGTTCCCCCTGTCGCACGGGTTGGGAGGCGTGCAATGCTCAGCTCTGTGGGGGCACGCACGCCGGCGCGAGGAGAGTGACCTCGGTGCGGCTAGGGCGTCGATGTGGTGTAGAGGTCCATGGCGAAGTAGTGCGGTGGGAGGGTAGGAGCGGCATGCGGATCTGGGTGGCGCAGGAGTGCACGGGGGCCTCAACGGTGTGTTGGGTTGCAGGGCGTCCGCTGCTGTGGGGGTGTGGTGCTGCGGCACGTGAGGATGCGCGACTGGCATGGACGGCGGCCTTCCGGATGGGGCGACTCGATCTGGCATGGTTCCACCCCTGTTCTGAAGCCCTGATGACCCACAAGTATAGGGGATCAATCGTAGTCCTTCCGATAAGTAAGAGTGTCGAACCCAACGAGGAGCAGAAGGAAATGACAAGCGGTTTTCAACAAGGTGTTTTCTACAAGCACTGAAATTATCAGTAACAAGTAGTTTGGTGGAAAGGTAATTCGTAACGAGTAACAAGTAACAAGTGTAACAAAGGTGAAGCAAGGTGGACCAATCCTTTTTATAGCAAAGGACAAGCCTGGACGAACTCTTAAATAAAGCAAAGTGCTCCCGATGACACATGAGAATTATCGTCAAGCTAGTTTTCATCATGGTCATATGATTCGCGTTTGCTACTTTGATAATTTAGTATGTGGATGGACTGGTGCTTGGGTGCTGTTCTTACTTGGATAATCCTCCCACTTATGATTAACCCCTCTCGCAAGCATCTGCAGCTACGAAAGAAGAATTAAGATAAATCTAACCATAGCATGAAACATATGGATCCAAATCAGCCCCTTACGAAGCAACGCATAAACTAGGGTTTAAGCTTCTGTCACTCTAGCAACCCATCTACTTGCTACTTCCCAATGTCTTCCTGTAGGCCCAAATCATGGTGAAGTGTCATGTCGTCGACGTTCACATAACACCACTAAAGGAAAGACAACATACATATCAAACAAATACCAAATTCACATGATTACTTATAACAAGACTTCACCCATGTCCTTAGGAACAAAAGTAACTACTCACAAAGCATGTTAATGTTCAAGATCAGAGGGGTATAAATATAATTACGGATCCGAGCATATGATCTTCCATCAAATAAACCAACTAGCATCAACTGGAAGGAGTAATCAACACTTCTAGCAACCCACATGTACCAATACGAGGTTTTGAGGCAAAGATTGAATACTAGAGCTGAACTAGGGTTTGAGAAGAGATGGTGCTAGTGAAGATGTTGATTAAGATTGGTCCTACCACGATGAAAGGATCACTGGTGATGATGATGGCTTCGATTTCCTCCTTCCAGAGGGAAGTTTCCCCCGGGGAATCGCTCCGCTGGAGCCCTAGATTGCTTCTGCCTAGGTTCCGCCTCGAGACAGCGGCGCTTCATCCCGTAAGCCCCTCCTGAGTTTTTCTAGGTCAAAATGCTTCATATAGCAGAAGATGGGCACCGGAGCCTGGCTAGGGGGCCCACAATCTCAGGGGGCGCACCCTGGGGGTAGGGCGTGCCCCCCTGGCTTGTGGCCACCTGGTGGGTCCCCTTCTAGTCTTTCTTGGCCCAATATTTTTTATATATTCCAAAACAATTCTTTGTAAAGTTTAAGGACATTTGGAGTTGTGAAGAATAGGTATCTCAAATTTGCTCCTATCCGGTCCAGAATTCCAGCTGCCGGCATTCTCCATCTTCATGTAAATGTTGTAAAGTAAGAGAGAAAAGGCATAAGAATTGTATCATAAAGTGAAATAACAGTCTATAATGCAATAAATATTAACATTAAAAGATGATGCAAAAATGGATGTACCAACTCCCCTAAGCTTAGACCTCGCTTGTCCTCAATCGAAATCCGAGATCGATAATCATGACCACATGTTTAGAGATAGAGGTGTCGATAAAACAAAATACGGACATGAGGGCATCATGATCATATTTTAGAACATCAATATATTGTCATATAACTTCTTATGCTAAAGTGACAATTCATTCATAAGGTAGAGCATAAACCATAAACTTCACCGAAAACTAACAAACTATGATCTCAGTCATTGATGCAATTGCAATTTGTCATAATGTCAGAAAGATTCAATGTAAGAGCTTTTATTTAGCAAGTCATATTCAACAATCATTTAATCTTTCATAACTGCTAACACTCACGTGACACTTATGAGATTAAAGCTTCAGTCAGACACATAGAAAGATAGGGGCTTATAATTTCGCCTCCCAACCATTTACCTCAAGGGTAATGTCAACAATAATAACTCATGATCACCTACATCCGACTGGATATGCATGTCTAGATCTAGTGCTTGACAAAAAGAGAAAAAGTAAAAGTAAAAGGAAGGGTGAAGATCACCATGGCTCTTGCATAAAGGTAGGTAATAGAAGATAGGCCCTTCATAGAGGGAAGCATAGTTGTCATGTGCTTTTTATTTGGATGCACAAAATCTTAATGCAAAGGAATGTCACTTTATATTGCCACTTGGGATATAGAACTTTATTATGCAGTCCGTCACTTTTATTTCTTCCCCATCACAAGTTTGTATAAAGCTTATTTTCCTCACATTAAAAGATCACACATATTTAGTGAGAAATTTTTATTGCTTGCACCGATGACAACTTACTTGAAGGATCTTACTCAATCCATAGGTAGATATAGTGGACTCTCATGACATGAAACTGAGTTAATGGTTTTTGGATGCACAAGTAGTATCTCTACCTGGTGCGGAAGTTTTGGCTAGCATAGGATAGAAGACAAGCTCAACATGTTGGAGGATCCATGACAATATAACTTCTATTTGGATACAAGGAAACATAACACATTACATTGTCTTCCTTGTCTAACATCAACTTTTTGCATATAATATTTTAATGAGTGCTCACAATCATAAAGGATGTCCAAGATAGTGTATTTGTATGTGAAACCTCTCTTTCCTCATTACTTCTCATTAATTACAACAATGACCAATACTATGTTTGTCAAACTTCAACAAATTTTGTGCATTGTACTTCTTATATGTGAAGTCATCACTCTCCATAAGATTATTATATAATATTTTATTTCTATTATTCTTTACCATCTCTAAGATCAAAGCAAGAAAGCAAATCCCTCAACTCAAAACTAATCTTTATTATATAACTCTCATACTCAATTACATAGATAGATTGCGAAAGAAAAACTTAAAGACTAGATCATACTAAAAAAATTATTCTACAAGCTTTCGGTTTAACCAAAAGGATCGAACTAGAATAAATGATAAAGATAAAGATGTGATGGTGATACGATACTGGGGCACCTCCCCCAAGCTTGGCACAAGCCAAGGGGAGTGCCCATACACGTGTACTCAAGTCTCCTTCTTTGGAGGTGGTGATGATGTGGGAGGCTTGTCCTCCGTCTTCCGAGGCATAAGCTCACCATCATAGAAGCATGAACGAGTCTCCGGAATCCTGAAATCTGCAGCTAGACCCATTCTTTTAAACATGGATTCATACTCAGAGTTTTGGTTTTGCAGGTCATAGATCTGGGCTTGGAGGTGCTCAATTCTCTCATGAAGCTTGAAGACTGCCTCTCCAATATTATTGTTGTCGAGCTTGTGATCACAGCTGAATTCCGTGATCATGGAGTGGTTGGCGTTGAGTTCGGCTCCACCATCCCTTGGCACTTGAAGACCTCCTGCTCCACTGCTTCGAGCCTCGTCTCCACGCTTTCGATCTTCTTTGGCCCTTGAACATCCCGGATGTAAAGCACCCCTCACGCATCTAAATGGCTTGGGGGTGTTTCATCACTTTCAGGAGGTAAGGGATGATGACCTCCTCGTAGAACTTGTCCTTGGATGAACTTGGAGACATCATGGTGATCTAGATCTATCAGAAAAATAGCTTGAAACAAGAACAAAGGATATTGTCGTGATACGTTGATCAAAACCTCCGGGAGATTATATAATGCATTTTTACCATGCAAAACAAGTAACCTGGGAGAAAACGGAGTCCAGAGGGCACATGAGGGCACCACGAGCTCGGGAGGGCGCGCCCAGGGGGTAGGGCGCACCCCAGGCTTGTCGCCTACTCGTGCACTTTCCAGAGTACTTATTATTTTCCTAATTTTCTAAATATTCCAAAACGGATTAAAATTGCTTTTAGGGAACTTTTGGAGTTGGTTTACTTACTGTATCACATACCTATTCCTTTTCAGGGTTCTAGAGCGTTCTGGAAAGTTCCTTTATGTACTCCTCCTATGTTATGGAATGAATAATGTTAGTATCAAAATTTATAGGCGTACTTGAGATATAATGTTTGATTCTTTGCCCATTAACCACCTTTGGGTTAGTGCCCTCGGCGTTGTTGGTCTTGATAGCAGTTCTATAAGCCCACAATGCATCATCAAGTTTTTTAGACCAATTCTTTCGAGACCTATTGATAGTCTTTTCCAAAATTAATTTTATTTCTCTATTACCTAGTTCTACTTGACCACTAGACTGAGGATGATAAGGAGATGCAATTATATGGTTAACATCATATTTAGCAAGCAATTTATGGAAAGCACCATGAATAATGTGTGAACCACCATCAGTCACTGAATATCTAGGGACTCCAAACCTCGATAAAATAACTTCTTTAAGCATTTGAATAAAATTGTTATGATCAATACTACTAGTTTGAATAGCTTCTACCCACTTAGTAACGTAATCAACAACAACTAAAATACGAGTATATCCATTGGAAGAAGGAAAAGGTCCCATATAATCAAATCCCCAAACATCAAATGGTTCAATAACAACTGAATAATTCATAGGCATTTCCCGACGTCTACTAATGTTACCAATTCTGTGACATTCATCACAAGATATAACAAACTTACGTGCATCTTTGAAAAGAGTAGGCTGGTAAAAACTGGATTGTAATACCTTGTGTGTAGTTCTGTTTCCCACATGGTGTCCTCCGTAAGCCTCGGAGTGACACTTCCGTAGGATTTTGTTCCTATTCATGCTCAGGTATACAACAACTAATAATGTCATCTACTCCTTCTCTATAAAGGTGTGGGTAATTCCAAAAGTAATTTCTTAAATCAAATAAAATCTTTTTCTTCTGTTGGTATAAATTTGGCAACAATATAGTTAGCATAGTCTGCATACCAAGGAGTACTATGAGAAGCGTTTATGACAGCTAGTTGTTCATCGGGGAAGCTATCATCAATAGGCGGTGGGTCATCAAGAATATTTTCTAACCTAGACAAGTTGTCAACTACTGGATTCTCAGCTCCCTTCCTATCAATGATATGTAGATCAAATTCTTGTAGCAAAAGAACCCACCTAATGAGTCTAGGTTTAGCATCTTTCTTTTCCATAAGGTATTTAATAGCAGCATGACCGGTGTGAACAATTACTTTGGAATCAACAATGTAAGATCTGAATTTATCACAAGCAAACACAACTGCTAAGAATTCGTTTTCAGTGGTAGCATAATTTCTTTGAGACCTGTCCAGAGTTTTACTAACATAATGGATGACATTTAATTTCTTATCAACTCTTTGTCCTAGAACAACACCAACAATATAATCACTAGCATCACACATAATTTAAACGGGCGGGATCCAACCAGGGGGTTGAACAATAGGAGTAGAGATTAAGGCTTTATTAAGTATTTCAAATGCTTATACACAATCATCGTCAAAAATGAATGGAACATCTTTTTGCAAGAGATTAGTAAGAGGCCTAGAAATTTTAGAGAAGTCCTTAATAAATCTCCTATAGAAACCAGCATGACCTAGGAAACTTCTTATACCTTTGATATCTTTAGGACATGGCATTTTCTCAATTACATCAACTTTAGCTTTATCAACTTCAATACCTCTTTCGGAGATTTTATGCCCCAAGACAATACCTTTATTAACCATAAAGTGGCACTTCTCCCAATTCAAGACAAGATTAGTTTCTTCACATCTCTGCAAAACTCGATCAAGGTTGCTTAAGCAATCATTAAAAGAAGTTCCGTAAACAGAAAAATCATCCATGAAAACCTCAACAATCTTTTCACAAAAGTCAGAGAATATAGCAGTCATACATCTTTGAAAAGTAGCAGGTGCATTGTATAAACCAAAAGGCATATGTCTATAAGAAAAACTACCAAAAGGGCATGTAAAAGTAGTTTTTTCTTGATCCTCTTGTGGCACAGGTATTTGGAAAAAACCAGAGTATCCATATAGAAAACAGAAATGTGTATGTTTTGATAGTCTTTCTAGCATTTGATCAATGAATGGTAGAGGGTAATGATCTTTCCTAGTAGCTTTGTTTAGTTTTCTAAAATCAATTACATCATGTAACCTGTTATAATTCTTTGTGGAATAAGTTCATTTTTATCATTAGGGACAATAGTAATACCTCCCTTCTTAGGGACACAATGAACATGACTTACCCATCTACTATCAGCTATAGGATAGATTAATTTTTTTTCCAGAAGCTTTAATATTTCATTTCTTACCACTTCCTTTATCTTAGGATTTAATCATCATTGGTGATCAACAACTGGCTTAGCATCAGTCTCCATATTAATCTTGTGCTGACATAGAGTGGGACTAATGCCCTTAAGATCGTCAAGAGTATATCCAATAGCGGCACGGTGCTTCCTTAGAGTTTTCCATAATCTCTTTTCTTCATGCTCTGAAAGTTTAGCACTAATAAGAACAATATATATTTTCTCTTCATCAAGATAAGCATATTTCAAAGTATCAGATAATTGCTTAAGCTCAAACATGGGATCACTCTTGGGTGGAAGAGGGTCTCCAAGAGTCTCAACAGGTAAATAGTGTTTCAAAACAGGCATTTGTTTAAAGAATATCTCATCTATTTCATTTCTTTCATTCATATGCATGTCATTTTCGTTGTCTAGCAAATATTGTTCTAAAGGGTCAGTAGGAGGCACGACAATAGAAGCAAGACCAATAATTTCATATTTACTAGGTAATTCTTTATCACGAGGTTGTCTACAGAACTTGGAGAAATTAAACTCATGAGACACATCACCAAAATTTACACTAGTAGTTTCCTTAGAGCAATCAATTTTAGCATTAACCGTATTCAAGAAAGGTCTACCAAATATAATGAGACAAAAATCATCTTGTGGAGAACCAAAAACTAGAAAATCAGTAGGGGAATTTATTTTCCCACACAAGACTTCAACATCTCTAACAATCCCAAGTGGCGTAATAGTATCTCTATTAGCAAGCTTAATTGTAACATCAATGTCTTCTTTCTCAGCCAGTGCAATATTATTCATAATTTTTTGATGTAAAGTAAACGGGATAGCACTCACCCTAGCACCCAAATCACATAAGGCATGATAACAATGATCTCCTATTTTAACAAAGACAACATGCATGCCAACAACATGTCTATTTTTATCTTTTCATCGGGTTTAGCAATTCCAGTAGCTTCATCACAAAAGTAAATAACATGCACATCGACATTATCAACCAAGAGATCTTTAACCATAGCAACATTAGGTTCAACTTTAATTTGTTCATAGGGTGTAGGTGTTCGTATATAACTTTTGTGAACCATAGTTGAAGCTTTAGCATGTTCTTTTATCCTTACGGGAAAAGGGGGTTTCTCTATATAAGCAGTAGGACAACTGGAATAGTTTCTTATCTAGCTTCAACAGGTTCTACTATATACTTCAATGTGAGGATGATATTTAAACCACTTCTCCTTAGGGAGATCAACATGAGTAGCAAATGATTCACATAAAGAAGCTATTATCCCAGAGTCAAGTCTATACTTAGTGCTAAAATTATGCAAAGGATCACTATCCATAAAACTTTTAACACAATCAAACTCAAGCTTTTTACCTGACTCCTTACCTTCATCGAGATCCCAATCTTCAGATTGTCGTTTAATTCTTTCCAAAAGAACCCATCTGAATTAAATAGTCTTCTTCATAAAAGAACCGGTACAAGAAGTATCGATCATGGATTGATCATTACAAGAAAGCCGAGCATAAAAATTCTGAATAATAATTTCTCTTGAGATCTCATGATTGGGGCATGAATACAACATTCACTTAATCCTCCCCCAAGCTTGAGCGATACCTTCTCCTTCACGAGGACAAATATTATATATATAATTCTGATCATAATGAACCAGATGCAAAGGATGAAACTTCGGATAAAATTCCAATTTCAATCAGTTCCAATCCCAAGCTCCAATATCATCACATAGCCTATACCATGGAAATGGTTTTCCCTTCAAAGATAAAGGGAAAACCTTATTATTAGATTCATCTTCGGGTAAACCCACAAGCTTAAATAATCCACAAAGTTCATCCACATAGATTAGGTGCATATCGGGATGTAATGTTCCACTCCTGTATAAGGATTAGCTAGCAGTTTCTCTACCATACCCGAAGGAATTTCATAATAAATATTTTCAGTAGGTGTAGTAGGTTGAGGAGAAACTCTTTGTGCTTCCGGTCGAGGTGAAGATGCCCCGAACAAGCCCCTCAAAGATTTTTTTCCTAGTGACAAGTGACAATAAATTTCAGCATGTAATATAAATGTTTCCTTACCAAATTCCACTCACCAAAGGCGCTTCACTCCCCGGCAATGGTGCCATAAAAGAGTCTTGATGACCCAAAAGTATATGGGATCAATTGTAGTCCTTTCGATAAGTAAGAGTGTTGAACCCAACGAGGAGCAGAAGGAAATGACAAGCGGTTTTCAGCAAGGTGTTTTCTGCAAGCACATAAATTATCGATAACGAATAGTTTGGTGGCAAGGAAATTCGTAACGAGCAACAAGTAACAAGTGTAACAAAGGTGCAGCAAGGTGGACCAATCCTTTTTATAGCAAAGGACAAGCCTGAACGAACTCCTATATAAAGCAAAGCGCTTCCGAGGAAACATGGGAATTATTGTCAAGCTAGTTTTCATCATGCTCATATGATTCACGTTCCCTACTTTGATAATTTGGCATGTGGGTGGAACGGTGCTTGGGTGTCGTCCTTACTTGGATAAGCCTCCCACTTACGATTAACCCCTCTCACAAGCATCTGCAACTATGAAAGAGAAATAAGATAAATCTAACCATAGCATGAAACATATGGATCCAAAGCAGCCCCTTACGAAGCAACGCATAAACTAGGGTTTAAGATTCTATCCCTCTAGCAACCCATCATCTACTTGCTACTTCCCAATGCCTTCCCCTAGGCCCAAATCACGCTGAAGTGTCATGTAGTCGATGTTCACATAACACCACTAGAGGAAAGACAACATACATCTCATCAAAATATTGAACGAATACCAAATTCACATGATTACTTATAACAAGACTTCTCCCATGTCTTCAGGAACAAAAGTAGCTACTCACAAAGCATGTTCATGTTCAAGATCAGAGGGGTAATAAATATCATTAAGGATATGAACATATGATCTTCCACCAAATAAACCAACTAGCATCAACTACAAGGAGTAATCAACGCTACTAGCAAGCCACATGTACCAATCTAAGGTTTTGAGGAAAAGATTGAATACAAGAGATGAACTAGGGTTTGAGAGGAGATGGTTCTAGTGAAGATGTTGATGAAGATTGGTCCTCCCACGATGAGAGGATCGTTGGTGATGATGATGGCTTTGATTTCCACCTCCTGGAGGGAAGTTTCCTTGGCGGAATTGCTCCGTCAGAGCCCTAGATTGCTTCTACCCAGGTTCCATCTCGAGACGCCGGAGCTTCGTCCCTAAAGCCCCCTCCTATTTTTTTCTAGGTCAAAATGCTTCTTATAGGAGATGATGGGCACCAGAGCCTGACCAGGGGGCCCCAAGCTAGGGGCGCGCCCCCCAGGCTTGTGGCTGATAACCCACAAGTATAGGGATCAATTGTAGCCTCTTTAGATAAGTAAGAGTGTCGAACCCAACGAGGAGATAAAGGTAGAACAAATATTCCCTCAAGTTCTATCGACCACCGATACAACTCTTCGTAAGCTTAATGCTCGCTTTACCTAAAACAAGTATGAAACTAGAAGGACTTTGTAGGTGTTGTTGGATAGTTTTGCAAGACTATAAATAGCATGTAAATATAAAGTAGGGGCCATTTAGATAAACAAGTAATAAAGTAAATAAAGCGAGTGTGGAAAAGTCGTGGTAGGAGTTGTGAAATTGTCCCTAAGCAATCGACTACTTTACTAGACAGATAGCAAGTTTTATGTGGGAGAGGCGTAAGCTAACATACTTTCTCTTCTTGGATCATATGCACTTATGATTGGAACTCTAGCAAGCATCCGCAACTACTAAAGATCATTAAGGTAAAATCCAACCATAGCATTAAAGCATCAAGTCCCCTTTATCCCATACGCCACAACCCCCTTACTCGGGTTTATACTTCTATCACTCAAGCAACCCACTATAAGCAAATCATGAACGTATTACAACACGCTACATCGGGAATCCCTCACGCTTGCGTGACACGGAGGGCACAATAGGACAGCAACATAACCACAGGCAAATTATACCAATCATAGCAATTCATCAATCACCGGTAGGACAACGAAAATCTACTCAGACATCATAGGATGGCAACACATCATTGGATAATAATATGAAGCATAAAGCACCATGTTCAAGTAGAGGGTACAACGGGTTGCGGGAGAGTGGACCGCTGAATATAGATGGGGGAAGGTGATGGAGATGTTGGTGAAGATGGTGGAGGTATTGGTGTAGATCGTGGTGATGATGATGGCCCCCGGCGGCGTTCCGGCGCCATCGGAAGCAAGGGGGAGAGAGCCCCCTTTCTTCTTCTTCTTCCTTGACCTTCTCCCTAGATGGGAGAAGGGTTTCTCCTCTGGTCCTTGGCTCCCAGGGCGTGGGAGGGGCGAGAGCCCCTCCGAGATTGGATCTGTCTCTCTGTCTCTCTCTGTTTCTGCGTTCTCCTATTCTGCCCTTTCACCATTTCTTATATATCTGGAGATCCGTAACTCCGATTGGATTGAAACCTTCACCATGATTTTTCTCTGAAAATTATCTTTCTTGCAACAAAAGAAGAGCGTCAACCGCCTTACGGGGTGCCCACGAGGGTCAGGGGCGCGCATGCCCCCTTGGGGTGCACCCCCTGTCTCGTGGCCCCCTCGGGCACCGTCTCGCGTAGATTCTTCTTCCCAAAAATCAGAAATATTCCAAAAATATTCTCCGTCCGTTTTATCCTGTTTGGACTCCGTTTGATATGGGGTTTCTGCGAAACATAAAACATACAACAAACAGGAACTGGCACTGGGCACTGGATCAATATGTTAGTCCCAAAAATAATATAAAAAGTTGCCAAAAGTATATGAAAGTTGTAGAATATTGGCATGGAACAATCAAAAATTATAGATACGATGGAGACGTATCAGCATCCCCAAGCTTAATTCCTACTCGTCCACGAGTAGGTAAATGATAAAAAGATAATTATTGATGTGGAATGCTACCTAGCATAATCTTGATCATGTAATCTAATCATGGCTTGAATATTAAGACATGAGTGATTCAAGGCAATAGTCTATCATTTGACATAAAAACAATTATACTTAGGGCATCCCAACAAACAATCATGTCTTCCAAAATATCAATGCTAAAGAACGCTATCCCTACAAAATCATATAGTTAGGCCATGCTTCATTTTCATCACACAAAATACTCCCATCATACACAACCCCGGTTTCAGCCAAGCAATTGGTTCATACTTTTTAATGCGCTTTAGCTTTTTTAACGCTTACGCAATACATGAGCGCAAGACATGGACATAGCACTATATATGGAATAGGGTGGTTGTGAAGACAAAAAGGGAGAAGATAGTCTCACATCAACTAGGTGTATCAACGGGCTATGGAGATGCCCATTAATAGATATCAATGTGAGTGAGTAGGGATTGCCATGCAACGAATGCACTAGAGCTATAAGTGTATGAAAGCTCAAACTGAAACTAAGTGGGTGTGCATCCAACTTGCTTGCTCATGAAGACCTCGGGCATTTGGAGGAAGCCCATCATCGTAATATACAAGCCAAGTTCTATAATGAAAATTCCCACTAGTATATGGAAGTGAAAGCATAGGAGACTCTCTCTATGAAGAACATGGTGCTACTTTGAAGCACAAGTGTGGTAAAAGGATAGCAACATTGCCCCTTCTCTCTTTTCCTCTCATTTATTTTATTTTTTATTTTTATTTTTTTGGTGGGCTTCTTTGGCCTATTTTTTTATTTGGGCTTCTTTGGCCTCTTTTATTTTTCATAAAGTCCAGAGTCTCATCCCGACTTGTGGGGGAATCATAGTCTCCATCATCCTTTCCTCACTGGGGCAATGCTCTAATAATGATGATCATCACACTTTTATTTACTTACAACTTAATATTACAACTTGATATCTAGAACAAAGATATGACTCTATATGAATGCCTCCGGCGGTGTACCTGGATATGCAATGAACCAAGAGTGACATGTATAAAAAAATTATGGAGGTGGCCTTGCCACAAATACGATGTCAACTACATGATCATGCAAAGAGCAATATGACAATGATGGGGCGTGTCGTAATAAATGGAACGGTGGAAAGTTGCATGGCAATATATCTTGGAATGGCTGTGGAAATGCCATAATAGGTAGGTATGGTGTTTGTTTTGAGGAAGGTAAATAATGGGTGCAGGATACCGGCGAAAGTTGCGCGGCATAATAAAGGCTAGCAATGTGGAAGTGTGAGAGTGCGTATAATCCATGGGCTCACATTAGTCATAAAGAACTCATATACTTATTGCAAAAGTCTACTTGCCCTCAAAGCAAAAGTACTACTACGCATGCTCCTAGGGGAAGGGTTGGTAGGAGTTAACCATCGCGCGATCCCGACCTCCACACATAAGGAAGACAATTAAAAGAGCACCCCATGCAACAAATTTGTCACACAACTTTTACCATACGTGCATGCTACGGGAATCACAAACCTTAACACCAATATCCTTACTAAACATAACCATCTACTAGAACCTCCCACATATTATCATCTCTATATCGCAAAACTATTGCAAGGAATCAAACATATCATATTCAGTGATCTACAAGTTTTATGTAGGATTTTATGACTAACCATGTGAATGACCAATTCCTGTCATCTCTCTAAATAGATATAAGTGAAGCAAGAGAGTTTAATTCTTTCTACAAAAGATATGCCCACGCTCTAACAAATATAAATAAAGCAAAAGAGCATTCTACAAATGGCAGTTTTCTATGTGAAGAGAAACAGGCAATCCAAACTTCAAAAGATATAAGTGAAGCACATGAAGCATTCTATAAAGCCATACTCCAAAGATTTAAGTGAAGTGCAATGAGAATTCTATAAATCAACCAAGGAATATATCATACCATCATGGTGCATAAAATAAAAGTGAAAACTAAATGCAAGAGATGCTCCAATATTTGCACATATCGCATGAACGAAACGAATCCGAAAACATACCGATACTTGTTGAAGAAAGAGGGGATGCCTTCCAGGGCATCCCCAAGCTTAGACGCTTGAGTCTCCTTGTATATTTACTTGGGGTCCCTTGGGAATCCCCAAGCTTGAGCTCTTGCCTCTCTTCCTTTTCCTCATATCGAGACCTCCTCGATCAAACACTTCATCCACACAAAACTTCAACAGAAAACTCGGTAAGATCCGTTAGTATAATAACGCAAATCACTACTCTAGGTACTATTGAAAACCAATTCATATTTTGTTTTTGCATTGTGTCTACTGTAATATAACTTTTTCATGGCTTAATCCACTGATAGAAATTGATAGTTTCATCAAAACAGGCAAACTATGCATCAAAAACAGAATCTGTCAAAAACAGAACAGTCTGTAGCAATCTGAACATTCACCATACTTATAGTACCCCAAAAATTCTTCAACAATTAGGAAAAATAAAACATTTGTACAGAAATACATTGCAAAAATAATCAGAACCGTTTGACATTCCAGTAAAAAATGTAAAATCGCGCACTACAGCCAAAGTTTCTGTCCTGCACCGTACAAACCAACAAGCATTGTAAACATCCTAAAGCAAAACTTGGCACATTATTTTTATAATACAATGGAATTGTACAAGGGGATAATTATTTTTGATGAAAAGTTTCTGTACTTGAGATTCACAAAGTTTCCATGAGCATGAACAAAGTTCAAGGCTAGCTCGCACTTTAACAATGCTTGTCTTTCTCACTTTCGCTTTCCTTTTTGAAAAGTTTCGGGTTCCCATCTTTACTTTTTTTGTTTTTAAACTATATAAAAGCAATAAAAATAAATAAATGATTCTATAAAACTTCCGGGTTGTCTCCCTGGAAGCGCTTTCTTTAAAGCCATTAAGCTAGGCATATAGTGCTCAAGTAATGGATCCACTCGGATCCCAAGGTATATCAAAGCCAATTTTAATTAACAATGATTTGTAATTTAGTAGTGAGCACAAAGTAACATATATCATGCAACAACAAAGTCTAACTCTCTTCCTATGCATCAGCATGCCATAAAAGAACAATTCATGCACACAAAGTAAAGACCAATGCATAGTATAAGCAGTTTCTTGCAATTTTATCATATTGGAAACATAGAGAGGTGGAGATATAGTTCCTCTCTCATAATAATTGCAAGTAGGAGCAGAAAGCACATGCATATCACATTCATCAAAATTATCATGTGCAATGGTAAAAGGCAACCCATCAATATAATCCTTAATAAGCACAAACTTCTCTGATATAGTGTAGTCGGGAGAATTCAAAAAGATAATAGGATTATCATGCGTGGGTGCAATAGCAACAATTTCATGTTTAACATAAGGAACTATAGCAAGTTCATCTCCATAAGTATCATTCATATTGGCATCATGGCCACAAGCATAGCAAGCATCACCAAAAAGGGGTATTTCAAGAGAATCAACGGGATCATAACAATCATCATAACAATCATCCTTCGGTAAGCACGAAGGTAAATTAAACAATGTATGAGTTTAAGGGTTACTCTCATTAGAAGGTGGGCAGAGGTAGCTAATCCGCTCTTCCTCCTTTTGTTCTTCGCTCTCCTCATCATCTTTTTCATCCAATGAGCTCACAATTTCATCAATTTCTTCTTCCATAGACTCCTGCAAAATATTAATGTCTTCTTGGACAGCGGAGGAGTCCTCAATATATGGCTTAACATAGGCATTAGAAGCATAATTATCATAACAATATTTCAATATGGCAAAAAAATTAGATTTGTAGAGAGTAGCATCATAATTTTCAATCAAAGAAGCAATTTCATAAGCACCCTTAAAAGCAACAAATTCTTCAATTTTTTGAACATCATAGTAATTATAAACACCCTTAGCATATGAAGATACAATTCCATTATCACTAAACTCACATTGGTAGGGAAGGTGTTTCTTAGGGTTTTCAGAACAACAAGTAAAACCATATATTTCACATAAATTCCAAGCATAGCATTGCAAATGATGAATTTGATCCAGTAAAAGCTTCCCTTCTTCAGATATACGGTGTCGCACACAACAAGCATGCTCATCTAAAGATTTGCCCTCAACTAAGCTAGTGGGGGTTTCAGCACGAACACAAAGGGATCGAAGATTATCCAAGTAAAAAGCTTCAGGAGTGTGATAGATTTTGAGTGGTTCTTCAACCATTGGTTCAGTAGGTACAACTAATTTTTTTGGTATTTGGCGTTTCCTACCCATAACTAAAGATAGAAAACAACTAAGAATAGTAAATAAAAATTACTTAGTGATAAAGGAAACAAGCACACACGAGAATATTCACCCCACGCTATGACTCCCCGGCAACTGCACCAGAAAAAGGTCTTGATAACCCACAAGTATAGGGGATCAATTGTAGCATCTTACGATAAGTAAGAGTGTCGAACCCAACAAGGAGCTAAAGGTAGAACAAATATTCCCTCAAGTTCTATCGACCACCGATACAACTCTACGTACGCTTAACGTTTGCTTTACCTAAAACAAGTATGAAACTAGAAGGACTTTGTAGGTGTTGTTGGATAGTTTTGCAAGAATATAAAGAACACATAAATATAAACTACGAGCTGTTTAGATAAAGAAGCAATAAAGTAAATAAAGCGAGTTTGGAAAAGTGGTGGTAGGAGTTGTGAAATTGTCCCTAAGCAATTGACTACTTTACTAGATCGATAGCAAGTTTCATGTGGGAGAGGCATAAGCCAACATACTTTCTCTTCTTGGATCATATGCACTTATGATTGGAACTCTAGCAAGCATCCGCAACTACTAAAGATCATTAAGGTAAAACCCAACCATAGGATTAAAGCATCAAGTCCCCTTTATCCCATACGCCACAACCCCTTTACTCGGGTTAATGCTTCTGTCACTCAAGCAACCCACTATAATCGAATCATGAACGTATTGCAACACCCTATAGCGGGAATCCCTCACGCTTGTGTGACACGGAGGGCACTATAGGACAGCAACATAACCACAAGCAAATTAAACCAATCATAGCAATTCATCAATCACCGGTAGGACAACGAAAATCTACTCAGACAACATAGGATGGCAACACATCATTGGATAATAATATGAAGCATAAAGCACCATGTTCAAGTAGAGGGTACAAAGGGTTGTGGGAGAGTGGACCGCTGAATATAGATGGAGGAAGGTGATGGAGATGTTAGTGAAGATGGTGGAGGTGTTGGTGTAGATCGCGGTGATTGAAGGAAATATGCCCAGATGCAATAATAAAGTTATTATTTATTTCCTTATTTCATGATAAATGTTTATTATTCAAGCTAGAATTGTATTAACCGGAAACTTGATACATGTGTGAATACATAGACAAATAGAGTGTCACTAGTATGCCTCTACTTGACTAGCTCATTGAATCAAAGATGGTTAAGTTTCCTAGCCATAGACATGAGTTGTCATTTGATTAACGGGATCACATCATTAGGAGAATGATGTGATTGACTTGGCCCATTCCATTAGTTTAGCACTTGATCGTTTAGTATGTTGCTATTGCTTTCTTCATAACTTATACATGTTCCTATGACTATGAGATTATGCAACTCCCGTTTACCGGAGGAACACTTTGTGTGCTACCAAACGTCACAACATAACTGGGTGATTATAAAGGAGCTCTACAGGTGTCTCCGAAGGTACTTGTTGAGTTGGCGTATTTCGAGATTAGGATTTGTCACTCTGATTGTCGGAGAGGTATCTCTGGGCCCTCTCGGTAATGGACATCACTATAAGCCTTGCAAGCAATGTGACTAATGAGTTAGTTGCGGGATGATGCATTACATAACGAGTAAAGAGACTTGCCAGTAACGAGATTGAACTAGGTATTGAGATACCGACGATCGAATCTCGGGCAAGTAACATACCCATGACAAAGGGAACAACGTATGTTGTTATGCGGTTTGACCGATAAAGATCTTCGTAGAATACATAGGAGCCAATATGAGCATCCAGGTTCCGCTATTGGTTATTAACCGGAGACTTGTCTCGGTCATGTCTACATAGTTCTCGATCCCGTAGGGTCCGCACGCTTAAATTTCGATGACAGTTATATTATGACTTTATGTGTTTTGATGTACCGAAGATAGTTCGGAGTCCCGGATGTGATCACGGACGTGACGAGGAGTCTCGAAATGGTCGAGACATAAAGATCGATATATTGGACGACTATATTTGTACACCAGAATGGTTCCGGGTGAGATTGGAACAATACCGGAACTCCGGGAGGTTATCAGAATCCCCCGGGAGGTATATGGGCCTTAATGAGCTTTAGTGGAAAGGAGGGGAAAGGAGCAAGGGAGGGGGCGCCCCCCTTTCCTTCCTCCCTCCTTCCTCTTCCTTCCCTCTCCCTCTCCAAATAGGATAAGGAGGAGTCCTACTCCCGGTGGGAGTAGGACTCCCCCCTTGGGCGCGCCTCCTCCTCCTGGTCGGCCCCCTCATCCACTCCTTTATATACGGGGGAGGGGGGCACCCCATAGACACAACAATTGATCCATTGATCTCTTAGCCGTGTGCGGTGCCCCCCTCCACCATATTCCACCTCGATAATATCGTAGCGGTGCTTAGGCGAAGCCCTGCGTCGGTAGAACATCATCATCGTCACCACGCCATCATGCTGACGGAACTCTCCCTCAAAGCTCGGCTGGATTGGAGTTCGAGGGACGTCATCGAGTTGAATGTGTGCTGAACTCAGAGGTGTCGTGCGTTCGGTACTTGATCGATCCGACCGTGAAGACGTACGACTACATCAACCGCGTTGTGCTAGCGCTTCCGCTTTCGGTCTACGAGGATACATGGACAACACTCTCCCCTCTCGTTGCTATGCATCACCATGATCTTGCGTGTGCATAGGAATTTTTTTGAAATTACTACGTTCCCCAACAGTGATGATGATGGCCCCCGGCGGCGTTCTGGCGCCACCGGAAGCAAGGGAGAGAGAGCCCCCCTTCTTCTTCTTCCTTGACCTTCTCCCTAGATGGGAGAAGGGTTTCCCCTCTGGTCCTTGGCTCCCATGGCGTGGGAGGGGCGAGAGCCCCTCTGAGATTGGATCTGTCTCTCTCTATTTCTGCGTTCTCATGTTCTGCCCTTTCACCGTTTCTTATATATCCGGAGATCCGTAACTCCGATTGGATTGAAACCTTCGCCACAATTTTTCTCTAAAAATTAGCTTTCTTGCGGCAAAAGAAGAGCGTCAACTGCCGTACGGGGTTCCCACGAGGGTTAGGGGCGCGCCCCCTACCTTGTGGCCCCCTCGGGCACCGTCTCGCGTTGATTCTTCTTCCCAAAAATCACAAATATTCCAAAAATATTCTCCGTCCGTTTTTATCCCATTTGGACTCTGTTTGATATGGGATTTCTGTGAAACATAAAACATGCAACAAATAGGAACTGACACTTGGCACTGGATCAATATGTTAGTCCCAAAAATAATATAAAAAGTTGCCAAAAGTATATGAAAGTTGTAGAATATAGGCATGGAACAATCAAAAATTATAGATACAACGGAGACGTATCAGTGGCCACCTAGTGGGTCCCCTTCTGGTCTTTCTTCGCCCAATATTTTATATATATTCCAAAACAATTCTCCGTAATGTTTCAGGACATTTGGAGTTTTGCAGAATAGGAATCTCAGGGTTGCTCCTTTCTGGTCCAGAATTCCAGCTGCCGGCATTCTCCCTCTTGATGTAAATCTTGTAAAATAAGAGAGAAAAGGCATAAGAATTGTATCATAAAGTGAAATAATAGTCCATAATGCAATAAATATTAACATAAAAACATGATGCAAAATGGACGTATCCAGCCCCAGTACTCGGAGGTCATGGCGGTTGTTGAACCAGCGTTGGTGCGCCATGGTGCTAGTTCGGCGAGCAACGGAGCTGATATCCTGCAAGTGCACATGTCTGTTGTAGCACGTTCATGATCAATAAAGTGTTGAACCCACGGGGAGCTGATAGGAAGGCACCACAAACCCCATAGCTGCGATTTCACTTAAGGAGTTGCGTACGTGATACGTCCCCAACGTATCTATAATTTTTGATTGTTCCATGCTATTATAGTATCAATCTTGGATGTTTATTAGGCAATTATATATTATTTTTTGGGACTACCTATTAACCTAGTGACCAAAGCCAGTTGCTGATTTTTGCTTGTTTTTGGCTTTTCAGAAAATCAGTATCAAACGGAGTCCAAACGCTACAAATTTTTTTGATGATTTTTTCTGAACTATAAGGGACCCTAGAAGCTTTGGGAGAAGACCTAAAGTGCCACGAGGTAGCGACAAGCTTGTCAGGCACGCCTCATGGGGGTGCCCCCGACATTGTGGGCCCCTTGTGGCACCTCCTAACCTAATTCCATCTCTATAAACTCCCTAATATCCCTCGCACATCACAGAGCCACCCAAAATACTTTTTCCGCCTCCGCAAGTTTCTGTTCTTTGTAGATCCCATCTGGAGACCTCTTTCGGTACAATGTCAGCGGGGGAATCAATCACGGAGGGGCTCTACATCAACCTTGCTGCCCCTCCGATGATGTGTGAGTAGTTTACCACAGACCCGCATGTCCATAGCTAGTAGCTAGATGGCTTCTTCTCCCACTTTGATCTTCAATACAATGTTCTCCTCAGTGTTCTTGGAGATCTATTTGATGTAATTGTTGGGGGACGTTGCATAGAAAACAAAAGTTTGCTACGCACACGCAAGATCTATCCATAGAGATGCATAGCTACGAGAGGGGGAGAGCATCTTCATACCCTTGAAGATCCCTAAGCGGAAGTGTTTATCAACGCGGTTGATGTAGTTGACACCTTCACATTCTGTCCCGGTCAAGTACCGAACGTACGACACCTCCGCATTCAGCACACGTTCAGATCGATGACGTCCTTGCCATCTTGATCCAGCAAGAGGGGCGACATAGTAGATAAGTTTCAGCAACACGACAGACTGGTGACGGTGGTGGTGAAGAAAAATCTCCGCAGTGTTGCGCCAAGCACAACAGAAACTAGACGGGCGATGAACTAGAGGGGACGGGGTTGCCAACACATGGCTTGGTGAATCTTGATGTGTTCTGGATGCTAACCCCACCCCTCTATTTATATATTGAGCCATGGGGTAGTTTCTCGAAGAAAGAGCCTCCTCAAAGTCGGTTTAGGCCGCAAGGCAAGAGTCCTTCTCGGACTCCAGGACCTAGACGCTAGGGTCCTTGGCGTCTAGCCCCAGACGCGAGGATCCCTGGTGTCTAGCCCTTTGGCCACCGCAAAACTGCCTTTTGCACCTTCCTAAAGCCCCGTGGGCTTTACCCCTTGTCCAAAATAAAGTGTTCTCATACCCGAACATTTTGGGAAACATCCAAAACCCCTTCCGATGAATTCTGGAACCCTTCTGGAGACCAAACACTATTATCCCATATATCAATTTTTACCTCTAGACTATTTCGGAGCTCCTTGTCATGTTCGTGATCTCATCCAGGACTCCGAACAACATTCAGTCACCAACATACATAACTCATATAGTACTATATCATCAACAAACGTTAAGTGTACGGACCCTACGGGTTCGAGAATGATGTAGACATGACCGAGACGCTTCTCCAGTTAATAACAAATAGCAGGACCTGGATGCCCATATTCGTTCTTACATATTCTATGAAGATCTTTATCGGTCGAACCATTATGACAAACATACGTAGTTTCTTTTGTCCGTCAGTATGTTACTTGCCCGATATTCGATCGTCGATTGATACATCTCCAACGTATCTATAATTTTGTTTTATTGTTCCATGCTATTATATTATCTATTTTGGATGGTTTATATGCATTAATATGCTATTTTACATTATTTTCGGACTAACCTATTAACCGAGAGCCTAGTGCTAGTTTCTCTTTTTACCTGTTTTAGAGTTTCGCAGAAAAGGAATACCAAACGGAGTCCAAATAGAATGAAACTTTCCCGGTGATCTTTATGGGCCCAGAAGCAAACCAGACTTGGAGATGAAGTCGGAGATGCAACGAGGTGGCCACGAGGGTGGAGGGCGCACCCCCACCTCGTGGGCCCCTCGTGGGTCTCCTGACCTAGTTCCTTCGCCTATATATGCTCTTATACCCCAAAAACTTCCAGGGGAGCCACGAAACCACTTTTCCACCAACGCAACCTTATGTACACTTGAGATTTCATCTAGGGGCCTTTTCTAGCATCCTGCAGGCGGGGGATTCGATAACGGAGGGCTTCTACATCAACACCATTACCCTTCCGATGAAGCATGAGTAGTTTACCACAAACCTACGGGTCCATAACTAGTAGCTAGATGGCTTCTTCTCTCTCTTTGATTCTCAATACCATGTTCTCCTCGATGTTCTTGGAGATCTATTCGATGTAATATTCTTTTGCGGTGTGTTTGCCGAGATCCAATGAATTGTGGATTTATGATCAGATTATTTATGAATATTATTTGAGTCTTCTCTGAATTCTTATATGCATGATTTGATATCTTTGCAAGTCTCTTCAAATTATTGGTTTAGTTTGGCCTACTAGATTGGTTTTTCTTGCAATGGGAGAAGTGCTTAGCTTTGGGTTCAATCTTACGATGTCCTTTCCCATTGACAGTAGGGGGCAGCAAGGCACGTATTGTATTGTTGCAATCGAGGATAAAAAGATGGGCTTTTCATCATAGTGCTTGAGTTAATTCCTCTACATCATGTCATCTTACTTAGTGCGTTACTCTGTTCTTTATGAACTTAATACTCTAGATGCATGCTAGATAGCGGTCGATGTGTGGAGGAATAGTAGTAGATGCAGAATCATTTTGGTCTATTTGACACGGACGTGATGCCTATATTCATGATCATTGCCTTAGATATCATCATAACTTTGCGCGCTTCTATCAGTTGCTCGGCAGTAATTTGTTCACCCACCGTAATATTTGCTATATGCAGAGAAGCCACTAGTGAAACCTATGGTCCCTGGGTCTCTTTTCCATCATATAAGTTCTCTTTTACATCATACTAGTTTCCGATCTACTATTTTGCAATCTTTTACTTTCCGATCTATAAACCAAAAATACCAAAAATATTTACTTTACCGTTTATCTATCTCTATCAGATCTCACTTTTGCAAGTAACCGTGAAGGGATTGACAACCCCTTTATCGCGTTGGGTGCAAGTTGTTGATTGTTCGTGCAGGTATTCTGTGACTTGTGCGTTGTCTCCTACTGGATTGATACCTTGGTTTTCAGACTGAGGGAAATACTTACTCTAGCTTGCTGCATCACCCTTTCCTCTTCAAGGGAAAAACCAACGCAAGCTCAAGAGGTAGCAGGAAGAATTTATGGCACCGTTGCTGGGGTGATCTACATCAAGTCAAGCCATACCAAGTACCCATCATAAACTCTTCTCTCTTGCACTACATTATTCGCCATTCGCCTCTCGTTTTCCTCTCCCCCACCTCTAAAACGGTTTTTGAAAAGACTTGCCTTTTCTTCGCCCCTCTTCTATTCGTCTTTTTCGCTTGCTTCTTGTGTGCTTGTGTGTTGGATTGCTTGCTTTGTCACGATGGCTCAAGATAATACCAAATTGTGTGACTTTTCCTATACCAACAACAATGATTTTATTAGCACTCTGATTGCTCCCACTACTAATGTTGAATCTAGGAAAATTAATGCCGCTTTGCTGAATCTTGTTATGAAAGATCAATTTTCTGGCCTTCCTAGTGAAGATGTTGTATCCCATCTAAACAATTTCGTTGATTTGTGCGATATGCAAAAGAAGAAAGATGTGGATAATGATATTGTTAAATTGACGCTATTTTCTTTTTCGCTTAGAGATCGTGCTAAAACTTGGTTTTCATCTTTGCCTAAAAATAGTATTGATTCGTGCAATAAGCATAAAGATGCTTTCATCTCTAAGTATTTTCCTCCCGCTAAGATCATGTCCCTTAGGAACGATATTATGAATTTTAAGCAACTTGATCATGAGCATGTTGCACAATCTTGGGAGAGGATGAAATTGATGATAAAAAATTGCCCTACACATGGTTTGAATTTGTGGCTGATTATACCAAAAATTATGCTGGATTGAATTTTGCTTCTAGAAACCTTTTAGATTCGGCCACAGGAGGCACTTTGATGTAAATTACTTTAGGAGAGGCTACTAAGATCCTAGATAATATCATGGTTAATTATTCTCAATGGCACACCGAAAGATCCACTAGTAAAAAGGTTCATGCGATTGAAGAGATTACTATTTTGAGTGGAAAGATGGATGAACTTATGAAATTATTTGCTAATAAGAGTGTTTCTTCTGATCCTAATGATATGCCTTTGTCCACTTTGATTGAGAATAATAATGAATCTATGGATGTGAGTTTTGGTGGTAGGAACAATTTTGGTAACAACGCGAATAGAGGTAATTTTAATCCTAGACCGTTTCCTAGTAATTCGTCTAATAACTATGGTAATTCCTATGGAAATTTTAATAAGATGCCCTCTGATTTTGAGAATAGTGTTAAAGAATTTATGAGTTCGCAAAAGAATTTTAATGCTTTGATTGAAGAAAAATTTCTCAAGATTGATGATTTGGTTAGGAACGTGGATAGAATTTCACTTGATGTTGATTCTTTGAAACTTAGATCTATCCCACCTAATCATGATATCAATGAGTCTCTCAAATCCATGAGAATTTTCATTGATGAGTGCAAAGAAAGAACCGCTAGGATGCGTGCTAAAAAAGATTGGTTTGTAAAAGCATGCTCTTCTCGTTTTCATGATAATAATGACGAAGATCTAAAAGTTACTGATGTAGCTCCTATTGATTATTTGTTTACCAATATTAATCTTGATAGAGATGAGACTGGAGATGAGTCAACTTTAGTTAAAAGGCGTCCCAATGATTCGGAGTTTTTAGATCTAGATGCAAAAAATGATACAAGTGGGATTGGAGAGGTCAAGACATTAAGTAGCAATGAACCCACACTTTTGGATTTCAAGGAATTTAATTATGATAATTGTTCTTTAATAGATTGTATTTCCTTGTTGCAATTTGTGTTAAATTCTCCTCGTGCTTATAATCAAAACAAAGCTTTTACTAAACATATCGTTGATGCTATGATGCAATCTTTTGAAGAAAAGCTTGAATTAGAAGTTTCTATCCCTAGAAAACTTTATGATGAGTGGGAACCTACTTTTAAGATTAAGATTAAAGATTATGAATGTCATGCTTTGTGTGATTTGGGTGCTAGTGTTTCGACGGTTCCAAAAACTTTGTGTGATGTGTTTGGTTTCCGTGAATTTGATGATTGTTCTTTAAATTTGCATCTTGTGGATTACACTATTAAGAAACCTATGGGAAGAATTAATTATGTTCTTATTGTTGCAAATAGGAATTATGTGCCCGTATACTTCATTGTTCTTGATATAGATTGCAATCCTACATGTCCTATTATTCTTGGTAGACCTTTCCTTAGAACGATTGGTGCAATTATTGATATGAAAGAAGGAAACATTATATTCCAATTTCCATTAAGGAAAGGCATGGAACACTTTCCTAGAAAGAGAATTAAATTGCCATATGAATCTGTTATGAGAGCTACTTATGGATTGCATACCAAAGATGGCAATACGTAGATCTATTCGCGTTTTTATGCCTAGCTAAGGGCGTTAAACGATAGCGCTTGTTGGGAGGCAACCCAATTTTATTTTTGTTCTTTGCTTTTTGTTCCTTTTTAGTAACAAATAATTCATCTATCCTCTGGTTAGACGTGGTTTTATGTTTTAATTAGTGTTTGTGCCAAGTTAAACCTTTAGGATAGCTTACGGTGATAGTTGAGTTGATCCTGCTGAAAATCAGAAACTTTTGCACCTAGTAAATTAGTTTTAAAAATACACATAAACGTTATGTTGACCTGATGCTTTTTTGCTGTGGATTGGTACACAAATTTCTCAGGCGTTCCTAATTTACCAGGATTTTTGGAGTTACAGAAGTATTCGAGAGTTACAGATTACTAAAGACTGTTCTGTTTTTGACAAATTCTATTTT
>NC_041391.1:491659965-491666895 GCF_002162155.2 Triticum dicoccoides
ATGCAAAGTTGAAATACAGTAGATATTACACCAATACAAATAAAGAATGAGTTTTCAACAGTACCTTAAGTGGTGGTTTATTTTCTTATACTAACGAAGCGCATGAGATTTTCTGTTGAGTTTTGTGTTGTGAAGTTTTCAAGTTTTGGGTAAGGATTTGATGGACTATGGAAAAAGGAGTGGAAAGAGCCTAAGATTGGGGATTTCAAAGGCACCCCAAGGTATTATTCAAGGACAACCAAAAGCCTAAGCTTGGGTATGCCCCAGAAGGCATCCCCTCTTTCGTCTTTGTCTATCGGTAACTTTACTTGAGGCTATATTTTTATTCACCACATGATATGTATTTTACTTGGAGCATCTTGTATGATTTGAGTCTTTGCTTTTAGTTTACCACAATCATCCTTGTTGTACACATCTTTTGGGAGAGACACGCATGAATCATGATTTATTAGAATACTCTATGTGCTTCACTTATATCTTTTGAGCTAGACAATATTGCTCTAGTACTTCACTTATATCTTTTTAGAGCATGGCAGTGGCTTTATTTTATAGAAATTTTTGAACTATCATGCTTCACTTATATTATTTTGAGAGTCTTTTAGAATAGCATGATAATTTGCTTTGGGTATAAATTTAGTCCTAATATGATGGGCATCCAAGAGGGATATAATAAAAACTTTCATATAAAGTGCATTGAATGTTATGAGAAGTTTGATTCTTTATGATTGTTTTGAGATATGAAGATGGTGATATTAGAGTCATGCTAGTGGAGTAGTTGTTAATTTGAGATATACTTGTGTTAAAGTTAGTGATTCCCGTAGCATGCACGTATGGTGAACCATTGTGTCATGAAGTTGGAGCATGATTTATTTATAGATTGTCTTCCTTATGAGTGGCGGTCGGGGACGAGCGATGGTATTTTCCTACCAATCTATCCTCCAAGGAGCACGCACGTAGTACTTCATTTCGATAACTAATAGATTTTTACAATAAGTATGTGAGTTCTTTATGACTAATGTTGAGTCCATGGATTATACGCACTCTCACCCTTCCACCATTGCTAGCCTCTCTAGTACCGCACAACTTTCGCCGGTACCATACACGCATTCACATAGAGTCATATTTTGTTCCAAATATTGAGTTGCAATTCTTGAGTTGTAAGTAAATAAAAGTGTGATGATCTTCATTATTAGAGCGTTGTCCCATGTGAGGAAAGGATGATAGAGACTATGATTCCCCCACAAGTCGGGATGAGACTCCGGACGAAGAGGCCATAAAAAAGAGAAAGGCCCAAATAAAAAAATGAGAGAAAAGGAGAGAAGGGGCAATGTTACTATCCTTTTTCCACACTTGTGCTTCAAAGTAGCACCATGATCTTCATGGTAGAGAGTCTCCTATTTTGTCACTTTCATATGCTAGTGGGAATTTTTCATTATAGAACTTGGCTTGTATATTCCAATGATGGGCTTCCTCAAAATGGCCCTAGGTCTTCGTGAGCAAGCAAGTTGGATGCAAACCGACTTAGTTTCTTTTTGAGCTTTCATACACTTATAGCTCTAGTGCATCCGTTGCATGGAAATCCCTACTCACTCACATTGATATCTATTGATGGGCATCTCCATAGCCCGTTGATACACCTAGTTGATGTGAGACTATCTTCTCCTTTTTGTCTTCTCCCCAACCACCATATTCTATTCCACCATAGTGCTATATCCATGGCTCACGCTCATGTATTGCGTGAAGATTGAAAAAGTTTGAGAACATCAAAAGTATGAAACAATTGCTTGGCTTGTGATCGGGGTTGTGCATGATTTACATATTTTGTGTGATGAAGATAGAGCATTGCCAGACTAGATGATTTTGTAGGGATAGCTTTCTTTGGCCATGTTATTTTGAGAAGACATGATTGCTTTGTTAATATGCTTGAAGTATTACAGTTTTATGTCAATATTAAACTTTTGTTTTGAATCTTTCGGATCTGAACATTCATGCCACAATAAAGAAAATTACATGGATAAATATGTTAGGTAGCATTCCATATAAAAAATTCTATTTTTATCATTTACCTACTCGAGGACGAGCAGGAATTAAGCTTGGGGATGCTTGATACGTCTCCAACGTATCTATAACATTTGATTGTTCCATGCTATTATATTATCTGTTTTGGATGTTTTATATGCATTAAATGCTATTTTATATTATCTTTGGGACTAAGCTACTAACCGAGAGCCCGGTGCCAGTTCTGTGTTTTTACCTGCTTTAGAGTTTCGCAGAAAAGGAATACCAAACGGAGTCCAAACGGAATGAAACTTTCGCGATGATCTTTCTTGGACCAGAGGCAAACCAGGAGAAATTGGAGATGAAGTCGGAGACACAACGAGGCGCCCACGAGGGTGGAGGGTGCACCCAGGGGGGTAGGATGCTCCCCCTGCCTCGTGGGCCCCTCGTGGGTCTCCTGACCTAGTTCCTTCACCTATATATACTCTTATACCCCAAAAACTTCCGAGGGAGCCACGAAACCACTTTTCCAATGCCGCAACTTTCTGTACCCGTGAGATCCCATCTAGGGGCCTTTTCCAGCGTCCTGTCGGAGGGAGATTCGATCACAGAGGGCTTCTACATCAACACCATTACCCTTCTGATGAAGCATGAGTAGTTTACCACAGACCTACGGGTCCATAGCTACTAGCTAGACGGCTTCTTCTCTCTCTTTGATTCTTACCATATTCTACTCGATGTTCTTGGAGATCTATTCAATATAATATTGTTTTGCGGTGTGTTTGCCGAGATCCGATGAATTGTGGATTTATGATCAGATTATCTATGAATATTATTTGAGTCTTCTCTGAATTCTTATATGCATGATTCGATATCTTTGCAAGTCTCTTCGAATTTGTCACGCCCAATATGCGACCCTATCCAAAAGGAACTCAAAGGTCCCACCAAGGATAGACCCGCATATTGCAACGCTTTTGCAAGGTGGATATCATTACATCAACATTACATAATAGAGGGGATACATACAAGAGGCATACAATGCCACACGAATACAACATCACAATACATAAGAGCATCATCCGACTACGGATGAAACACAAACAGAAACTCAAACGGCATCCACCCTGCTAGCCCAGGCTGCCGACCTGGAACCTATCCCCTGATCGAAGAAGCAGAAGAAGAACTCAACGCAAGCAAGCATCGCTCTCGCGTCATGATCATCGCAAAACCTGTACCTGCAACTGCTGTTGTAGTAATCTGTGAGCCACGAGGACTCAGCAATCCCATTACCATGGGTATCAAGACTAGCAAAGCTTAAAGGGAAAGGAAGGGGTAAAGTGGTGAGGTTGCAGCAACGACTAAGCATATATGGTGGCTAACATACGCAAATAAGAGCGAGAAGAGAACAAGCGGAGCGGTCGTGAAGCTAGCAATGATCAAGAAGTGATCCTGAACTCCTACCTACGTCAAACATAACACAGAAACCGTGTTCACTTCCCGGACTCCTCCGAGAATAGACCATCACAGCTACACACGCGGTTCATGCGTTTTAATTCGGATCTAGTGTCAAGTTATCTACAACCGGACATTAACAAATTCCCATCTGCCAATAACCGTAGGCACGGCTTTCGAAAGATTATACCCTGCAGGGGTGTCCCAACTTAGCCCATGACAAGCTCTCGCGATCAACGAAGGAATAGACCTTCTCCCAGGAAGACCCGATCAGACTCGGAATCCCGGTTTACAAGACATTTCGACGATGGTAAAACAAGACCAGCAAAGCCGCCCGGATGTGCCGACAAATCCCTATAGGAGCTGCACATATCTCGTTCTCAGGGCACACCGGATTGTCCAAACTTCCGATAGGCCAGCCCAGAGTTGCCCCTGGTGGCCACCGGCGGTTGACAGGTTGGACCAACACTCACGACGAGCACTGGCCCGGGGGGGGGGGTAATATAAAGATGACCCTCGAGAGCGCGACTCCCAAGGGAAAAAGGGCTAGGTGAGGCAAATGTAAAACCAAGGTTGGGCCTTGCTGGAGGAGTTTTATTCAAAGCGAACTGTCAAGGGGGTCCCATAAATCACCCGGCCGCATAAGGAATGCAAAATCCGGGAACATAACACCGGTATGACAGAAACTAGGGTGGCAAGAGTGGAACAAAACACTAGGCAAAAGGCCGAGTCTTCCACCCTTTACCAAGTATATAGATGCATTAATAATATAAGAGATATTGTGATATCCCAACCAAAATCCTGTCCACCATGGAGAAATCTTCAACTTCACCTGCAACTAGCAATGCTATAAGAGGGGCTGAGCAAAAGCGGTAACATAGCCAAACAACGGTTTGCATAGGAAAGGTGTCAAAGGTTAGAGGTTCATGGCAATTTGGGATGGCTTGATAAACAGGTAATAGGTAACGCAGCATAGCGATAGAACGAAGCAACTAGCATAGCAATGATAGTAGTGAGATCCAGGGTAGCGGTCATCTTGCCTGAAATCCCGCAAGGAAGAAGAACGAGTCCATGAAGAACATGAAGCCACGAAGACGAACCAAGCGTAGACGAACGAATCCTCACGATCGCAAGAAACAGGAAACTATCAAAAAGAAGCACACAACATAGTAAACACACCACACATGAACAAGACATGATGCACAACAAGCATGATGCAAGACAAGACTACATGAAGCTACTCATGGCAAGAGATGATGCAAACAAGAGCAACACATCAAGGCAAGTTTAAATGAGGCCGGGAACAACATATAACAATTCCGGTAAGTCCTCATATGCATATTTCGAAATTGGCCCAGATCTGAATAAACCTTATGTTTAAGTTGTTAAACAGCAAGTTAAGATGCACAAAGATGATCTACATGAGATTCTAGTCAAGTTACATATAAACTTCATTTAGTTCGGAGCTACGGCCTAGAAGATATGAGCAAAACAAGTTAAACATGGCATTGATGCAAAATGCACCCAAACATCAAGCAAACACCTCAAAACAAGGATGCAACATGATAATATGAAGCTACATGCAATTCTAAGCAAGTTTCATATAGAGCACACTCAAAACGGAGTAACGGTTCAACATACACGCATGAAACAAGTTTAAAGGACAAGCTGTCCAAAACAGCAACTAGGCATATTGCAAGCAGTAAAACAACATGCTACAGCACCACAACATAATAACAAAAGGCATGGGCATGATGTACAGGTAAAGCATTACAAAACATGAACACTGAGCTATCTCCAGAAATCACTAGAACATGCTCAAACACACATGGAAAGATTGCAAGTAATAACAATTTCAGACTTTGCAGAAAATAACATCACGATGCAATGTTCAGAGCTATCAAACAACATGTTACAGGAACTTATAATAGCAAACAAAGGCATGGCATGAATCTACTAAACCCATAGATCAAAAGTCCCTTACTGACCATAAGCCAAAAAGGATCAGAAAATATGATGGCACCCATGTAAACATAGCAAGTTATTATACAGATTCAAACATGGCAGAAACAGAATTATGAAGGCATGTAGATGAGCTTGTGCAACTCACTACAGAGCAATACATGGCATGGCAAGGCACCCAACAGTAAGAAGACATGTTTGTGAAGCTAAGCATGGCAATATCAAGGTCATAGGGCACATGGATCACTAGGAAAACACATGGCAACAACTGAACTTAATGTTAACATGCTGACAGCAACATTATGAAGCAACTTTGGAGCAAGATATGAACAAGCTACAGCAAGCTATAAATGCAACCAGGGGCATGGATGGATAGAGCATGATATGTAGTCCAAAACATATTTAGTGGACATCTCCAGATTATGCATAGAATGATTAGTAGAAGCATGTTTATATAGCATCATGAAATAACAGATTCAGCCTAGCAAAACAGCAACAGCAAGTACCCTACTTAACAAGCTCGATTCACTCACCACAAGTCATTGCATAACAAGATAAGCATAGCATCATCAAGAAGACATGTTTATGTAACCAACCAAGGCAAGAACAAGTCCATAGCATGCAAGGATCAACTATAGCAACCTTGCCAAATTGAATAACACGTAAACAATCTGCCAGGAAACATTTTGAAGCAAAAGTAGAGCACGAAAATGACATGCTAGACTACTCCATAATTGCAACCAAGGGCATGAATGGATAGACAATAACCACATGTTCAAAACACCCTTACTGAAGTATCTCAAAATATGCATGGATCTCTCTTTAGCATCAAGTTTACATGGCATCAAAATAACAGCAGAACAGAGACTAAAATCAGTAACATCATGGTGCCTAGTTTGCATGCTTGTGCTAGTCACCACATTGATCACAAAAATACATGGTAAACAACCCTGTAAAGAAGACATGGCATAGTTCAAAACACATGAAGACATCAACCTCATAGGATGCACACATCAATCATGGCAAAAATGACAAGAGCTCGTTCTGTTAACAGACAGCAGAAAACATCATGAAGCACTCTTACAATGATGATTCAGGCATCAAGATGACCTCAAATGAATATGATGCAATGGATTGAAATGATGTACTCATCGAGATGAACAATTTGACATATTACACGCACGAAATGGAGCTACGGATGCAGAGATACAATGGGATGAACATGGCATGAAAATATGCAAATCTGGGGACTTGGCAATTTGAACTGAGCGTAGAATAACTATAAGGTGCTCGGGCGGGATTTAGGCAACTCACCACTGGGCTTCGGCCCAGGACGGTGGTGGATCGGACCGGCGGGGACGCTGGGCCGGCGGCTGGGGAGAGGCCCAGCGGGGCACGACGGGGAGGCGAGGGCGTCGTCCTCCGCCCGACGAGGACGAGCGGAGGCGGCGCCGGCGGCGAGCGCCAGGAGGAGGCCGGGGCAGTCCCGGCGAGCTGCGGGACGGGCCGGATCTGGCC
>NC_041391.1:491667372-491710469 GCF_002162155.2 Triticum dicoccoides
GCCCGCGCGGGCCCCTGATGGGCTCCGCGGGCCGCGGCGGCGGGGAGCGGCGCGGGGACACGCGGCGGCCTCTGATTGGGCACGGGGGCGGTTGGACATGTCCGGTGGCTGGACGGACATGTCCGGCTGCGGGAGGAGGACGAAAGCTAGGGTTTCGGGGGTTTGGACTGCGGGATTTCGGGGGAGGGCATATATATAGGTAGAGGGAGCTAGGAGAGTCCAAATGAGGAGTGGGTTTCAGCCACGCGATCGTGATCGAACGACCGATAGCATGGAGGGGAGTTAGATGGGTTTTGGGTCACTTTGGAAGGGTGTTGGGCTGCAAAGAGGAAGAGGGGTTTTACGGTTACCCTGTTAACCGTTGGAGTACCAAACGACCTCCAAATGGCACGAAACTTGACAGGCGGTCTACCGGTGCTATACTAAGGCCACTTGACAAGCCTCGGTCCATTCCGAGAAAGTTCAACACCCGCTCACAACGAGATACGAAAGGGGAACGCCGGAGGACATAGGAGCGCCGGATTGCAAAACGGACAACGGGGAAATGCTCGGATGGATGAGACGAACACGTATGCAAAATGAAATGCACATGATGACATGATAAAATGCAACACGCAAGAAAATGACATGGCAACGACAGCGAATAACTGACGGACACCTGGCGCATCGGATCCGGGGCGTTACAGAATTATCGGTTTAGTTTGGCCTACTAGATTAGTTTTTCCTGCAGCAGAAGAAGTGCTTAGCTTTGGGTTCAATCTTGTGGTGTCCATTCCCAGTGACAGTAGGGGCAGCAAGGCACGTATTGTATTGTTGTCATTGAGGATAAAAAGATGGGGTTTTCATCATATTGCTTGAGTTAATTCCTCTGCATCTTGTCATCTTACTTAATGCATTACTCCGTTCTTTATGAACTTAATACTCTTGATGCATGCTGGATAGTGGTCGATGTGTGGAGTAATAGTAGTAGATGCAGAATCGTTTTGGTCTACTTGACATGGATGTGATTCCTATATTCATGATCATTGCCTTAGATATCGTCATAACTTTGCGCTCTTCTATCAATTGCTCGGTAGTAATTTGTTCACCCACCGTAATATTTGCTATCTTGAGAGAAGCCACTAGTGAAACCTATGGTCCCGGGCCTCTTTTCCATCATATAAGTTCTGTTTTACATAATACTAGTCTCCGATCTACTATTTTGCAATCTTTTACTTTCTGATCTATAAACCAAAAATACCAAAAATATTTACTTTACCGTTCATCTATCTCTATCAGATCTCACTTTTGAAAGTAACCGTGAAGGGATTGACAACCCCTTTATCGTGTTGGGTGCAAGTTGTTGACTGTTTGTGTAGGTATTCGGTGACTTGTGTGTTGTATCCTACTGGATTGATACTTTGGTTCTCAAACTGAGGGAAATACTTACTCTACTTTGCTGCATCACCCTTTCCCATTCAAGGGAAAAACCAACGCAAGCTCAAGAGGTAGCATCGATCTCTTCATACCTTGTTCAATCTCGTTACTGGCAAGTCTCTTTACTTTTTCCGTAATACATCATCCTGTAACCAACTCCTTAGTCACTTTGCATGCAAGCTTCTTGTGATGCTGTAATCGAGAGGGCCCAGAGATACCTCTCCATCATACGGAGTGACAAATCCCAATATCGATCCATGCCAACTCAACAGACACCTTCGGGGATACCTATAGAGCACCTTTACAATCACCCAGTTACATTGTGATGTTTGATGGCACATGAGGCATTCCTACGGAGTCCGGGAGTTGCATGATCTCATGGTCGAACTAACATGTATTTGACATTAAGAAAGCAATAGCAATAAACTGATCGATCATATGATATGCTAAAGGTTGGGTCTTGTCCATCACATCATTCTCCTAATGATGCGACCCTGTTATCAAATGACAACTCATGTCTATGGTTAGGAAACCTTTACCATCTTTGAGAAACGAGCTAGTCTAGTAGAGGCTCACTAGGGACACGGTATTTGTTTATGTATACACACATGTATTTAAGTTTCTGCTCAATACAATTCTAGCATGACCAATAAACCTTCGCTCCCCCGCTAGGCTCCCGCTAGGGTTCCGCCCCGCCGCTGGCGGGCCCTAGGCCCTCCCCGCCGCCGCCGCCCACCGGCGCGGCGTCCCTCTCCCTCGCCCCCGCTTCCCCGCTCCTGATCCACCGTTTCCACCACCGCCCAGTGCAAGCGCGGGCTCCCCACCCCGCCCCACCCCTCCGTTCCCCCTCCTCCTCGTCCTGCCGCCTCCGCCGTCTCCCCGGGAGGCGGCCGGGGCAGCGCGCGACCCCCTTCCTCCTCGTCCCCCCACTTTATTCCTCCTCCTGCCGCCACTGGCGGGCGCCCCCGGATCTGGCCGGGTGGGGTCGGCGCCGGCGGGTCGTTCCTTACCCGCGCGCGCTCCTCCTTCCCGAGGTGGGGGGAGGCGGCGGTGCTGCTCGGCTGGTGGAGGCCCAGTGTCCTGGTGGCAGAGGCCGGCGGCGCTCGCCGTGATGGTGCTGCCTCTTGGCGGCGGGGCGCTCTAGTGGTGCTGGATGGCCGGTGGCGCATCCCCGGCCCAGATCTGGGCCCGTATGGCCCCATCTGGGTCCTTGCGGGTCGGCTCCGGCACGACCGCAATGCTCTCTGTATGGGAAGGCTGGGGAGCGGCTTGGACTGGGGCTGCGGCATCGACGGCGTGCCAGCTGTTGCGCGGAGGCGGGAGCTGTCCGGACCTCTGAGGTCCCAGTCGGGCCTGTGGATCCACGGGCCTGGTAGGCTCCTGCTTTGGCGTCCGGTCAGCTACCTGCATGGACGGTGGAGGTGGGGCCCTCCCGTATGCTGACGGTGCTGCTGCCCTAGTCCCGGCTCCTCTTCTTCGTTGTGTAGACCATCTTCACGGTGCCGTGGTGAGACAGCGGCGAAGCTTCGTGTCCGTGTTGGCACTGGGTGGTGGTCGGTTTGGTGGCGAGCTCCGGAGTGCCTGAGGTGGAGGATGGGATCGGGAGAAATCCCTGTTGGCTTGGCCGACACCGATGCGGTGGCGCCTGAGGGTACCACCGGACCTTCCTGGAGGGCGTCGGGGCTACCCTTCCTCTCTCCTCGCCGTGTACCGAGGAAACCCTTAGCAGCAGTTTCGCCATTGTCACGTCCCTTCTTGGAGGTGTTGATTGGTACCGGTGCTTCGGAGTCTCGGAGCTTGATGGGTGATCTCCGATGGACGCAGCGGTCGCGAGGCTTCGTCATTTTTGTCGATCCGCCATTGTCGACATTTGTTTCTTTTCTTTTTTTCTCTTTCTTTCTTTTGGGTGTGCTTGTGCTGCTTCCGCCCCAGAACCTATCGTTGGTTGTATCGGTTGGTTGCTTTGGAATACAAAGCAGGAGGAAACCCTTTTTCTCAAAAAAAAAAACCTTTATCATGATTAAGGAAATATAATAATAACCATTTTATTATTGCCTCTAGGGCATATTTCCATCAGTAATCCTTTTTTGTGGTGTGTTTGTTGGGATCCGATGAATTGTGAGCTTATGATCAGATTATCCATGAATATTTTTTGAGTCTTCTCTGAACTCTTTTATGCATGATTGTTATAGCTTTGTATTCCTCTCTGACTATCGGTTTGGTTTGGCCAACTAGACTAATTTTATCTTGCAATGTGAGAGGTGCTTTGTGATGGGTTCGATCTTGTGTTGCTCAATCCCGGTGACAGAAAGGGACATGAAACGTACTTGTATCATTTCCATTAAGGATAAAAAGGTGGGGCTTATTCATATTAATTGGGTTTACTTTGTCTACATCATGTCATCTTGCGTAAGGCGTTACTCCGTTCTTTATGAACTGAATACTCCAGATGCATGTTGGATAGCGGTCGACGTGTGGAGCAATAGTAGTAGACGCAGGCAGGAGTCAGTCTACTTCTCTCGGATGTGATGCCTATATACATGATCATTGCCTTGGATATTGTCATGATTATTCGCTTTTCTGTCAATTGCCCAAGAGTAATTTGTTTACCCACTATATGCTATCTTCAAGAGAGAAGCCTCTAGTGAAAGATATGGCCCCCGGATCTATTTGAGTCATATATGAAAATCCAAAAATACCTTGCTGCAATTTATTTACGTTTATTTTATTTTGTGTTTTTGTATATCTATCTATCACTACGAGATTTGATCCTTGCAATTAACATCCAAGGCATTGACAACCCCTTGTTTGCATTGGGTGCAAGTATTTGTTATTTTGTGTGTAGGTGCTGTTAATGAGGTGTTGCGCGGTTCTCCTACTGGATTGATAACCTTATTCTTAACTGAGGGAAATACTTATCTCTACTGTACTGCATCATCCTCTCCTCTTCGAGGAAATCCCAACACATCTCACAAGTAGCAGTACGCACCCAAACTGGAGTTTGGACATAGTCTACTCTATCATTGCTAGAGAAACTAGATAAAGCGGTAATTAGCTAAACTACTATCAAGAAGGTAGAAACATGAATTAAATGAAACTAAGTTAGTAGGGACTAAGCTTGAGTAGTAAAGCGTTCTCGAGGGCTCCGGAATCATTACCACTAATATGAACTACCTTATCCTCCAGGAACAGGTCAAATGCAAAAGTGGGCGGAGCCGGGTATAAAACACGCTCTAGTCGAAGTAGACTTCGTGCCGCGCATGCCACCATCATAGTCTCCCCCATAGGGGTGTAACTAATGATAATTAAGGGTTGCCCCTGGATGCGGCCTCTCTAAGGGTTCTCCGTATCTCCCCTATCAATTGTGATGGGGAAGAATCAAAGCTTTTACTGTCACCTCAAATTACCCCAACACGCAAACCCTTCAATGACAGTGATATACTTCATGGCACAAGGCACAAATGTGAGTGGGTGCTCCTCTCAACATTTGGGAAGGCTACTAACTTGAATCATGAAAGGTAATATTGGATCGCAACAAATATCATATAAGGTTCAACTATATCCTCAAGAACTGGTACAACTACTCAAACATAAACATGAAGGTTAGGGACAAGTTACAAGCCGACATCAAGCCGGTGAAGGGAGGAGGCATGGTGGTGATGGTGGAGACATCGGCATATGATGGTGTCCGCGCCGGTGGAGATGGATATGGGGGCGCGCCAGTGCCAGTCCGGTGCGAGAGCGCTGGCCCGAAAGCTGGTGCTCATTGTGGTGGAGCCTTCTTCTTCTGCCCTTGACGTTGTCCCTCCTTCTACGGTGGTGGAGCAACAATGGAGATGGGTTGTGGATGAATGATATGATGTCGATGATGGAAACAACGGCTAGGGTATGGAAATGATATATATGGAGCCTTCCTAGCCTCCTCTCTTGATGGGATCCATCCAAGGGCTCTCAATGAGCCAAATCCTCTCCCAATCTCTTCTTTACGAGCCAAGGATATGATGTCTACTACACAACCTTCTTCTTGTAGACATTGTTCGGCCTGCAAGGGCACAGGTTTGTAGGACAGTAGCAAATTTTCCTCAAGTGGATGACCTAAGGTTTATCAATCCGTAGGAGGAGTAGGATGAAGATGGTCACTCTCAAACAACCCTACAACCAAATAACAAAAAGTCTCTTGTGTCCCCAACACACCCAATACAATGGTAAATTGTATAGGTGCACTAGTTCGGCGAAGAGATGGTGATACAAGTGCAATATGGATGGTAGACATAGGTTTTTGTAATCTGAAATAATAAAAACAGCAAGGTAACTAATGATAGAAGTGAGCATAAACGATATTGCGATGATAGGAAACAAGGCCTAGGGTTCATACTTTCACTAGTGCAAGTTCTCTCGACAATAATAACATAGATATATCATATAACAAGCCCTCAACATGCAACAAAGAGTCATTTCGAAGCCACTAATAGCGGAGAACAAACGTAGAGATTATGGTAGGGTACGAAACCATCTCAAAGTTATTCTTTCGGATCAATCTATAAAAGAGTTCGTACTAGAATAACACCTTAAGACACAAATCAACCAAAACCCTAATGTCACCTAGATACTCCATTGTCACCTCAAGTATCCGTGGGCATGATTAAACGATATGCATCACACAATCTCAGATTCATCCAACCAACATAAAAGTACTTCAAAGAGTGCCCCAAAGTTTCTACCGGAGAGTCAAGAACGTGTGCCAACCCCTATGCATAGGTTCCCAATGTCACGAAATCCGCAAGTTGATCACCAAAACATACATCAAGTGGCACATGATATCCCATTGTCACCACAGATAATCACGACAAGACATACATCAAGTGTTCTCATAAAAGACTCAATCCGATAAGATAACTTCAAAGGGGAAACTCAATTCATCACAAGAGAGTAGAGGGGGAGAAACATCATAAGATCCCACTACAATAGCAAAGCTTGGGATACATCAAGATCGTGCCATCGAGGGAACACGAGAGAGAACACGAGAGAGAGAGAGAGAGAGAGAGAGAGAGAGAGAGAGAGATCAAACACATAGCTACTGGTACATACCCTCAGCCCCGAGGGTGAACTACTCCCTCCTCGTCATGGATAGCACCGGGATGATGAAGATGGCCACCGGTGATGGGATCCCCCTCGGGCAGGGTGCCGGGAAGGGCTCCCGAGAGGTTTTTGGTGGATACAGAGGCTTGCAGTGGCAGAACTCCCGATATATCTTCTGTTCTGGAAGTTTTAGGGTACATAGGTACATATGGGTGCAGGGGGTACGTCGGAGGAGCGTCGAGGGGCCCACGAGGTAGGGGGCGCGCCCAGGGGGCCCTCCACCCTCGTGAGCACCTCCCGTATCTTCTGACGTGGGGTCCAAGTCCATCAGGTGGGTTTCCTTCCAAAAATAACTTCTCCAGTTGATTTCGTTCCGTTTTGACTCCATCTGATATCCCTTTTCCTCGAAACACTGAAATAGGCATAAAACAGCAAATCTGGGCTGGGCCTCCGATTTATAGGTTAGTCCCAAAAATAATATAAAAGTGGATAATAAAGCCCAATATTGCCTAAAACAGTAGATAAAGTAGCATGGAGCAATAAAAAATTATAGATACGTTGGAGACATATCAAGCATCCCCAAGCTTAATTCCTGCTCGTCCTTGAGTAGGTAAATGATAAAAAAGAATTTTTGATGCGGAGTGATACTTTGGCATAATTTCAATGTAAATCTTCTTAATTGTGATATGAATATTCAGATCAGAAAGATTCAAGACAAAAGTTCATATTGTCATAAAAATAATAATACTTCAAGCATACTAATCAAAGCAATCATGTCTTCTCAAAATAACATGGCAAAAGAAAGTTCATCCCTACAAAATCATATAGTTAGGCTATGCTTCATTTTCGTCACACAAAGATGTTCCCAACTTCTATACCCCCGATGACATGCCAAGCAATTGTTTCATACTTAAATAATCTCAAACTTTTTCAACCTTCACGCAATACATGAGCACGAGCCATGGATATAGCACTATGGGTGGAATAGAATATGATGATGGGGATTGTGTGGAGAAGACAAAAAGGAGAAAGTCCCACATTGACGAGGCTAATCAATGGGCTATGGAGATGCCCATCAATTGATGTCAACATGAGGAGTAGGGATTGCCATGCAACGCATGCACTAGAGCTATGAATGCTCAACAAAAGAAAACTAGTGGGTGTGCATCCAACTTGCTTACTCATGAAGACCTAGGGCATTTGAGGAAGCCCATCGTAGGAATATACAAGCCAAGTTCTATAATGAAAAATTCCCACTAGTATAAAAAAGACAACTTATGAGACTCACTACATGAAGAACAAGGTGCTACTTTGAAGCACAAGTGTGGAAAAGGAGATAGTAGCATTGTCCTTTTTTTGGGCCTTTCGTTTTTTTATATATTTTTTGGCCTTTTTTGGGGGCAATGCTCTAATAATGATGATCATCACAGTTCTATTGATTACAACATAAGGATTACAACTCGAAACTTAGAACAAGATATGACTCTATATGAATGCCTCCGGCGGTGTACCGGGATGGTGCAATGAATCAAGAGTGACATGTATGAAAAATAATGCATGGTGGCTTTGCCACAAATACGATGTCAACTACATGATCATGCGATGGCAATATGACAAAAGTAATGTATGTCATGAATATGATGATGGAAGTTGCATGGCAATATATCTCGGAATGGCTATGGAAATGCCATAATAGGTAGGTATGGTGGCTGTTTTTAGGAAGATATAAGGAGGTTTATGGGTGATAGAGTGTATCATATCACGGGGTTTGGATGCACCGGTGAAGTTTGCACCAACTCTCAAGGTGAGAAAGGGCAATGCACGGTACCGAAGAGGCTAGCAAAGGCGGAAAGGTAAAAGTGCGTATAATCCATGGACTCAACATTAGTTAAAAGAACTCATATACTTATTGCAAAAATTTAGAAGTCATCAAAAATCAAGTACTACACGCATGCTCCTAGGGGATAGATTGGTAGGAAAAGACCATCGCTCGTCCCCGACCGCCACTCATAAGGATGCACAAGCCAGGTAAAGACCATCGCTCATAAGGATGCACAGTACCGAAGAGGCTAGCAAAGGCGGAAAGGTAAAAGTGCGTATAATCCATGGACTCAACATTAGTCAAAAGAACTCATATACTTATTGCAAAAATTTAGAAGTCATCAAAAATCAAGTACTACGCGCATGCTCCTAGGGGGATAGATTGGTAGGAAAATACCATCGCTCGTCCCCGACCGCCACTCATAAGGATGCACAAGCCAGGTACACTTCATGTTTCAAATTTGTTACACAACTTTAACCATACATGCATGCTACGGGACTTGCAAACTTCAACACAAGCATTCTTTGAATTCATAATCACCCAACTAGCACGACTTTGATATTATCACCTCCATATCTCAAAACAATTATCAAGCATCAAACTTTTCTTAGTATTCAACACACTCATAAGAAAGTTTCACATATCTTGAATACCAAGTATATTAATATTAAGCAAATTACCATGCTATTAACGACTCTCAAAATAATCTAAGTGAAGCATGAGAGTTCATCTATTTCTTAAAAATAAAACTACCACCATGCTCTAAAAGATATAAGTGAAGTACTAGAGCAATAACAAAAACTACTCGGAAAGATATAAGTGAAGATCAATGAGTAGCTAAATAATTATGCAACTATGTGAAGACTCTCCCATTTAATAATTTCAGATCTTGATACTTTATTCAAACAGCAAGCAAAGCTAAAGGAAACTACATTGCAAAGATAGCACAACTCATGTGAAGAAGCAAAAACTTAGGCTCAACCGATACTAACCGATAGTTGTTGAAGAAGAAAGGTGGGATGCCTACCGAGGCATCCCCAAGCTTAGATGCTTGAGACTTCTTGAAATATTACCTTGGGGTGCCTTGGGCATCCTCAAGCTTGAGATTTTGTGTCTCCTTAATTACTCTCATATCATGGTTTCTGTTTTTATCAAAAGCTTCATTCACAACAAACTCAACAAGAACTCGTGAGATGGGTTAGTATAAACCAATGCAAAACCTTATCATTTTCTACTGTAACAAATCACTAACATTATTATTCAACATTGCATACTAAATGCCTCTGCATATTTAATACTCCTATCACCAAATAGAATCATTAAACAAGCAAACATATGCAACCATAACAGCAATCTGCCAAAACAGTACAGTCTGTAAATAATGCAAGAGTATCAATACTTCCCTGACTCCAAAAATTATGAACTAAAACTCCCACTGTAATAAATTTGTCAGATCTCAATATGCAAAAATATTCAACATTATACCATTCTCTGTCTTTTCTAGGGGATTTTCGCAACAGCGGTAAACTTTCTGTTTTCAAACAGCAACATGTATACTAGCAAGATAAGCATGGCAAAGGCTATCCTTGACTTTTTTATTGAAACTAAAGATGCAAAACATTATTATATCTAACAGCAAGCAAAAACTAACAAAAGGAAATGACGCTCCAAGCAAAACACATATCATGTGGTGAATAAAAATATAGCTCCAAGTAAAGTTACCGATAGACGAAGACGAAAGAGGGGATGCCTTCCGGGGCATCCCCAAGCTTAGGCTCTTGGTTATCCTTGAATATCTTGGGGTGCCATGGGCATCCCCAAGCTTAGGCTCTTGCCACTCCTTATTCCATAGTCCATCGAATCTTTACCCAAAACTTGAAAACTTCAACCACACAAAACTCAACAGAAAACTCGTAAGCTCTGTTAGTATAAGATAATAAAACAACCACTTAGGTACTGTAATGAACTCATTCTAAATTCATATTGGTGTAATATCTACTGTACTCCAACTTATCTATGGTTCATACCCTCCGATACTACTCATAGATTCATCAAAATAAGCAAACAACACATAGAAAACAGAATCTGTCAAAAACAGAACAGTCTGTAGTAATCTGTATCAAACGTATACTTCTGGGACTCCAAAAATCCTACAAAATTAGGAAGTCCTAAGAAATTCGTGTACCAATCCAGATCAAAAATAATCAGATCAGAAGCACGTTTATGTGAATTAACAAAACTAATTTACTGGGTGCAAAAGTTTCTAATTTTCAGCAGGATCAACACAACTATCACCGTAAGCTATCCTAAAGGTCTTACTTGGCACTTTATTGAAACAAAAGCTATAAAACATGATTACTATAGTAGCATAATCATCTGGACACACAAAAACAGTAAGGATAAATATTGGGTTGTCTCCCAACAAGCACTTTTCTTTAATGCCTTTCTAGCTAGGCATGATGATGACAATAATGCTCACATAAAAGATAAGAATTGAAACATAACGGGAGCATCATGAAGCATATGACTAGCATATTTAAGTCTAATCCACTTCCTATGCATAGGTATTTTGTGAGCAAAGAACTTATGGGAACAATAATCAACTAGCATAGGAAGGTAACACAAGCATAGCTTCAAGAATTTAAGCACATAGGGAGGAAACTTGATATTATTGCAATTCCTACAAGCATATGTTCCTCCCTCATAATAATTTTTAGTAGCATCATGAATGAATTCAACAATATAACCAGCACCTAAAGCATTCTTTTCATGATCTACAAGCATAGAAAATTTACTACTCTCAACATAAGCAAATTTCTTCTCATGAATAGTAGTGGGAGCAAACTCAACAAAATAACTATCATGTGATTGAAAATTAAGATCAAGATGACAAGTTTCATGGTTATCATTATTCTTTAAAGCATACGTGTCATCACAATAATCATCGTAAATAGGAGGCATGCTTTCATCATAGTAAATTTGCTCATCAAAGCTTGGGGGACAAAAAATATCATCTTCGTGAAACATAGCTTCCCCAAGCTTGTGGCTTTGCATATCATTAGCATCATGGATATTCAAGGAATTCATACTAACAACATTGCAATCATGCTCATCATTCACATATTTAGTGCCAAACATTTTAGAGATTTCTTCTTCTAGCACTTGAGCACAATTATCCTTTCCATCATACTCACGAAAGATATTAAAAAGGTGAAGCGTATGAGACAAACTAAATTCCATTTTTGGTAGTTTTCTTTTATAAACTAAACTAGTGCTAAAACAAGAAAAAAAAAGATTCGATTGCAAGATCTAAAGATATACCTTCACTTACCTAGCCTCCCCGGCAACGGCGCCAGAAAAGAGCTTGATGTCTACTACACAACCTTCTTCTTGTAGACGTTGTTGGGCCTGCAAGTGCACGGGTTTGTAGGACAGTAGCAAATTTCCCTCAAGTGGATGACCTAAGGTTTATAAATCCGTAGGAGGCGTAGGATGAAGATGGTCTCTCTCATACAACCCTGTAACCAAATAACAAACAGTCTCTTGTGTCCCCAACACACCCAATACAATGGTAAATTGTATAGGTGCACTAGTTCGGCGAAGAGATGGTGATACAAGTGCAATATGGATGGTAGATATAGGTTTTTGTAATCTGAAATAATAAAAACAGCAAGGTAACTAATGATAAAAGTGAGCGTAAACGGTATTATGATGATAGGAAACAAGGCCTAGGGTTCATAATTTCACTAGTGCAAGTTCTCTCAACAATAATAACATATATAGATCATATAACAAGACCTCAACATGCAACAAAGAGTCACTCCGAAGCCACTAATAGCGGAGAACAAACGTAGAGATTATGGTAGTGTACGAAACCACCTCAAAGTTATTCTTTCGGATCAATCTATAAAAGAGTTCGTACTAGAATAACACCTTAAGACACAAATCAACTAAAACCCTAATGTCACCTAGATACTCCATTGTCACCTCAAGTATCCGTGGGCATGATTAAACGATATGCATCACACAATCTCAGATTCATCCAACCAACATAAAAGTACTTCAAAGAGTGCCCCAAAGTTTCTACCGGAGAGTCAAGAACGTGTGCCAATCCCTATGCATAGGTTCCCAATGTCACGAAACCCGCAAGTTGATCACCAAAACATACATCAAGTGGCACATGATATCCCATTGTCACCACATATAATCACGGCAAGACATACATCAAGTGTTCTCATAAAAGACTCAATCCGATAAGATAACTTCAAAGGTGAAACTCAATTCATCACAAGAGAGTAGAGGGGGAGAAACATCATAAGATCCAACTACAACAACAAAGCTCGGGATACATCAAGATCGTGCCATCGAGGGAACACGAGAGAGAACACGAGAGAGAGAGATCAAACACATAGCTACTGGTACATACCCTCAGCCCCGAGGGTGAACTACTCCCTCCTCGTCATGGATAGCGCCGGGAAGATGAAGATGGCCACCGGTGATGGGATCCCCCTCTAGCAGGGTGCCGGGAAGGGCTCCCAAGAGATTTTGGTTGGCTACAGAGGCTTGCGGCGACGAAACTCCCGATCTTTCTTCTGTTCTGGAAGTTTTAGGGTACGTATGTATATATGGGTGCAGGGAGTACGTCGGAGGAGCGTCGAGGGGCCCACGAGGTAGGGGGGCGCCCCAGGGGGGCGCCCTCCACCCTCGTGAGCACCTCCCGTATCTTCTGACGTGGGGTGCAAGTCCATCAGGTGGGTTTCCTTCCAAAAATAACTTCTCCAGTTGATTTCGTTCCGTTTTGACTCCGTCTGATATTCCTTTTCCTCGAAACACTGAAATAGGCATAAAACAGCAAATCTGGGTTGGGCCTCCGGTTAATAGGTTAGTCCCAAAAATAATATAAAAGTGAATAATAAAGCCCAATATTGCCTAAAACAGTAGATAAAGTAGCATGGAGCAATCAAAAATTATAGATACGTTGGAGACGTATCAGGATCCCATGGGATCGAACGGGGACAAAATTGGTGAAGAATTCTGTCTGGAAGGGTAACTTTCGGAGCTGTTTGTAGGTCATACGACCAACGAAACGACCGTGTGCGGTTGCATGGAACGTCGTGTTTTGATCCGACCTCCTCTGGTAAAACGGTAGCCATTTCTTAATACGAACTCGGAATTTGACGTTCTTGGCTTGTTGGTCGTATAAACGATGCCGATACATTTCTGGTCTTAGATCTTGATTTGGAGGACTCTGGAAGAATGATTTTTTCTGACCTTTGAAATGGCTAGGTCTGACCCCTGGGTGACTCCGTATCGAACCCATCCTTGGCCCTTTTATTGTTCTTGGTCCTAGATTGCTCCAAAACACCTGTATACACAAGAAAACAAGGAAAACTAATAAAACCCAAATAAAGTACTAAATGTGCAATGCTCACAATGATAACTGCAAAAATCTGTAATCATGCATAATGGACAACTATTTGGTTCAATGGGACATGATATATAAAGAGAACGTGCAACAAATGAGCTCTAAAATGCGTAAAATATAGAGCCATCGGGGGAGCCCACCAGCACGGATCTATTGGGTGGTTTCCTGGTCGACATGCGCAGATGATCTGTGGAGGAGTTGGCCGGCGATCTCTAAGGGCAGGCGGGAAAGCCCGTTCTAGGCGGTCCGAACCTGTGTTGGGTACCCGTGGTCGCTTTCAAGGCGGTGCAAGGTGCCAGGGCGCGAGGTGTTCGGATGGCGCAAGGTGCTGGTGCAGTGTGGTTGGCTGCTGGTGGTGTGGCTGGGACGTTTTGAAGGAAATATGCCCTAGAGTCAATAATAAAGTTATTATTTATATTTCCTTATATCATGATAAATGTTTATTATTCATGCTAGAATTGTATTAACCAGAAACTTAGTACATGTGTGAATACATAGACAAACAAAGGGTCCCTAGTATGCCTCTACTAGACTAGCTCGTTAATCAAAGCTGGTTATGTTTCCTAACCATAGACATGTGTTGTCATTTGATGAACGGGATCACATCATTAGGAGAATGATGTGATGGACAAGACCCATATGTTAGCTTAGCATTATGATCGTAACAGTTTCATTGCTACTGCTTTCTTTATGACTTATACATGTTCCTCACACTATGAGATTATGCAACTCCCGAATACCGGAGGAACACCTTGTGTGCTATCAAACGTCACAACGTAACTGGGTGATTATAAATGTGCTCTACATGTGTCTCTGAAGGTGTTTGTTGGGTTGGCATAGATCAAGAGTAGGATTTGTCACTCCGTTATCGGAGAGGTATCTCTGGGCCCTCTCGGTAATGCCCATCACTATAAGCCTTGCAAGCAATGTGACTAATGAGTTAGTTGCGGGATGAATCATTATGGAACGAGTAAAGAGACTTGCGAATAATGAGATTGAACTAGGTATGATGATACCGACGATCGAATCTCGGGCAAGTAACATACTGATGACAAAGGGAACAACGTATGTTGTTATGCGGTTTGACCGATAAAGATCTTCGTAGAATATGTAGGAGCCAATATGAGCATCCAAGTTCCGCTATTGCTTATTGGTCGGAGATGTGTCTCGATCATGTCTACATAGTTCTCGAACCCGTAGGGTCCGCACGCTTAACGTTCGATGACGATTTGTATTACAACTTACGTGTTTTTGATGACCAAAGTTTGTTTGGAGTCCCGGATGAGATCACGGACATGAAGATGAGTCTCGAAATGGTCGAGACATAAAGATTTATATACTAGACTATGTTATTCGGACACCGAAAGAGTTCCGAGTGGTTTCGGGTAAAAACAGGGTGCCGGAAGGGGTTACTGGAACCCCCCGGGGAAGCAATGGGCCATAGGGGAGAGAGGGGAGGCGCCCCCTGTGGGGAGTCCGAATAGGACAAGGGAAGGGGGCACGGCCCCCCTTTCCCTCTTCCTTCCACTCTTCCACCAGGTGGAATCCTACTAGGAATTGGAGTCCTAGTAGGACTCCCTTCTCCTAGCGCGTCCTGCAAGGGCCGGTCGGACTCCCCCTCTCCTCCTTTATATACGGGGGCACGGGGCACCCCAAGGCACATCAAGTTCTCTTAACCGTGTGCAGTGCCCCCTTCATAGTTACACACCTCGGTCATATCGCCGTAGTGCTTAGGTGAAGCCCTGCATCGGTAACATCATCAACACCGTCGCCACGCTGTCGTGCTAACGGAACTCTCCCTCATCCTCAACTGGATCAAGAGCTCGAGGGAGGTCATCGGGCTGAACGTGTCCTGAATGCGAAGGTGCCATACGTTCGGTACTTGGATCAGTTGGATCGTGAAGACGTTCGACTACATCAACCGCGTTAATTAAACACTTCCGCTTTCGGTCTACGAGGGTACGTGGACACACTCTCCCCTCTTGTTGCTATGCATCTCCAAGATATATCTTACATGATCGTAGGATTTTTTTTGAATTACTACGTTCCCCAACAGTGGCATCCGAGCCAGGTCTATGCATAGATGATATATGCACGAGTAGAATACAAAGAGTTGTGAGCGATTATAGTCATACTGCTTACAACCAACATATTACTTTGATTCGGCGCTATTGTTGGATGAAGCGGCCCGGACCAACATTACATGACCGCCTTCATGAGACTGGTTCTACCGACGTGCATTTGCACACATGTGGCTGGCGGGTGTCAGTTTCTCCAACTTTAGTTGAATCAAGTTTGACTATAGCCGGTCCTTGTTGAAGGTTAAAACAACACACTTGACGAAAAATCGTTGTTGTTTTGATGCGTAGGTAAGAACGGTTCTTGCTAGAAGCCCGTAGTAGCCACGTAAAACTTACAACAACAAAGTAGAGGATGTCTAACTTGTTTTTGCAGGGCTTGTTGTGATGTGATATGGTGAAGACATGATGTGATATAAATTGTTGTATGAGATGATCATGTTTTGTAACAAAGTTATCGGCAACTGGCAGGAGCCATATGGTTGTCTCTTTATTGTATGAAATGCAATCGCTATGTAATTTGCTTTACTTTATCACTAAGCAGTAGCGATAATCGTAGTAGCAATAGTTGGCGACACGACAACGATGCTTCGATGGAGATCAAGGTGTCAAGCCGGTGACAATGGAGATCATGATGATGCTTCGGTGATGGAGATCATGAGCACAAGATGATGATGGCCCATATCATGTCACATATTTTGATTGCATGTGATGTTTATCTTTTGTGCATCTTATTTGGCTTAGCACGGCGATAGCATTATAAGATGACCCCTTACTAAATTTCAAGGTATAAGTGTTCTCCCTAAGTATGCATTGTTGCTACAGTTCATCGTGCCGAGATACCACGTGATGATCGGGTGATAAGCTCTACGTTCACATACAACAGGTGCAAGCCAGTTTTGCACACGCAGAATACTCGGGTTAAACTTTACGAGCCTAGCATATGCAGATATGGCCTCGGAACACTGGAGACTGAAAGGTCGAGCATGAATCATATAGTAGATATGATCAACATAGTGATGTTCACCATTGAAAACTACTCCATCTCACGTGATGATCGGACAGGGTTTAGTTGATTTGGATCACGTGATCATTTAGATGACTAGAGGGATGTCTATCTAAGTGGGAGTTCTTAAGTAATATTATTAATTGAAGTTTAATTTATCATGAACTTAGTCCTGATAATTTTTGCATGTCTATGTTGTTGTAGATCAATGGCCTGTGCTACCGTTCCTTTGAATTTTAATGCGTTCCTAGAGAAAGCTAAGTTGAAAGATGATGGTAGAAATTACACGGACTGGGTCCGTAACTTGAGGATTATCCTCATTGCTGCACAGAAGAATTACGTCCTGGAAGCACCGCTAAGTGTACCACCTGCGCCAGCAACTGCAGACATTGTGAATGCCTAGCAGACGTGTGTTGATGACTACTCGATAATTCAGTGTGCCATGCTCGACGGCTTAGAATCGGGACTTCAAAGACGTTTTGAACGTCATGGAGCATATGAGATGTTCCAAGAATTGTAGCTAATATTTCAAGCAAATGCCCAAGTTGAGAGATATGAAGTCTCCAACAAGTTCTATAGCTGCAAATAGAGGAGAATAGTTATGTCAGTGAACACATACTTAGATTGTCTGGGTACCATAACCACTTGACTTAGCTGGGAGTTAATCTTCTTGATGATAGTGTCATTGACAGAGTTCTTCAATCACTGCCACCAAGCTATAAAGGCTTCATGATGAACTATAATATGCAAGGGATGACAAAAACGATTCCCGAGCTCTTCGCAATGCTAAAGGCTACGGAGGAAGAAATCAAGAAGGATCATCAAGTGTTGATGGTCAACAAGACCACTAGTTCCAAGAAAAAGGGAAAGGGGAAGAAGGGGAACTTCAATAAGAATAGCAAGCAAGTTGCTACTCCCGGGAAGAAGCACAAGTCTGGACCTAAGCCTGAAACTGAGTGCTTCTACTGCAAAGGGACTAGTCACTAGAAGCGGAACTGTCCCAAGTATTTGGCGGCTAAGAAGGATGGCAAAGTTAAAGGTATATTTGATATACATGTTATTGATGTGTACCTTACTAATGCTCTTAGTAGCGCCTGGGTATTTGATACTCGTTCTGTTGCTCATATTTGCAACTCAAAACAGGGGCTACGGATTAAACGAAGATTGGCTAAGGGTGAGGTGACGATGCGCGTCGGGAATGGTTCCAAGGTTGATGTGATCGCCGTCGGCACTCTACCTCTATATCTACCTTTGGGGTTAGTTTTAGACCTGAATAATTATTATTTGGTGCCAGCGTTGAGCATGAACATTATATCTGGATCTTGTTTGATACAAGACGATTATTCATTTAAATCAGAGAATAATGGTTATTCTATTTATATGAGTAATATCTTTTATGGTCATGCACCCTTGTTGAGTGGTCTATTTTTATTGAATCTCGATCTTGGAGATACACATGGTCATAATATTGAAGCCAAAAGATGCAAAGTTGATAATGATAGTGCAACTTATTTGTGGCACTGCCGTTTAGGTCATATTGGTGTAAAACGCATGAAGAAACTCCATGTTGATGGACTTTTGGAATCACTTGATTATGAATCACTTGGTGCTTGCGAACCATGCCTCATGGGAAAGATGACTAAAACTCCGTTCTCCGGAACAATGGAATGAGCTACTGACTTATTGTAAATAATACATACTGATGTATGTGGTCCAATGAGTGTTGAGGCTCGTGGCGGGTATCATTATTTTCTTACCTTCACAGATGATTTGAGAAGATATGGGCATATCTACTTAATGAAACATAAGTCTGAAACATTTGAAAATTTCCAAGAATTTCATAGTGAAGTGGAAAATCATCGTAACAAGAAAATAAAGTTTCTATGATCTGATCGTGGGGGTGAATATTTGAGTTACGAGTTTGTTCTTCATTTGAAACAATGTGGAATAGTTTCGCAACTCACGCCACCTGGAACCCCATAGCGTAATGGTGTGTCCGAACGTCGTAACCACACTTTATTAGATATGGTGCGATCTATGATGTCTGTTACTGATTTACCACTATCATTTTGGGGTTATGCTTTAGAGACGGCTGCATTCACTTTAAATAGGGCATCATCAAAATCCGTTGAGATGACGCCTTATGAACTGTGGTTTTGCAAGAAACCAAAGTTGTCGTTTCTTAAAGTTTGGGGATGCGATGCTTACATGAAAAAGCTTCAACCTGATAAGCTAGAACCCAAATCGGAGAAATGCGTATTCATAGGATACCCAAAGGAAACTATTGGGTACACCTTCTATCACAGATCTGAAGGCAAGATATTCGTTGCTAAGAATGGATCCTTTCTAGAGAAGGAGTTTCTCTCGAAAGAAGTGAGTGGGAGGAAATTAGAACTTGATGAGGTAACTGTACCTTCTCCCGAATTGGAAATTAGTTCATCACAGAAATAGTTTCAGTGATTCCTATACCAATTAGTGAGGAAGCTAATGATGATGATCATGAAACTTCAGATCAAGTTACTACCGAACCTCGTAGGTCTTCTAGAGTACGATCCGCACTAGAGTGGTACAGTAATCATGTTCTGGAAGTCATGTTACTAGACCATGATGAACCTACGAACTATGAGGAAGCGATGATGATCCCATATTCCGCAAAATGGCTTGAGGCCATGAAATCTAAGATGGGATCCATGTAGAGAACAAAGTATGGACTTTGGTGGACTTGCTTGATGATCGGCAAGCCATAGAAAATAAATGGATATTCAAGAAGAAGACCGACATTGACGGTAATGTTACTGTCTACAAAGATCGACTTGTTGTGAAAGGTTGTCGACAAGTTCAAGGAGTTGACTACGATGAGACTTTCTCACCCGTAGCGGTGCTTAAGTCTGTCCGAATCATGTTAGCAATTGCCGCATTTTATAATTATGAATTTTGGCATATGGATGTCAAAACTGCATTCCTGAATGGATTTCTGGAAGAAGAGTTGTATATGATACAACCAGAAGGTTTTGTCAATCCAAATGGTGCTGACAAAGTATGCAAGCTCCAGCGATCCATTTATGGACTGGTGCAAGCCTCTCGGAGTTGGAATAAACGCTTTGATAGTGTGATCAAAGCATATGGTTTTATACAGACTTTTGGAGAAGCCTGTATTTACAAGAAAGTGAGTGGGAGCTCTGTAGCATTTCTAATATTATATGTGGATGACATATTGTTGATTGGAAATGATATAGAATTTCTGGATAGCATAAAGGGATACTTGAATAAGAGTTTTTCAATGAAAGACCTCGGTGAAGCTGCTTACATATTGGGCATCAAGATCTATAGGGATATATCAAGACGCTTAATTGTACTTTCACAAAGCACATACCTTGATACAGTTTTGAAGAAGTTCAAAATGGATCAGTCAAGGAAAGGGTTCTTGCCTGTGTTACAAGGTGTGAAGTTGAGTCAGACTCAATGCCCGACCACTGCAGAAGATAGAGAGAAAATGAAAGCCATTCCCTATGCTTCAGCCATAGGTTCTATCATGTATGCAATGTTGTGTACCAGACCTGATGTGTGCCTTGCTATAAGCATAGCAGGGAGGTACCAAAGTAATCCCGGAGTGGAGCACTGGACAACGGTCAAGAACATCCTGAAATACCTGAAAAGGACTAAGGACATGTTTCTTGTTTATGGAGATGACAAAGAGCTCGTTGTAAATGGTTACGTCGATGCAAGCTTTGACACTGATTCAGATGACTCTAAGTCTCAATCCGGATACGTATTTTATTTAATGGTGGAGCTGTCAGTTAATGCAGTTCCAAACAGAGCGTCGTGGCGGGATCTACGTGTGAAGCGGAGTACATAGTTGTTTCGGAAGCAGCAAATGAAGGAGTCTGGATGAAGAAGTTCATATCCAATCTCGGTTTCATACCTAGTGCATTGGGTCCAATGAAAATCTTTTGTGACAATACTCGTGCAATTGCCTTGGCAAAGGAATCCAGATTTCACAAGAGAACCAAGCACATCAAGAGACGCTTCAATTACATCTGTCATCAATTGTCAGAGGGAGACATAGAGATTTGCAAAATACATACGGATCTGAATGTTATAGACCCGTTGACTAAGCCTCTTCCACGAGCAAAACATGATCACCACCAAGACCCCATGGGTGTTAGAATCATTACTCTGTAATCTAGATTATTGACTCTAGTGCAAGTGGGAGACTAAAGGAAATATGCCCTAGAGGCAATAATGAAGTTTTTATTTATATTTCCTTATATCATGATAAATGTTTATTATTCATGCTAGAATTATATTAACCGGAAACTTAGTACATGTTTGTATACATAGTTAAAACAAAGTGTCCCTAGTATGCCTCTACTAGACTAGCTCGTTAATCAAAGATGGTCATGTTTCCTAACCATAGACATGTGTTGTCATTTGATGAACGGGATCACATCATTAGGAGAATGATGTGATGGACAAGACCCATCTGTTAGCTTAGCATTATGATCGTAACAGTTTCATTGCTACTGCTTTCTTTATGACTTTTACATGTTCCTCACACTATGAGATTATGCTACTCCCGAATACCGGAGGAACACCTTGTGTGCTATCAAACGTCACAACGTAACTGGGTGATTATAAATGTGCTCTACATGTGTCTCTGAAGGTGTTTGTTCGGTTGGCATAGATCAAGAATAGGATTTGTCACTCCATTATCGGAGAGGTATCTCTGGGCCCTCTCAGTAATGCCCATCACTATAAGCCTTGCAAGCAATGTGACTAATGAGTTAGTTGCGGGATGAATCATTATGGAACGAGTAAAGAGACTTGCCGATAACGAGATTGAACTAGGTATGATGATACCGACGATCGAATCTCGGGCAAGTAACATACTGATGACAAAGGGAACAACGTATGTTGTTATGCGGTTTGACCGATAAAGATCTTCGTAGAATATGTAGGAGCCAATATGAGCATCCAAGTTCTGCTATTGCTTATTGGTTGGAGATGTGTCTCGATCATGTCTACATAGTTCTCGAACCCGTAGGGTCCGCACGCTTAACGTTTGATGACAATTTGTATTACAACTTACGTGTTTTTGATGACCAAAGTTTGTTTGGAGTCCCGGATGAGAGCACGGACATGAATATGAGTCTCGAAATGGTCGAGACATAAAGATTGATATACTAGACTATGTCATTCGGACACCAGAAGAGTTCCGAGTGGTTTCGGGTAAAAATGGGGTGCCGGAAGGGGTTACTCGAACCCCCCGGGGAAGCAATGGGCCATAGGGGAGAGAGGGGAGGCGCCCCCCATGGGGAGTCCGAATAGGACAAGGGAAGGGGGTGCGTCCCCCCTTTCCCTCTTCCTTCACTCTTCCACCAGGTGGAATCCTACTAGGAATTGGAGTCCTAGTAGGACTCCCTTCTCCTAGCGCGTCCTACAAGGGCCGGTCGGACTCCCCCTCTCCTCCTTTATATACGGGGGCACGGGGCACCCCAAGGCACATCAAGTTCTCTTAACCGTGTGCAATGCCCCCTCCACAGTAACACACCTCGGTCATATCGTCGTAGTGCTTAGGCAAAACCCTGCACCGGTAACATCATCAACATCGTCGCCACGCTGTCGTGCTGACGGAACTCTCCCTCGTCCTCAACTGGATCAAGAGCTCGAGGGAGGTCATCGGGCTGAACATGTCCTGAACGACCGTGTGCGGTTGCATGGAACGTCGTCTTTTGATCCGACCTCCTCTGGTAAAACGGTAGCCATTTCTTAATACGAACTCGGAATTTGACGTTCTTGGTTTGTTGGTCGTATAAACGATGCCGATACATTTCTGGTCTTAGATCTTTATTTGGAGGACTCTGGAAGAATGATTTTTTCTGACCTTTGAAATGGCTAGGTCTGACCCCTGGGTGACTCCATATCGAACCCATCCTTGGCCCTTTTATTGTTCTTGGTCCTAGATTGCTCCAAAACACATGTATACACAAGAAAACAAGGAAAACTAATAAAACCCAAATAAAGTACTAAATGTGCAATGCTCACAATGATAACTGCAAAAATCGGTAATCATGCATAATGGACAACTATTTGGTTCAATGGGACATGATATATAAAGAGAACATGCAACAAATGAGCTCTAAAATGCGTAAAATATAGAGCCATCGGGGGAGCCCACCAGCACAGATCTATTGGGTGGTTTCCTGGTCGACGTGCACAAATGATCTGTGGAGGAGTTGGCCGGCGATCTCTAAGGGCAGGCGGGCGGGCCCGTTCTAGGCGGTCCGAACCTGTGTTGGGTACCTGCGGTCGCTTTCAGGGAGGTGCAAGGTGCCAGGGCGCGAGGTGTTCGGATGGCGCAAGGTGCTGGTGCAGTGTGGTTGGCTGCTGGTGGTGTGGCTGGGACGTTTTGAAGGAAATATGCCCTAGAGTCAATAATAAAGTTGTTATTTATATTTCCTTATATCATGATAAATGTTTATATATTCATGCTAGAATTGTATTAACCAGAAACTTAGTACATGTGTGAATACATAGACAAACAAAGTGTCCCTAGTATGCCTCTACTAGACTAGCTTGTTAATCAAAGCTGGTTATGTTTCCTAACCATAGACATGTGTTGTCATTTGATGAACGGGATCACATAATTAGGAGACTGATGTGATGGACAAGACCCATCCGTTAGCTTAGCATTATGATCATAACCGTTTCATTTCTACGGCTTTCTTCATGACTTATACATGTTCCTCAGACTATGAGATTATGCAACTCCTGAATACCGGAGGAACACCTTGTGTGCTATCAAACGTCACAATGTAACTGGGTGATTATAAAGATGCTCTACAGGTTCTCCGAAGGTGTTTGTTGGGTTGGCATAGATCGAGAATAGGATTTGTCACTCCGTGTATCGGAGAGGTATCTCTGGGCCCTCTCGGTAATGCTCGTCACTATAAGCCTTGCAAGCAATGTGATGAATGAGTTAGTTGCGGGATGAATCATTATAGAACGAGTAAAGAGATTTGGCGTAACGAGATTGAACTAGGTATGATGATACCGACGATCGAATCTCGGGCAAGTAACATACCGATGACAAAGGGAACAACGCATGTCGTTATGTGGTTTGACCGATAAAGATCTTCGTAGAATATGTAGGGGCCAATATAAGCATCCAGGTCCCCCTATTGGTTATTGATAGGAGATGTGTCTCGATCATGTCTACATAGTTCTCGAACCCGTAGGGTCCGCATGCTTTACGTTCAATGATGATGTGTATTATGAGTTATGTGTTTTTGATGATCGAAGTTTGTTCGTAGTCTCAGATGAGATCACGGACATGATGAGGAGTCTCAGAATGGTCGAGACATAAATATTGATGTATTGTACTATGTTATTCGGACACCGGAAGAGTTCCGAGTGGTTTCGGGTAAAAACGGAGTGTCGAAAGGGTTTACCGGAACCCCCAGGGAATCAATGGGCCATAGGGAAGAGAGAGGACAACCCACATAGGGGAGGCGCCCCCCCAGGGAGTCCGAATAGGAGAAGGGAAGGGGGCGCGGTCCCCCTTTCCCTCTCCCTCTCCCTCTCTCTTCCTTCCTGAAAGTGCAACTATCCCTAGGTGGTTTTGGTAATTCCTAACAACATATAGCTCATTGAGCTAACATTATTCCAAGACATATATTTCAGGAAAAGCTCAATGAATGGCATGGCATGGATGTGATAAGTGGACCCCTCAAAATGCTAAGGACAAAAGCATCGGCTCAAGCTCAAAGCTCAAGACTCTACATTTTATATTTTAGTGATCCAAGATCACATTGAGTCTATAGGAAAAGCCAATACTATCAAGGAGGGATGAGGTGTTGCTTAATGAGGTTCTTGCTTCACAGTGCTTAGTGATATGCTCCAAAACCCTCAACTACTTTCCCACATCCACATATGACCTAAACCTAAAGTCAAACTCGGCCCTACCGGTTCTTTCTATCCGGCGCCACCGAGTTTGGATGTCATAGCCACTGCCACAAACCCTAGGCAAATCGGTTTCACCGATGGGGATCTTGGTCTCACCGAGATGGGATTGTAATCTCTCTGTTTCCCTTCGTAACGTTTCGGTACCACCGAGATGAGCGATCGGTCCCACCGAAATTGCAATGTAAACTCTCTGTTTCCCTTCCGTAACATTTCGGTCCCACCGAAATGAGCGAACCGGTCCCACCGAGTTTACCTGACCAACTCTCTGGTTAGCTTATTTCCAAAATCGGTCCCATCAAGTTTGTGTAATCGGTCTCACCGAGATTACGTTATTCCCTAACCCTAACCATATCAGTCCTACCGAGTTTCATGTCGATCCCACCGAAAATCCTAACGGTCACTAGATTTGCTGAATCGGTCAGACCGAGTTTCTCAATTCGGTCCCACCAAGATTGGCAAGTTGTGCGTAACGGTTAGTTTTTGTGTGGAGGCTATATATACCCATCCACCTCCTCTTTGTTCGTGGAGAGAGCCATCAGAACAAACCTACACTTCCAACTTACATTTTCTGAGAGAGAACCACCTACTCATGTGTTGAGACCAAGATATTCCATTCCTACCATATGAATCTTGATCTCCAGCCTTCCCCAAGTTGCTTTCCACTCAAATCTTCTTTCCACCAAATCCAAATCCTGTGAGAGAGAGTTGAGTGTTGGGGAGACTATCATTTGAAGCACAAGAGCAAGGAGTTCATCATCAACACACCATTTGTTACTTCTTGGAGAGTGGTGTCTCCTAGATTGGCTAGGTGTCACTTGGGAGCCTCCGACAAGATTGTGGAGTTGAACCAAGGAGTTTGTAAGGGCAAGGAGATCGCCTACTTCGTGAAGATCTACCGCTAGTGAGGCAAGTCCTTCGTGGGCGACGGCCATGATGGGATAGATAAGGTTGCTTCTTCGTGGACCCTTCTTGGGTGGAGCCCTCCGTGGACTCGCGCAGCCGTTACCCTTCATGGGTTGAAGTCTCCATCAACGTGGATGTACGATAACACCACCTATCGAAACCACGACAAAAACATTCGTGTCTCCAATTGCGTTTGAATTCTCCAAACCCTTCCCTTTACATTCTTGCAAGTTGCATGCTTTATTTTCCGCTGCTCATATACTCTTTGCATGCTTGCTTGAATTGTGTTAAGATTTCTTGACTTGTGCTAAGATAGCTAAAATCTACCAAAGACTAAAATTGGGAAAATGATAAGTTTTTATTTGGTCAAGTAGTCTAATCACCCCCCCCCTCTAGACATACTTACGATCCTACACTTCCCCTCTTCCACCAGGTGGAATCCTACTAGGACTTGGAGTCCTAGTAGGACTCCCTTCTTCTGGCGCGCCCTGCAAGGGCCGGTCGTCTCCCCCCCCCCCTCTCCTCCTTTATATACGGGGGCAGGGGCACCCCAAGGCACATCAAGTTCTCTTAACCGTGTGTGGTGCCTCCCTCCACAGTTACACACCTCGGTCATATCGTCGTAGTGCTTAGTGGAAGCCCTGCGCCGGTAACATCATCAACACCGTCGCCACGCCGTCGTGCTGACGGAATTCTCCCTCGTCCTCAACTAGATCAAGAGCTCGAGGGACGTCATCGGGCTGAACGTGTGCTGAACACGGAGGTGCCGTATGTTCGGTACTTGGATCGGTTGGATCGTGAAGACGTTTGACTACATCAACCGCGTTAATTAAACGCTTCCGTTTTCGTTCTACGAGGGTACGTGGACACACTCTCCCCTCTTGTTGCTATGCATCTCCTAGATAGAACTTGCGTGATCGTAGGATTTTTTTTTGAATTACTACGTTCGCCAACACGTTTATCTTAGCGAAGGTTGCGGATTCTTCGGAGGAAAGTCTTGCTCGATGTCGGTGATGGCAACATCCGTGGATGTTGTTTTTCTTCTTGGAGGCATCATCGTGGAAATCTTTCAACCTACTACCAGGATCCTTTCTCCGGGTGAAAACCTAGATCCGCTTCATCGGATTGGTAATGGGGCGTTCTCAACGCCTTACTCTAATGGAAGCATTGTCTTGAAGATGTTCATGGTGGGCGCACCAAGTTTGCGGTGGTGTGTGGAGTCTATGATGGCGCGTCTATCCGGAGCTTGCCGTTGCACGGTGGCGGTGGGCAGCAGTAGCTTGCTTGACATGCAGGGAGCATCGGGCAAGTCTTGTTTGTCCTCCTCTTGGGATGGGAAGCGACACATGTCCGACTCTCTAAGGATATGCCTTCACCTATGTCGATGAGGTTGAGGAACACGCTTGTAGCAGACATGCTTGGTGTGGGTACCCTTATGTGTTGTTGGAGCGAAGTCGAAGTCACCATACCGCGTGTGCGATGGGTGATGTGCAACGACACCGCACTAGGGTGGCGGGTGCCCTGCTCTGTCATGTTTAGTTTTTCCGGCATCTTTGTATGCCTTGTGGGCTAACCTAGTATAGTTGGGTGTTGTTGCCTTTGTACAGGTTTTTGCCCGGTTTTCCTCTAATAAACCGAGTAGTTCTCGACGTCGATGCTCTTCTTCTGAATGGAATCTTAGCAGCTCTCCTGCTAACTTAAACAAAAAATCTAAGACAAATACTCCCTCCGTTATGAAATACTTGTCGAAGAAATGCATAAAAATGGATGTATCTAGACTAAAATGCGTCTACATACATTCATTCATTCGACAAGTATTTTCGGACGGAGGGAGTAATATGGATCGATGGAAGTAACTCGTTCCATAAACGACGTCGTAGCCTCCACATATGGAGCATGAGGATGTTTAGTATGGAGCTCACTCTATACCCACCCGTCAATACAAGTCAAAGTTTTAGTTCTTTCTTCTTCGCGCCACGCCTAGATTTTAAAACCGCGCGGTCTCTCATGCACCACCACTCAGAGACACCAGGTCATTAATGTCATTCTCACGCCTTCATATTTCCGTGCCTATCTGTCAGTTGTCCAACACCGCGACGGCGACATCATCTTGTGATTTGCATATTTAGCCGAGAGAAGGTGTCCGATCAGGCCGGCCTATCTTTTCTCACCTAGAGACCCACCCTTTGAGCGCCCGCCTCCTCAACTGTCTTCTTAATAACGCCCATGGGCCATGGCGCCCTCCGCGCCGTGGCCTCAGCCCGGGGATGAGTTGATGCCAGTGTTTACTTGGACAAAATCTGCCCTGCATATAAATTCCAACATGTCACGTGCAAGAGGCCACAAACTAATGGCTGGCAGTACGCACGGACGAATGGACCTGTATGGCTGTATACACCGCCGTTGGCAAGACTCGGATACAGTTGGTACAGAGTTTTTGGCGCCCTCCTCATCATTCTACAGCTGTGAATAACATTTCTGCCCAAACACCAGTACAGTACAGTACGCACACCACGCACATGCTACACGTCCTACTACCAACCAACAAGATCAATCACCAGTAGGCAGCGCACCCACAGTACGTGCGGTGACAGTAAACAGCTATACTCCAGAAAACTTGAGGCTTCTGTTCCGTTGTAAACGTGAGAACTGATGGGTGGAGGCGGCAGTAGACAGCAGTACAGGTCGCCATTTATGAGCTCGCGGCCGATGTCCATTTGCGTTGCGACCATGCGTCGCCGTCGATGCGATTTGGCCGCCTCTTCACTCCCTCCCCTAACCCGACATGCGCATTAATGAGCTACACTACACGGCCTGCGACTGTGCAAGTCCCTGTTGTTGCACGGCCGAGGAAGAAGAGGCTGGTGCCAGCTGGCCATTGGTCAACGCTAATTAGTCGTAGGAAGAGCCCAACTGCTTCTCTACCAACTGATTGACCTGAAACATTTGTGCGTGACACAAAGATCTCTTCCGGGACAGACGGCGCGTCAACGCGAGGGCATGCGATTAACACCTCAATACGAACGCAAGGAAAAAATCTCGCGCGCTTTTTTCGTGGCCTTGCTCTCGTTTGGAGGTTTCTGCTACAGTACTACGTTGCTCATAATCCAGGGAAAGCACAGTGTCCTTTTGAAACAGCAACGCTACACGTTTTGTTCTGATGATGAGATTACTTTGAAGCTGCGTCCGGACGAAAAGAGAAGAGAAGAGGTGGGCCTCGCGGAAATGATGATCAAATCGGATCACGTCGTGTGAGTTGATGCAAGCGTCTTCCGCTCTCCCGCTTTTCCCCCACAAGATTTGATCTTGCCATCTTTTGGAACGTCCATCCAAAGGCAGAAAGAAAGCAAAGGCGGCCTCTTTTGCCAAAAGCCAGCCAGCCCCCAGGGTCCCCTGGCCTGCGCGGGCCACGGAGAGCAACCGCCCACGCTTGCGACTTGCGAGAAAGAAATTTCGTTTCGCTCCCATGCCCGTTCGCGTGCTGCGGTGCCCAATATTTTGGCTGCTGCCAACCCGGTGCGTGCTGTTGCTGTTGCTGTTGGCCGTTCCATCCAATCCAACATGTTGCAGCGCCGGACAAGCCCAGAATCCCATGAAAAGGGGAGAGAACGGAGGGATTGTTGATTGGAAGGAAAACATTGCATGCATCGAGAATTCATTGATCGTCCGCATGACGCATATATACAGGTATAGGGTAGACCGACCTCTACTTGTCTTCCAAGACATACAAATATACAAGGGAGAGAGGAGGTACAATGGTCTAAAAGCAAAGCCCTAGTCCTATACATGTACGATAGACAACGTATGTTCAACACCCCTCGTAGTCGAAGCGTCACCGGAGACGCAGAGATCGGACCGAAATTCCACAAAGACGGAAGTCGGTATCCCCTTTGTCACAACATCGACGAAATGTTGAGCTGTAGGCACATGTAGAACCCGAATGCGCCCAAGCGCCACCTATTCTCGAACGAAGTGAATGGCAAGCTCAATGTGCTTCGTTCGGCAATGATGAACAGGATTAGCGGAGAGGTAGACAGCAGAGACGTTGTCACAGTAGACGGTCATGGCCTTGTGAACCTCACAAAGCAGCTCCTGAAGCAACTGATGGAGCCAAGAGCACTCCGCAACAGCATTAGCCACAACGTGATACTCCGCCTCACCACTCGAGCGAGATATCATAGGTTGTCGCTTGGACGACCAGGAAATCAGCGAGGGCCCGAGATAAACAAAGTAGCCTGACGTGGAGCGGTGCGTGTTCGGGCAGCCAACCCAGTCATCGTCGGAGTAGGCGACGATGTCGGTGGAAGCGGAGGCAGCCAAGGTGAGCCCCAAGGTCATAGGGTTGTGTATGTATAGGAGGATACGCTTCACCAGAGTCCACTGGGAATCACGAGGAACATGCATATGAAGGCACACCTGCTGAACAGCGTACTGCAGATCAGGACGGGTGAGCGTCAAGTACTGGAATGCACCGACGATGAAGTGATAGAACGCAGCGTCAGGTGCGGTAGAGCCCTCCAAAGCAGAGACCTTCACCTTGGTGTCAACAGACGTGGAGGCGGGCTTGCAATTAAGCATGCCGACTCGCTCGAGCAACTCGTGAGCATACTTCTGCTGATGCAGAAAGAATCCATCAGTACGGTGGACCACCTCAATGCCGAGGAAGTAATACAGGGCCCCCAAGTCCTTGAGGGCGAACTCATCACGAAGACGAGCGGTGAGCTGCTGAAGAAGTTCGGGAGGGGATGCCATCAAGATGATGTCGTCGACATAAAGCAGCAAATATGCGATAGAGGCACCCTGATGATAGACAAAAGGAGAGGCATCAGACTGAGTGGTGAGAAAACCAAGTTGCTGGAAGAAGGCCACAATACGTTGGTACCACGCTCGGGGCGCCTGCTTCAACCCGTAGAGAGAACGGGAAAACAGACCCACGTGTCGGGTGCTCGGCGTCGGCAAAGCCAGTAGATGACTCACAGAACACCTTCTCAGCAAGATGACCATGCAGGAATGCGTTGGAGACATACAACTGATGAACGGGCCACGCACGGGAGACCGCCAACTGCAGCATAGTACGAGTCGTGCCTGGTTTGACAACCGGAGCAAAGGTGTCGATGAAGTCCACGCCGGCACACTGTCGGAAGCCACGAACCACCCAACGAGCCTTGTAGCGCTCGAGAGAACCATCCGGACGTGTCTTATGGCAGAACACCCATTTGCCACAGATGACGTTGGCGTGGGGAGGCCGGGAAACAAGATGCCATGTGCGGTTATGCTGCCATGCTTCGAAACACGTATCGCAGCGAGCCATTGTGGATCACAAAGGGCTGCACGAGCAGTGGAGGGAATGGGTGATGGCGAGGTCATCGACGCGGCGCACACATTCTCACCAGAAAGTGTACCGCGTACTAGGACGGTGGACATCAGCGCGCCCGAGTCATCATGCCGGGTGGTGGTGCTGGAGTGGCTGGTGGAGACGATGGACCAGGCAAGGACGGAGGTGAACCTGTCGGGGAGGATCCGGCGGCCGTTGCGGCGCTAGAGGACAAAGTGGACGGGGCGGCCTCGGTCACCGCACCGGAGGTCTACGCGGCCGGGGAAGCAGCAGGAGAAGCCACTGAAGGGGGGGGGGTGATAATCCCCAAATACAGGGAATCATCGTAGCAATTTCCAAAGGTGGAAGTGATAAGCATGGAGTGTCGAACCGACAAGGAGCTAAATGTAAGATCAATATTCTCTCAAGTACTATCTGCCACTGATACGACTCTACGTACACCGAACGTTTGCTTCCAATTAGAAACGAGAAATAAAACTATGTTGTGGGTATGAAGAGGATAACTTTGCATGATATGGGAGAGCTAAAATATAAAAATAGGTGCTGTTATCATAAAGTTAGAATATATTACTAAATATTATAAATAGCGAGTGTGGAATAATGAAGGGTCGGTGTGCGGAATTATCCTAGGCAATTGTTAACAAGATCGATAATCACTATTGCAATTTCATATGAGGGAGAGGCATAAGCTAACATACTTTCTCTTCTTAGATCATATGCACTTATGATTGGAACTCTAGCAAGCATCCGCAACTACTAAAGATCATTAAGGTAAAACCCAACCATAGTATTAACATATCAAGTCCCCTTTATCCTATACGCAACAATCCCCTTACTCGGGTTTATGCTTCTGTCACTCAAGCAACCCACTATAAGCGAATCATGAACGTATTGCAACACCCTACAACGGGAATCCCTCATGCTTGCGCGACATGGAGGGCACCATAGGACGGCACCAAAATAAAACATACAACTCATACCAATCTAGATCATCAATCAACCCAAAGACAAAGGATATCTACTCAAAACATCATAGGATGGCAACACATCATTGGATCATAATATGTGGCATAAAGCACCATGTTCAAGTAGGGATTACAGCGGGATGCGGGAGAGTGGACCGCGTAAAAGAGATGAGGATGGTGATCTTGATGAAGACGATCACCGCGGCGATGATTCCCCTCCCGATGGCTCCCCGGCGCCACCTAGAGAGAGGAGGAGAGGTTCTCCCCCTTGTGCTTCCTCCTCCATGGCCTCCCCCCTAGATGGGGAGAGGTTCCCCTCTGGTCCTTGACCTTCATGGCAATGATGGCCCCTCCGAGATCCTTCCCCATGGCCTCTGGTGATGATGGCCCCCTCCGGCAGGGTGCTAGAGAGGGCCTAGATTGATTTCTCGTGGCTACAGAGGCTTGCGGCGGCGGAACTTATGATCTAGGTTTCTTTCTGGGGGTTTCTGTATTTATAGGAAATTTTGGCATCTGTTTCACGTCAGGGGGGTCTCCGAGTCGTCCACGAGTAGGGGGGCATGCCCAGGGGGGTAGGGCGCTCCCTCCACCCTCTTGGACGGCTCGGGACTCTTCTAGTCCATCTCCGATGCTCCGTGGGCTTCTTCTGGTCCATAAAAAAATCGTCAAAAATTGGCATGTCAATTGGACTCCGTTTGGTATTCCTTTTCTGTAAAACTCAAAAACAAGGAAAAAACAGAAACTGACACTGGCCTCTAGGTTAATAGGTTAGTCCCTGAAATCATATAAAATACCATATAAATGCATATAAAACATCTAAGATGGATAATATAAAAGCATGAATACTTCATAAATTATAGATATGTTGGAGACGTATCAGGGGGCCACCCGAGGAGGCCGTGTCGAAGGCCGCAGGGGCGGGCGCGTCGGGATCCTGACCGTGTGCAGTGCCTGAAGGGGCAGACGCGGCCCGGGGTGCAGGAGCGAGTGGCCTGCCCGGGGGAACAAGCCGCTCCCGAGCCGATTGCCATGCTATGACAGGCGTATCGAGGATTGTCGTCGAGTCCGCTGCAGGAGGTGGTACCTAGTGAAAAGGAAAAACTAGCTCATCGAAGTACACGTGCCATGAGGTGTAGACACGGTGAGAGACATGATCATTGCATCGGTAACCTTTGGTGTTGGGAGGATAGCCTAGGAAGATGCAGGCGAGGGAACGAGGTGCGAGTTTGTGTGGCATGGTAGATGCGATACTAGGATAGCAGAGACACCCGAATGTGCGAAGACCCTCATAGGACGGAGGAGAGCCGAAGAGAAGCTGATGGGGAGCATAGTTCCAACGGGGACGAGACGTACGAATGTTAAGGAGTAAGGTGGCGGTGGCGAGGGCATCCAACCAAAAATGAGGGGGTACATTAGAGTGAAAGAGCAATGTACGGGCACAGTCATTAAGAGTGTGAATGATGCGTTCAGCACAACCATTTTGTTGAGAGGTGTAAGGACAGGTTAGGCGAAAGATGGTGCCGTGGGAGGCAAGGAGGTTACGAATGGCAACATTATGGAATTCTTTTCCGTTGTCTGTTTGGAGTGCGAGTATAGGGCAATTGAATTGTGTGGTGACATAAGAATAAAATGCTGTGAGAGTAGCTAGGACGATTCGATTTACGACGAAGAGGAAATGTCCACACAATATGAGAGAAGCCATGTAAAAGCACAATATAATATAGATAACCCGTATTACTCGCAACTGGAGATGTCCGCACATCACTATGAAGTAATTGAAACGAAAAAGTAGAAATAGTAGTGGATGCACTAAATGGAAGGCGAACGTGCTTCCCGAGACGGGAAGCATGAAAAATATGATTGTCTATCTTAATACATGAAAAGGAAAAACTCCTAAGTATCTGACGAAGGACGGCGGAGTTGGCATGACACAAACAAGCGTGCCATAAATCGTCATCCTGCTGCAAGAAAACAAGACGCATGAGCTTGTTATCGGTGAAGAGCACATTGATCTTTCTCCACACGGTGCACGCATCGTCATCCTCAGAGACAACCGTGTGGAAGATGTCACTCGAGATGGTGAGGTAGAACCACCGAATGAGCGTGGCCTTGATGGTAGACCACTCGGGGTCGGCCGCCATGACCTCGCTGTTGACGGAGCCATCGATGTACTCGGTGAGGTAGTACTCGCGAAAGATGAGGTTGAAGTATGTCTTTCACGCGTAGTAGGAGGAGCTAGATTGATCTAGCTTGATGGGAACACACTCATGGATGCAGACGTCGCGGATGTCGGCGGCGGAGGGAGCATCCGGTCCGACGAAGGGGTTGGATGCACCAGAGATGGAGGAGGCTGGAGAGTTCATGGCAGCGATGGATGGTAGGGTTTGGGTGGTGCGGCGGCAGTAGAAGGCGGCGGTGTTTAGGGTTAGGGTTTAGTGGGAGGGATAGAAGGGGAGGAGGCAGCGGCGGTAGAGGTGCGGGCGGCTGCGGGAGGAGGGGGAGGGGCGGCGACGGCTAAGGGACGGATGCGGCTGTATGGTGCGGCGGCGACGGGGTTGGGCAGAAGCGAGGAGAGGATCGACGTGCTAAACTGATACCATGTTGATTGGAAGGAAAAATTGCATGCATTGATTATTCATTAATGGTGTGCATAAGGCACATGTATAGGTACATGATGGACCAAACTCTACTTACCTCCCAAGACATACAAATATATAGGGAGAGAGAGGAGGTACAACAGTCTAAATACAAAAGCCCTAGTCCTATACATGTAGGATAGACAACCTATGTTCAACAGGGGTCAAATCAAACCACGTTCGCAAAGCTGCATATGGAGCCGCGTCGAGTTCGGGTGAGGAGGTGATCTGTCGTTTTTTTTTGGATGGCTGTTGTGGTGGTGCCAGAGGCAGATGACGGATGTTGGTGTCACGTTTAGTGATGTTCTACTATCTTTTCAATTTTGTCATGTTGGTCTTTACGTAATTTGTAATTTGATCTTTATAATGTGAATGAGACACATATTACCATGAACAAAAATCATGGGGTGTTGTGTGCACGGGCACAGCGCACGCACCGCCAAGTGTGGACGTGGTGGTCCTTCCTCGTGGCCGCCGTACGTACACGGTTTTGCAGATGGTGCGTATGGTGTACTACCATTTCCCTCCCCCGCCCGCCTTGTGTCAATCGGTGTCGTCGTCCTACAGCCCCCACTATCTGTGGGCGGGTTTGGATTGGCAGAGAACGCCATGATGTGCAGTTGTGCGCGGTAGAGGTGTGGACCCCCGGCGCCAAGCGCGCCCACCTTCTGGCCTTCTCCCCGCCAAACTTGCAAGTGGGCCGAACAACAAGGGAGGATGGCAGGCTCGACTCGCACCTCTCGGTTCGGCTGGCGCATCACGAGGCCGTGTCTTGGAGTGTGCCACATGGGGGGTTTTTCAGTTCAGCGCATCCGTGCAAACTTCAAACTCTTTCGAGATTTATCCAAAACGTGTCGACTGCAGTTGTGATGAATAGACTATTTGTACAAATGCCCCTGCGTTGTAACGGGCAAAAAATAAATACAAAGCCTGCTCCATGTGCCATCACGAGCCATTTCTCATAGCCAGTTATGATAAACATCGGTAATAATGTTACACTCTTATTGTTGTACGGAGCCTAACTTCCTTTGTCTATTGGAATAGAAGTGGTGCATGAAATAGTTTGTCTTTTGGTTTTATGTTTTGCTTTTCGGAAAAACACAAATATTTCTTTATTTTTTAAGAAACTGAGCATTTTTTATTAGAATTGGAACATGTTTCGAAGCCGAACATTTTACGAATACATGATTTTCTTAAGTTTTTTATTGATTCTGTGAACAATTTTAAATGTTTTTAAATCGTAAACTTTTTGGGAATTTTCAGCATTTCTTAGAAAGTGTGAACATATATAAAATATAAATATTTCTTTTCAAACCTATAAAAATTAGAAACGTTCATTTATCTTAAAAAACACACGCTCGGTGCCGGTAATTAAAAAAATGATTGTTGGTGTCGGCACCGTGGAGTATAGAGTTAAAAAAAAAGTCGTAGTGGTGTACTTCGATGACACCTCCTTTAGCATAGCACTATTACCGGATTGAAAAATAGTGGTGTATTTAGTTTTAGTGGGACATACCGATGATGGAATGTTCTATACTATTTGAGAGTTAAATAACTAATTCTAAAGTTTTTATTAGAATTTTGAAAACATTTGAATGCAAACAGATTTTTACTATGTTGGATTTTTTTTAGAGATAGTTGTTCGTTTGTTTGGAAGATTTTATTTGTTTTCATTATGCACGAATGTCTTGTGTAAATAAATGTGTGGTCATATCACCCTTTGGCTAAAATAAGTGGAGCCAGCATAAAATTCCAAATGGGCATAAGGCACAATAGAGACCTATAAAGAGTTCATTCTATATGTTAGATATGTATTTTAGGTACATCTCGAAAATGTAGACTTTTAGTGAGTGAAGTGTGTAACTCGCAAGCTCCCTTCTTTCCACGCACACACCTCCCCTTGGTCGGGATTATCTTCTCGTCAGCTCCTTCTTTCCTTGCACACACCTGCTCTTGGTCGCCCCGGCTTGTTTCTCTACGTATCTTATCCTCGCTCTCTCACTTTTCATTCCTTGTAAGTGGGGGAGAGCTATAACAGCCTGAGACTGATTATTTTCATGTTTATTATTTTATTGTTTGTTCTATGTTATTTTTGCATTGCATCATGTCATTAAATTTTGCAACACAAACATTTAGACCGAGGGAAATGCAGTGATTTCTCTTTAAAACATATATAAGTCTCATCATATTGTTAGGGAGCTATAATAAAATATTTCATTAATTTGGAATTAACCACAACCCACTTGCAATTTAATTCCTTTGATGTACGTCAAAGTAGCCGTTTGCCAAATTTCACCTCGGTTCGAATTTATTTGACTTTTCAAATAAATTCAAAACCTTTCTTTGTTTTTCTTCGTTTCCTTCCCTTCCAGGCCGGCCCCTCTTTTTCTCTCTCCGTGGCCTTCCTCCAGCCAGCCAGTAGGCCGCGCTCCTAATCAGGCCCAAGGCCCAGCCAAATCGCTCCTTACTTAACCCTAGCGATCGGGAGCTCCTCCCAATTGAACCCCATCTCCTCATGTCAGGCGCTCTCGGCTGCGAAGCATTGGATTTGCATGCATCAACGGGTGAGATAACCGTGCCCTAGGTCGTCATCCTCCTTCCTTCTTCAACGTAGGTTAGCCTCCTCGTGATCGCCCTTGGCCGCCCCATCGCAGCTCGTTGGGGCCGCTCGCTGCCGCTGCTCGCCGGGGCTGTTACCGGATGCAGCTCTGCAGGACCGGACGAAAGAAAGTCGTCCCTAGCGCCGCATGCCTTTGCATCTCGACTTATCTCCCCACCCTTGGTTGCAGGACCGCTGGGTGAGGGTTCCAGGATTGCCACCAGCCGCCGTCATAGCTCGCCACGCGCCCGTCGCAGCACCGCCACGCAGTTCCGTCGTCATCGCTCGCCATTGTTAGCCAACCATTCTCTGTTTGAAGCTTTTTTAGAAGCGGGATGCATCTTTTCTCGAAGTCGGTTGCAGGTTTTTGCAGCTATGCGGTGGCCGACCTCCAACTACCTGTTCTCTATTTGAAACATTTTTTAAAGCCGGTTGTAGCTTTCTCGCCGCCGGTTGCAGGTTTTTGTGACTGCGCAGTGCCCGACCTCCAGCTACGCCGTATCTAGTTGAAGCTTTTTTCAAAGTCGGCTGTAGCTTTTTTGGTTGTCAGACGTAGCATTTTTCAGTGCTGGTTGCATCTCTAACACACGTCCGTCGAAGCCCCTTCTTTCCATGGTTCCAGCAAAAAATGCCACCAATCGTAGGATTTGGCGTTGATGGTTGTATCTCCGATGTGCACCGGTTGTAACACCTACTTTCTCTTGTCAGTGCAAAAAAGTAGCGCATGTAGCAATTTACGTCGTTGGTTGCAACTTCGTAAAGTGCCGTTAACAGGTTCACTGTAGCCGGCTGAAGCATCCCGTGTAGCATATCGGCGCCTGCAGGTTCACTGGAATGTGGTGCCACCGGGCAACAGTTCACGGCGGCCATGCTGGCTGTCAATGATGGCAGCTCTCTCGGGCATCGGTTGTAGCTCGCGTTGAGAAAAAAGCGAAGCTCTGTATGGGCACATCCATGGCGATTGTTGCAGCATCGACCTCACAGCGGTGTGTGCGCGAGCAACAAGGTGTGCACTGATACATCTCCAACGTATATATAATTTTTGATTGTTTCATGCTATTATACTATCAATCTTGGATGCTTTATATGCATTTTTATGCTATTTTATATTATTTTTTGGACTAACATATTAACCCATTGCCCAGTGCCAGTTCCCGTTTTTTTGCTTGTTTTTGGCTTTTCAGAAAATCAGTATCAAACGAAGTCCAAACATGATGAAACTTTCAATGATTTTGTCTGGACCAGAAGGGACCCTAGAAGGTTCAAGGGGAGGCCAGAAGACCTATGGGAGAGCCACTAGCTCATAGGGCGCGTCCCCTGAGCTCGTGGGCCCCACACAGCTCTGTTTGGCCTAATTCCACCTGTATAAATTCACCAATATTCCCAAACCAACAAAGAGCCACCCGTAACACTTTTTCCGCCGCCGCATGCTTTTGTCCTTCCGTGATCCCATCTGGATGCCTTTTCTGGTACTCTGCCGGAGGGGGAATCGGTCACAGAGGGCTTCTACATCATCCTTACTGCCTTTCGATGTTATGTGAGTAGTTCACCATAGACCTATGGGTCCATAGCTAGTAGCTAGATGGCCACTTCTCTCTCTTTGATCTTCAATACAATGTTCTCCTCGATATTTTTGGAGTTCTATCCAATGAATCTTCTTTTGCTGTGTGTTTGTTTCGATTTGATGAATTGTGGGTTTATGATCAAATTATTCATTGAAAGTAATTGATTGTTTTCTGAACTTTATTATGCATGATTGTTATAGCTTTGTATTTCTCCCTGATCTATCCGTTTGGTTTGGCCACCTAGATTCATTTATCTTTAGTGCGAGAGGTGCTTTCTAATGGGTTCAATCTTGCGGTGTCCTCACCCAGTGACACAAGGGGTAGCGAGGCACGTACTGTATTGTTTCCATTAAGGGTAAAACAACGGGTTTAATCATATTACTCGAGTTTACTTTGTCTACATAATGTCTTCTTGCTTAAAGCGTTACTCTGTTTGTCATGAACTTAGTACCATATATGCATGATGGATAGTGGTCGATTGGTGGAGTAATAGTAATATATGCAGGCAGGAGTCGGTCTACTTTCCATGGATGTGATGCCTATATACATGATCATTGCCATGATACGTCATAACTATGCACTTTTATATCAATTGCCCAATAGTAATTTGTTTACCCATCGTATGCTATTGTTTGGAGAGAGAAGCCTCTAGTGAAAACTATGCCCCCCGGGTCTCTTTCAATCATATTATAAAAACTAAAAATACCTTGATGCCATTTATTTACTTTTATTTTTTTGAAGTTTACCCATCTTCCTATACAAGATTTGATCCTTGCAAGTACGAGTTCAAGCGGATTGATACTAAATATGCCGCCTCGTAGTCTCTTATTTTCCTTCACGGAGTCAGCCAGCTGGACCCGAACATCTTTTAGTTCCACGCCCAGCTCGGTGTTGGAATCCTGGAGTTTTTTTCTCCTCCCTGACCCGTGTCAGTATACGTTCGCCCGCGGCCAGTTGCCTTTGGGCTTCTGGACCTCCCGCTTGTGCGACTTCCGGTGCCTCTCCCGGATAATGTGACGACTCTCCCATAAGATATGCACCTGTATTAATAATCCAGGTATATGATTATGTTTTCTCGATGGAGGGTATCATTACCAGACACTGCCTTCTTGGATTTCTCTAGTTCGACGGTAGCAGCAGCTAGCTGGGACCGACACTTTTCCAGCTCCTGAGACAATAAGTTGTTCTTCTCTGTGAGCACATGGATATGCAATGATCCTCAAGTCAGTTGCATCAACTGCTTCAAGTCTCGGGGGCTACTGGTATGTAATTATCAGAATTGTACAAGTGTGTACTTACCCGCATATCTTTCAAATATTGATCAGTGGCTCTGGTAAGCCCATCTCGAGCAGCTCAGATGTATGCATCACCCGAGCTGAAGGCGTTGAATGCCTCTTCTGAAAACCGGGGTCGCGAAGAGCGGCCTGCCAGCGCTGAAGATTCATGGCGCTTTCCACTTCAGAGTTTGTGATGGATACATCATCCGAATCCTATGCAGAAGGACAATCCGGTGTCACTCCCATGTCAGCCTCGGTCCTTGAGACAGGGTCTGGAATCCGGCTGGTAGAGGCATGACCGGCAGGATCCCCGGACATAGTCTGGCGAATGCTTTTCCTGATAAGACACAACGGATAGTGTCACACTTCAATGTGACAGCCAAGGAGCATATTTAAAAAACCATACCTCTTTGATGAAGGCTCGGCCGTGTTTTTATTTGCCTTCCTCTTTGAAGGCCTGCCCGATGTAGGCGCCGCTCTCTTGTGAGTCGCCTCAGGTGCAGCATGGCGCGCCGGTCGCCTCCCCTTTGGAGCACGAGATAGTGCGGTGGGTGAGGCAGAATGAGGAAGTTCTTTCGAAGGAGACGTCTCCTAATTACTTACATGTGAGGCAGGGAGAAGGCCGGGATAGTCAGCGGTGATGGCCACTTTTGTACCGTCATGGCTCACCTGGTAGAACACTCCATCCTCGAGCTCCACGAATATATCTGGATCCTCTTTGAATCCGGGGTCAAGGTCCCGGTTGTGGTCCGCTGGCTGTGGTGCGGGGCTGTGGAGCTCCTTGGTGATCTTCTGCCATTCCTATCACAAATGGACGGATTAATGTTCATGGAAAGTGACTTGGGGAGTAAATTGAGTGGAGTAGTGGGATTGGAACTCACCCAGCTGGGAGGGTTGTACATGGAAAATTCATCTCGGCGCTTAATGCGGATGAACTCCTCTTTCTCCTCTTTGTATAGTCTGGCTAGTATTTTGGCCAAAGCCGCGGGGGTATCCGGACCCTTTCGACCGCAGCGGGTGGCGTCATCTTCTCCGTTATAGTGCCACATGGGATGCCCTCTGTATTGAGTGGTTGGACCCCCCCGTACTATGGATGTCGCCATAACCTTGACTATTGACAATCCGGACCGGGCGAGCGTCTTTATCTTGCTCATAAATTGACGGACTTCCGTGCTATCTTCCTCCCCGAGGCTTCGAGGGCGCAAGCTGTGGCGTTTCTTCAAAGGAGCACTTGAAAATTCGGGAAGACCCATTTGGACTGGGCCGGGAAGGGAGACGTCCTCAATATAGAACCATTTGGAAGGCCACTCTTCGGATGGCTTCTTCGGCGTGATGGACAGGTATCCAGTCCCGGCGATGCGCCATACCTCGGCACCGCCCACTTGAAATATTGATCCCTCTTGATTACGAGGGACAAGGCAGAATAGTTTCTTCCATAATTCAAAGTGGGCCTCACAACCCAGGAATAGCTCACAAAGAGCAACGTAACCCGCAATGTGCAGGATGGAGGCAGGAGTGAAATTGTGAAGTTGGAGGCCATAATACTCCAGAAGCCCTCAGAGGAACGGATGGATTGGAAATCCGACACCTCTCAACAAGTAGGGAACAAAGCATACTCGTTCCCCCTGGATGGGTTGGGTAAATTCTCCGCCTATGCCCCACCGTCGAAGGAAGCGAATCCGGCTCGAACGGGGATTAGATTTGGGGGGGGGGAGAAATCCCTGTGTCGGCAGCTTCACTAGCTGATTGGGGGATACGGAACACTTTCCCAAATGCCTTTTTTGGGGCTGTGGGGGCGGGAGGAAGAGCTGGGAGCACTAGCCATGTTGGAATGGTTTCTGCTGGCAAGCTCTAAGGATTCCTCGCTTGGTGTGGACTGGATCTGAAGATCCCCATCTCTTCAAATAGACAACTTTCTTACATGGTCAGGGTGGTATGTGCAAAAATGCCCCGACCTCTTGTATTTGCTCAACACGTAGAAGCTGAAATCATGAAGGTTCGGAAGCTGATGAGCGCGACATTAAATTAAAAGCCGGAAACTTCACTTTAAGTCAGGTACTTTGAAGTAATCGGAGAAGGAACTACTATGTCTTGAGCTTGCATTGGTTTTCCTTGAAGAGGAAAGGGTGATGCAACAATAGTAGCGTAAGTATTTCCCTCAGTTTTTGAGAACCAAGGTATCAATCCAGTAGGAGGCTCCTCTAACAAACAAGAACTCGCAACCAACGCAATAAAGGGGTTGTCAATCCCTTCACCGCCACTTGTGAAAGTGAGATCTGATAGGGATAAATATATTTTTGGTATTTTATAATATAGATTGGAAAAGTAAAGATGCAAATAAAAGTAGATTGAAAGCTTATATGATAAGAGATAGACCCGGGGGCCATAGGTTTCACTAGTGGCTTCTCTCAAGATAGCATAAGTATTACGGTGGATGAACAAATTACTGTCGAGCAATTGATAGAAAAGCGAATAATTATGAGATTATCTAGGCATGACCATGTATACACTACAAAAGAAGACACATCCGTGACATTTTGGGCCGAATGAAACTTTTTTCTGTCATACATATGACACTTCTATGACGATAATTGTGACAAAACCCGGTATCATCATAGATGTGGTGGGCTCCTACTTCTATGACAAAAAATCATGACAGAAAATGGGCTTTTCATCCTGGGCGGGCCGGAGACGCAGTTGCATGACATTCTTTGGTCCGTCCATGACGGAAAAAACCATGGTAGAAGCGAGGGCGAGGAAAATTTCGGGGAGTTCCCGGATACGGTGGGTGGTCGGGGCCGAGCGATGCGCGTTTCTCTCGTACATGTACGCGCGTGTGTGCGAGGCGTTGGCTCTAACTGAACCCGAGCGAGGCGTTGGGCTCTAACTGAACCCGAGCGATTGCACTGCAGGCTACGCGTTACTGAACCCGAGCGAATGTTCGATGGCTGTTAAGTGAACCCGATTGAGCGATTCCTTCGCTACTGCTTCTAACTGAAGCCGATCGACGATGCCTCTCTGGATGA
>NC_041391.1:491710814-491742661 GCF_002162155.2 Triticum dicoccoides
GTGTGGATGAATAGTGAGCGGTGGCGTTGCCTCTGGATGAATAGGACCCCCTGGTGTGGAGGGCTGGCTGAACATGACGACCCGGTGGAGGGCTGGATGAACAGTAGACGGTGGAGGGCTGCCCGTGGATGGGTGGTTGAACAGTAGCCGGTGGAGTAGCGCACGGTGGAGGCTGGATGAACAGGAGCCCGTGGAGGCTGGAGGAGGTCGACGATAGCCCGTGGAGGCTGGAGGAGGTCGATGGTGGAGATGAATAGTATCCCGTGGACTCCCGTTTTGCGGTACGCCACACCCCTCCCGATGAACAGGACCCCCATTTCGACCGTAGTGCTCCAACACAAGTCTGTTTCGTCCGTTTTGCGGTACGCCACACCCCTCCTGATCAACAGGACCCCTGTTTCGACCGTAGGAGGTCCGTTTCGGTACGCCAGACCCCTCCCGATGAACAGGATCCCGTTTCAAACGTGGCCGGTCGAAAACAAGGTCGTTTCCTCCGTTCTGCGGTACGCCAGGCCTCGTTTCCATCGCCTGTTCCGTCCAAGCCCTTCCGATGAACACGACGACGCATTTCGTTCTGACCAGCCAGTTGGCTCCCCATGAACACGACGATGTTGTTTCTCCGTTCCGACCCAGCCATGTACACGAACCCTGGCCGTACGTATGCGCGAGTAGGCGTTTGAGACCCCGCACGTATGTACACATACATGGCCGTATTTTCTTTCTTGCACCCTGGCCATTGTACGTACGTGTACATGCTACGTGCGCGCCTCTACTACGACACGTGCGCGCCTCTACATCCACCAGTATGTACGTACACGTTCGCGACCAGGATGACAACGCTACGTACGATTCGACCAGGTGGGTCCCGACTGTCAGGCACTTCCTTGCATGCGAAGATGTAGCTGGTGGGTCCCAGCAGTCAAGGGGGTGAATCGTTTTTTTCGTACGCACTTCCTTGCGTGCGAAGATGTAGCTGGTGGGTCCCAGTAGTCATGAGGCGAATCATTTTTTTGACCGTAATATGGACGCACTTCCTTGCGTGCGAAGATGTAGCTGGTAGGTCCCAACGATCAGGGGGGAAATGTTTTTTCTCGCGAAATACGATGGTCTGTCCGGTGGTTCCCTGCTGTCAGGTGGAGGAATAATTGTTTTCCGCATAATAAGGAGGCACTTCCTTGCGGCTGCCGTGGACCCAGCTATCAACCTCTCCATGTACAGTAGTCTTCCGATGGAACTCGGTCGTTGACCACATTGACCACGTTGCGCCGAGAGCACCACAGCGGTGGACGACGGCCAAGCCTAGGAAGGGGATGACGTGGAGCCGGGGAAGACATAGTAGTGGATGCCCACGCGAAGAGGAGTACGAGGGTTCATTGGTTCGGCTGCAGTGTGAGGCTGCTGTCGTCACAGAGTAACAGGGGGTGTGGGTGAGTAGAGGGATGGCCTGGCCAGCGGTGGGAGTAGTAGGGGGCGGTGAGGCCTCCGCGGCATCATAGCCGGCCACGGGAGGCAGGAGCACGCGGCACGACCGACGCTGGTTTGGACGGCTGGAGGAAGAAGACCAGAGGTTGAAGAAGCACTACGGCCGTTGGATGAACATCGTACGGTAACAGGAGCTAGAATCGTTCATATTGACTAAGTTGACAAAGCCCTCCATCCCCGTCAACTTGGTAGGCCCACAAGTCAGCCTCCCACTATGCTGGGTTCCATCCGACAGGGGGAGTATTCATTTTTTGTGCATAATAAGGAGGCACTTCCTTGCGTGCGAAGATAGCTGGTGGGTCCGACCTGTCAGCGGGGGCACGATTTTTTTCGCAAAATACAGAGGCCCTTCCGGTGGGTCCCAGATGTCAGGTGGAGGAATCATTATTTTGCCCGTAATAAGGAGGCATTTCCTTGTGTGCGGCCATGGACCAAGCTGTCTGCCTCTCCATGCACAGTCTACTTCCGATGGTGTCGTTCGTTGACCACGTTGACCACGCCGCGCTGAGCGCATTCAAGGTGGTGGACGGCGGCGAGGCCCCGGACAGTAACGAGCCGGAGATGGGAAGACACGGGAGTAGAGTCACAGACGGAGAGGTGTACGAGGGTTAACTGGTTCTAGTGCGGTGCGGTTCGGTAGTCGGTGGAGAAGAACAGGAGGTGTGGAGGGGTGGAGGGATGGCCTGGCCAACGGTGGAGTAGCGCTTCATAGCGAAGCGTGCTAAGCAGAGCTGCTAGCAGCATGAGGCGGGAGGTGGTACCGGCGGCGCTGGAGGAAGAAGACGAGAGACTGAAGATGGATGCCGGTCGTTGGATGTAAATCCAACGGCTAACATGTCAGAATCATTTGTTGACTAAATTGACAACGACTTGCGTTGGCTTCGACCTATTGGCCCACATTTCAGCCTCCAAAAATGTGGCACGTATTCAACCCATTTTTTTAGAATTTACAGTCTTTTTTTTGCACGGTAGAATTTACAGTCAATTTGATCTTTTTTTGAATTACAACCATTAGCAGAGCTGGGTGAACAAATAATGTAGCGTCCATGCGGCCCATTTATTTTATTTCCTACAAAATTACAGGCCATTTGCACTTTCTCGAAATATATGATTTTGCTGGGCTGATTCTAAGTATAATGTTGGGTTGGGCCAGCAATGTTATCAAAAAATAAAAAGGGCTGAGAATTTTGTTATAAATATATTTAAATAATAAGTGATATTATTACATTCGTCCTTAAATCTTATCAAGCTTTTGTACACAATCACCAGGATTTTCGTGCCAAAACAATCCAGGATTTTATTGTTAAGAAATTATTTTTATAAGTTAATAAGATGTGGGATATTGTTTTCTTACATATGTAAGTATCTGTTAAATATATGATGACAATAAAAATAATATATAATAACATATAAAATAATTTAAATATATATAATATAGTTAGAAGGGAAACATAAGTTGGACCTGGCGTACCTATTCTTATATAGAAAAATAGAACAGACCTCTGCGTTTTCTTCAAGAAAATACATAAATTGGGCTGCCGATATTCAGGAAAAATAAAACCTCGGGTGGGAGGTCCATAGGCCGGTCGATACATGACGGCCCTCAAGAAAATACAAACAAGCCTATGGACCTCCCATCCAAGGTCGTGGGCTGCGCATGTTAAAAATGAAAGCCTAGATTGGGCAGCCCAAAACCGAGCTGATAATTGCTGGCCCAGTGATAATAAATGATACCTGCCAGCTCCACGACTTCGTTGTGAATTTATCTCCTATAGTAACTATGTTGAAGCACCTAAAAAAATGTAACTATGTTGACAAACCCGTGGGCCCCAATGTCAGTATAGCATTAGGAGGAAGTATTTTTTCGATGAGGCACTTGCTTGGGTACGACCGTAGAACTGGTGGGTCCCGACTGTCCGCCTCTCCACGTACAGTCCTTTCCATATTCCTCTCGTTTGTTCAGCATGTTCACAACGGCAGACAACGGCGTCACAGCGAGCGCACAAAGGCACAGGAGGGGATCCGACCACCTGAGGAAGTGCCTTATTATTAACGAAACTACTAAACTAGCCTAGTGGCCAAGTGACACTACCCGATAGTTGTTCCGCCCGGGTTCGATGCCACCTCACACCTGTGCAGGGAAAATATCTACAAATTTTTTGCCTCTGCCTTTATTGACATGTGGTCCCCATTGTCATCTACGCACACCACGTCCAACAGTTGCCAAAACTTCGTCCCTCGTTTTCTCTGTGTTTCGCACACTCAACATTGTGTGGGAATTTTGACTGTGCATCATATGAAGATGTGCTATGCATGAATGTTGATCAACATGATGTTAACTGGCTGGTAGTTCCATTTTCGACCATGAATAAAACTTCCAACATGATGTTAACCCTGTTTGAAAAGGCCGTGTTAATATAAATGCTCTACCTCTGGAAGTTGCAGTTTCTTATCTGAAACTGAACTTGCAGTTTCTTATGTGAAACTAAAACTTGCAGTTTCTTCTCTGAGAATCACATTGTTTGCACTTTTATACTCCTATGAAACTACATTTTTTTAAGTGCTAAAAATAGATCTCTAGAATTCACAAAATACTTCATATGCTCAATTCTGCAAATCTTAAATTGAAAAGACATTCATATCTGAAAGTACTCTCAAAATACACAACACAAAACACAATTCACAACCTGAAAATACTGACAAGCCTAAGCTCCTCCTGACAATTCACAACCTGCCCGTCTATTGGGCTGGGGGGCAGTCCCCTCCTATTCCTCGGCGGCAGACAGCCGCCCCGTGAGACGATGTGAACGGTGAGGGAGAGGATGGCGGGGAAGCGTCATCAGGCCAACTGCTTTTCTCCTCTTGCAGTTGGGTTCGGTCGACAAAGACTCCACCGGCTCACTCATGCAGGACATCCTCACAAACGACACCCTGTAGATGCTCGATCCTTCAACCTCTGGTGGATGCTCCATCTGGGATCGATACTCCCACCACCGCTCCCTCACGACCGGATTCGGTGAATCTGTTTGCTCCATGGCCGAGAGGAGCAGCTCTATGTACTCCGGCGCGACTCCCTCCAGGAGTATCGCCACCTTTTCACTCTGTTGCAGATATTTGGCCATGGATGTCGCCGTCGCTGCTAGTTGGTCCTTGTTGTCAAACCAAGACTGTATCTCCAACATCCTAGCTAGCTTCACAGGGTCGCCGTCTGCGATCCTCATGTATCGGTTGTACTCCTCCATCGATCTACTTCTCCACAGAACGTTCACTCGTCGGCGGTGGTTTTTGAATGGAAGAGGAGAGGAGCAGCGCTGGTTTTGGATTAGAACAAAAGAGGAGCGACGCTGGTTTCGGACTGGAACAGGAGAGGAGGGGCGGTGGTTTTCAAATGGAAGAGGAGAGGATCAGCGCTGGATTTAGATTGGAACAGGAGAGGAGCTACGGTGGTTTAAGAGGAGAAGAGCGGAGGAGCGACGCTGGTCTTGGAAGTATTTTTTTGTTGTTTTGCGTATTGTGGGTCAAAGTTTGACCACGTACTGTATTTGACAAGCAAAATGTGGATGCATGTCACCAAAAATTGTATCATTTGGTTCGTATCTGAATGTACTTTCTAATTATATTATTTTTGCAACGTATAATATATATTTTATGTGCAAAAATCATGGTCAATTATGACCCAAAATAAAAGGGAGACTAGTTAATGTGGGGTCGCTTTCTTAATTGAAGGATAAATTGATTTTGATTTTGATCCAGTCACAGCACGCCGGCCCTCTCGTCCAATCCTAAATTGCTGCCGCACGCTCCTCTCCCTCTTCTCCATTGCAAAACCACCTCCTCTCCTCTCCATCATCTCCATTCCAAAACCACCGTCTCGTCTCTCCCTCTTCTGATCTTCTCCATTACAAAACCACCTCCTCTCCTCTCCATCATCTCCATTCCAAAACCATCGTCTCGCCTCTCCCTCTTCTCTATTGCAAGACCACCGTCTCTCCTCCCATCTTCCAAAGGTAGCACCGGACCACTGAGAAGGACATCTATAGAGAGGATGCAGCAGCGAATCAGGCAGATCGCCGGTGGTGACTAGGCAAAGTTAGCCAGGTTGAAGGAGATCCTTACTTGGTTTGACATTGAGTGGGAGATTTCGAGGATGGTGCGGGCCATGTGGAAATGTATGCGAAAGAGCGAGACGGCGGCGATGAGGGCGGCGATGTACATGTACTCCTCGGCGACAGTCATGTCGCAGTCCTTCGAGTTCATTGAGTATCTCCTCTGGGCGATGGAGCAGACAGATTCGCCCGTGGAGATAGTCAGGCGGAGGTGGTGGGCGTACAGGTCGAAGGTCGAGCACCCAGAGGATAACAAATCGATCGAGTATGGTGTGCCATTCGTGAGGGTGCATAGCCAGCCGGAGCCACAGGAGTATTCGTTCTCCCACCACAAGAGGAGGCCGGATGGCGCGACGTCGCTTCCCCGCCGTTCTCCACGGTTCCCTCGACGCTCGCCTCGTTTCAATGGCGGCGGTAGGGTTTAAGGTAAGCTTCGCACTAACCTAATCTTTCACCTGCTCATGCTTACAATCAGTGTGACAACTAATAAAAATCATGCTTACAATCAGTCTGCGAGTACTACGCCAATCACCCTAAAATAGCTCTGGACCTTTGGGTCAAAGTTGTGACACGGTGTAGAAATAAAGAAAAATAGATTGGTGCTTCTTTCAGAAAAGAGTACTCCGTAGAAAACTGCCAATATAAGCTACTAGTATTTTGTTAGAGGATTTGCTGCTAAGAAAGATCCGTCTACAGAGAGCGCCACACATTCCACTAGTGGTGGTGGATGCCAATGCGTGCATGCAGCATGGTTGGTGTTGGTAATTTTTACTTGGCACACCTCGCACTGTGCATATGTGCCGGTTCCATACGTACATTTGTGCAGTTCCACCAAAATGTAGCTGAATAAAGTTGTTTGCACAGATAATGAAAAAGTGTGATTACATTATAGTGGCACTAGTTGATGAAACACAAAAAATAAATAGAAGAAAATATTGCGATAGTATCATAGTATGCCATGCTGTGAGGGCGAGATGGGCCCTGCGACGCCTCATACAGTACACCTCGTACTGGACATCGTCCCAAGTCTCCCAGATACACCTTCTGCCAGTGATGAACATCAGTGTACACCGGTAGTACAAGGAGGCGCCTTGAGACATTCAAATCTCTATTTTTGTACAGATCAACTAAAATTAAGCACCCCAATTTGCAGTAACGCTTAAACATTAACAATGGGACTAGTTGATGAAACATACATTAACAAAGAGAAGCACTTTCTTTATCTACATTGGAAACTAAATGATAGAGATGACACTCGCTCTATTTTAACTGTATTATTACTTCATTTTATCAGTGACACTAGGGTTGAGCAGGTGGCAAACAAGGTGTACCGTGCGTCGTAAGGAAGGAGGCCGAGGGTGCTTAGACTGGGATGCTGAAGCTGGCTCTTTTAGTCACCAACATGGATGATTCAATTCATGGGACCTTTTGGTGCAGTTCACCTAAAATGAAGCAATGTCCCGTGAGCTAGCAGCTTCTTCTTCAATTTTTTTTAAAGAAAAGGGCTCCAGCCCCGGTTCCATTTCCATCAGAAAATGAAACCCACAGAGCTTCTTCTTCACTAGTTGCAATAAAATTGAGCAACATCAAGGTTAGTTGTGAAGCTCCTGGAATGCTCAACTATAATTTGGATATCATTTGTGCAGTTCAACTAAGATCGAGTGTGAAATGTATATCTCTGTTTGCACAAAAAAGGTGGAAAGGAGGGTGACTAACAAGTGATGAAACATGCATCAAATGAAAAGAAGCATGTTCCTTATCTGAATGGCAATCCTACAAGGACAGTAGCAATTTCTAAAGCAGTAGCATAGCTAGATATTAGTGTGGGCATTAGGATTAACTATGACAACCGTTAAATACGACATTACTTTGGGCACTGAAGAGTAGGCGGACCAGGACCGTTGCATTTCTAACGAAAAGAACCAACTTATCTTAATGGGAAATTTAGCAGGACATGTAAAAAAGTGCCATTGATTCATATTACTGGAGGCATTACATTGAAAACAACATTGGTTTAACGTGTCCTTACTTTTAACAGTGCGACTGCTACATTTTACTAGTGGCATTACATAAGAGTGGCTCGGGGCAACAAACATCGGAACAGGATATCTGGGTTGGTCCCATTTTTGTTCGGTATAGCCACCATATATTGTGTGAGGCTAGCAAATCTAGTGCTGGACTTACTCTGTTGACTTGTCCCCCAGTCCCCACTTTCTTTCCTTTTTCAACCAATAGATTGGGTTTATATTGAGTTTGTACTGCGTTTCCCTTTATTTCCCTATTAGACCTAGAGACCAGTTAGATAGCCACTCTATGCTACTTTTTGCCCCCATTATTTCCTCTTTCAACCAAGTCCTAGATTCAGGTAACAAATCCTCCCCCGCCCCCACCCCCTTTCTTCCTTGTTTGAACCAAGTAGTACTAGATTCGAGTGCATGAACTAGTTTTACCTCTTAAACGTAAAAAAAATTAGGTGGTTTTCGAATAGCCGATCGATCCTATCTACGAGGGGGCCTGAGAAATAGTAAAAGATACAACTGCAGCAACGTCAGGAGCTCGGGAAGTAGAGCAAGGCCGGTTTCGAAGGAAGTTATACCTGATGGTCGCCGGGATGTCGCTAGGTGGGCGGCGGGAGGCCGGATCTGCCCACACTACGACATCGAGGAAGAAGGGGTCGGAGGCCCTCCTTCGCCAGCGGTGCTTGGGAGAGAACGACAAGGCAGGCTGATCGGGACGCGCCAACAATGGGTAAGAGCCGTCGCCAAGGACGACCGCGTGAACATTGCACCTTCTCACCTTCCCCGACGGAGAGGATCCGGCTGAATCTGTGACCAGCGGTGAGCAGAGAGAGAGTGTGTGGCCACCGTTGTCGTGTTTAGATCTGGAGAGGCCGAGACAGTGTGAAGAGAGAAACACTAGCAATCAAGCGCGGAGGCTCCTGCCTATATAGTGGAGCAGTACTAGTTTTCTTTTGTCTACCAGAGCCGGCTTGACCTCGTCAATGACTGTCGAGAAGTCTTCATGCACGTGGCCCGGAGGCGCAGTTGTCGTCATTTTGATCTGAAGCGCTGAATTATAACATATAACACGAAAAAATGCCACATGACAAGAAATCATGACCTCACTGCACAAAGGAGACAACATGAGTCCCGACGGACAAACTAGACGAGGAACCATTGCTGAGGAAATCGTTAACTGGTAACTACTCGGTTGGCTAGCGAGTAGGGGATTAATAGGCTAATCGGCAAGTTAATCAGCCATTTAATCAATTAATCAGATGATTTATTGGTTAATCGGCTACTCGGTGACCCTAGGAGTAGGGGTTAATCGACAAATTAACTGGTTAATCGGACGAATTCTTGAACAGGGCGAGGAACAAAGCTTAAATTAAAGATAAGCTCGTAGAAAAGGGGTCCGTCGATAGATGTCCTAATTAACATAGCCGGCTTGACCTAGATGGCAGCCGAGTAGTCTTCGTGCATGTGCCCCCAATGACTAGCCCAACTCAGTTGTCGCTTTTTAACCCTCGCAGTGATCCGAAGCACATGACACCTAATTTTGCAAGATGACAAGAAACCTTTTTTTAGATTTCTCACCACAACTACATCCATGTACAACACAGTCTGCATGATATGTAGACGATAGCCAATCCAGACGTGTCTGCTGGAGTCTGGTCACATGCATGGACGAACTGATCTTCCGTGTCTTGCAGGGATCGTCCATGCACCAACGTAGTACAACACTTCTCTAGTACTATTGCTCGTCTCCCTCTTCTATTAAGTCACCCGACTTGTGGGGCCGGGGAGTGTGCCTATGGTCGGTTCTCAACTGCGGTCCCACATGTGTGTGCAAATGCAATATGACGCCTGTTCCATTCGGAGAGCAGCGTGCCAGACCGACCGACCGTCTGGGGTGCGACGCGAATGCGACGGGCATGCTATATACTCCGTACATGTGTACCGCCATTTTCTAGAGGCTTTGCTCCATGGTGCAATCCATGAATACAAAATTAGTATACTGTACTATTTAAAATTCGAGGGCGGGGCTTTTCCTGCGCGGTAGGTGGCGGGGCAGTTCCGCCTAGTCGGTTCGACAGAGATGCGAGAAGACGAGGGAGTAGGCTGCTGCAAACGTAGGGCTATGTGATTTGACAACGAGTTACTGCTGGACAGGTGGGGCCATGTGATTTGACTTGCCATTATCATTTTAACTGCGGCGCTACGACCGGTGTGAGTCTCCCGATTCCTGACCACCTCCATACAGGTGCCTCTCCCAATGCTCCACCATGTAGTAGAGGCTGGCTCTTGCATGAGAGCCCACTTCTCCACTTTTTCCTTGCCTCTCTTTCCTCCACATATGCAAAAATGCCATGTAAAGCGCACTATTATACTTAGGTTGGTCGTAATGGAGAGTATCATAGATCGCATAGTTGGCATGCATGATAGTACTCCCATTAGGCTGGTTGTAATGGGGAGTATCATGTACAAGTATCATGCATATGATACTCGTATATGATACTACATCCCTAATGCATAGTATCATATAACAGTATCATATAGTACTTTATTTATTGTCATGCATGACACATAGTATCCTAGCATTTATTATGATACGGTATCATGATATGATACTCAACCATCTCTTTCTTCATTTAATTATATGACACCTCATCAAAATTGTCTAATTGGCATGCATGATACTAGCTATGATACTATCATTACGACCAGCCTTACAAGCAGCCTTACTTGCTCCTACAGGTGCTAAGCTTGCCACATAGGCATAAAGTCTGATGTGGCAAGTTAATCAAGAAGAGAGAGACTAGTTTGGTGACCCAAGGAAGAAACGGTGCTAAGCGCGTGTACCTAGGTGGAAAGACAATTTTAAGTCTATAGCTAATTAAATGAAGCAAACTTAGCAACAAAAAACTAATAAGAACACCATTTCATTGGAAGAGGTCACTCCTTGGCAAATGCAATAAATACTAGTACTCCCTGTGTACCATAATATAAGAACATTTTTGGCACTACACGGAGTACGAATAAAGAGAGAGAGAAGTAAAAAAATACACTTATAGCCAACCTTATAGCTAACCTTGTTGTAGTATGAGTGACTAAGTGATGACTATGTATTACATGCCAACATCAAATAGCCTAACGCACCGTGTTAAATCTCGAAGGGCACGACCGCGCGTGCGACGCGACGATCGTGGTAGACGCAACCATGATACGGGCTGCTGGCAGCCCTTGGATATGAGATCAAATGGTCACATGCTAAGTTGCTGATAATTTGCAGAATAACCCTCCCGCTGTTGGAAATATGCCCTAGAGGCAATAATAAAAGTGTTATTATTATATTTCTTTGTTCATGATAATAGTCTTTTATTCATGCTATAACTGTATTATCCGGAAATCGTAATACACGTGTGAATACATAGACCACAATATGTCCCTAGTGAGCCTCTAGTTGACTAGCTCGTTGTGATCAACAGATAGTCATGGTTTCCTGGCTATGGACATTGGATGTCGTTGATAACGGGATCACATCATTAGGAGAATGATGTGATGGACAAGACCCAATCCTAAGCATAGCACAAAGATCGTGTAGTTCGTTTGCTAGAGCTTTGCCAATGTCAAGTATCTCTTCCTTTGACCATGAGAGCGTGTAACTCCTGGATACCGTAGGAGTGCTTTGGGTGTATCAAACGTCACAACGTAACTGGGTGACTATAAAGGTGCACTACAGGTATCTCCGAAAGTATCTATTGTTTTATGCGGATCGAGACTGGGATTTGTCACTCCGTATGACGGAGAGGTAGCTCTGGGCCCACTCGGTAATGCATCATCATAATGAGCTCAAGGTGACCAAGGTGTTGGCAACGGGATCATGCATTACGGTACGAGTAAAGTGACTTGCCGGTAACGAGACTGAACAAGGTATTGGGATACCAACGATCGAGTCTCGGGCAAGTAACGTACCGATTGACAAAGGGAATTGTATACAGGGTTTGATCGAATCCTCGACATCGTGGTTCAACCGATGAAATCATCGAGGAGCGTGTGGGAGCCAACATGGGTATCCAGACCCCGCTGTTGGTTATTGCCCGAGAGTGGTCTCGGTCATGTCTGCATGTCTCCCGAGCCCGTAGGGTCTACACACTTAAGGTTCGGTGACGTAGGGTTGTTAGGAAGACTAGTATGTGACTACCGAATGTTGTTCGGAGTCCCGGATGAGATCCCAGACGTCACGAGGAGTTCCGGGATGGTCCGGAGGTAAAGTTTTATATATGGGAAGTTGTTAAACGGGCACCGGAAAGTTTCGGGGTCATACCGGTATTGTACCGGGACCACCGGAAGGGTTCCGGGGGTCCACCGGGAGGGGCCACCCCTCCCGGGGGGCCACTTGGGCTGCATGGGGATAGCAGCCAGCCCCTAGTGGGCTTGGCGCGCCCCCCCTTGGGCCCATGCGCCTAGGGTTGGGGGGGAAACCCTAAAGGGGGCGCACCCTCTTGCTTGGGGGGCAAGCCCCCCACCCCTTGGCCGCCGCCCCCCTAGGGTTTTCCCTAGAGGACCGGCACCCTTGCCCTTTCCCCTAGATATAGAGGGGTGAGGGGAGGGCTGCAATACACCACAAGCCAAGGCGCAGCCCCTCCCCTCCCCAACACCTCTCCTCCTCCGTACGTGCTTGGCGAAGCCCTGTCGGAATACTGCCGCACCAACTGCACCACGCCGTCGTGCTGCCGTTGGAGCAATCTTCCTCAACCTCTCCTTTCCCCTTGCTGGATCAATAAGGAGGAGACGTCCCCGTCCCGTACGTGTGTTGAACGCGGAGGTGCTGTCCGTTCAGCAGTTGGACATCGGTGATCCGAATCACGTTCGAGTACGACTCCATCATCACCATCCCCTTGGCAAGCTTCCGCTCGTGATCTACAAGTGGTATGTAGATGCAAACTCTCTCCCTTGACTCGTTGCTTAGATGAACTCATAGATGGATCTTGGTGAAACCGTAGGAAATTTTTTAATTTTCTGCAACGTTCCCCAACAGTGGTATCAGAGCCAGGTTTATGCGTAGTTCTCTTTGGACGAGTAGAACCCAATTTGTTGTGGGCGTGGATCTTGTCAACTTGCTTGCCTCTACTAGTCTTTTCTTGCTTCAGCGGTATTGTGGGATGAAGCGGCCCGGACCAACCTTACACGTACGCTTACGTGAGACCGGTTCCACCGATTAACATGCACTAGTTGCATAAGGTGGCTGGCGGGTGTCTGTCTCTCCCACTTTAGTTGGAGCGGATTCGATGAAAAGGGCCCTTATGAAGGGTAAATAGAAGTTGACAAAATCATGTTGTGGTTATTCGTAGGTAAGAAAACATTCTTGCTAGAACCCAATTGCAGCCACGTAAAAGATGCAACAACAATTAGAGGACGTCTAACTTGTTTTTGCAGCGATTGATCATGTGATGTGATATGGCCAGAAGTTGTGATGAATGATGAATTGTGATGTATGAGATCATGTTCTTGTAATAGGATTCACGACTTGCATGTCAATGAGTATGACAACCGGCAGGAGCCATAGGAGTTGTCTTTATTTTTGTATGACCTGCGTGTCATTGAAGAACGCCATGTAACTTACTTTACTTTATTGCTAAACGCGTTAGTCATAGAAGTAGAAGTAGTCGTTGGCGTGACAACTTCATGAAGACACGATGATGGAGATCATGGTGTCATGCCGGTGACAAGATGATCATGGAGCCCCGAAGATGGAGATCAAAGGAGCTATATGATATTGGCCATATCATGTCACTACTTTATATAATTGCATGTGATGTTTATTATGTTTTATGCATCTTGTTTACTTAGGTCGACGGTAGTAAATAAGATGATCCCTTACAAAATTTCAAGAAGTGTTCTCCCCTAACTGTGCACCGTTGCTACAGTTCGTCGCTTCTAAGCACCACGTGATGATCGGGTGTGATGGATTCTTACGTTCACATACAACGGGTGTAAGACAGTTTTACACAGCGAAAACACTTAGGGTTAACTTGACGATCCTAGCATGTGCAGACATGGCCTCGGAACACGGAGACCGAAAGGTCGAACACGAGTCGTATGGAAGATACGATCAACATGAAGATGTTCACCGACGATGACTAGTCCGTCTCACGTGATAATCGGACACGGGCTAGTCGACTCGGATCGTGTAACACTGAGATGACTAGAGGGATGTCTAATCTAAGTGGGAGTTCATAATTTGATTAGAACTTAATTATCATGAACTTAGTCTAAAACCTTTGCAAATATGTCTTGTAGATCAAATGGCCAACGCTCATGTCAACATGAACTTCAACGCGTTCCTAGAGAAAACCAAGCTGAAAGATGATGGCAGCAACTATACGGACTGGGTCCGGAACCTGAGGATCATCCTCATAGCTGCCAGGAAACAATATGTCCTAGAAGGACCGCTAGGTGACGCTCCCGTCCCAGAGAACCAAGACATTATGAATGCTTGGCAGTCTCGTGCTGATGATTACTCCCTCGTTCAGTGCGGCATGCTTTACAGCTTAGAACCGGGGCTCCAAAAGCGTTTTGAGCATCACGGAGCATATGAGATGTTCGAAGAGCTGAAACAAGTTTTTCAAGCTCACGCCCGGGTCGAGAGATATGACATCTCCGACAAGTTCTATAGTTGTAAGATGGAGGAAAATAGTTCTGTCAGTGAGCACATACTCAAGATGTCTGGGTTGCATAACCGTATGACCCAGCTGAACATTAACCTCCCAGATGAGGCGGTCATTGACAGAATCCTCCAGTCGCTCCCACCAAGCTACAAGAGCTTTGTGATGAACTACAACATGTAGGGGATGGAAAAGACCATTCCTGAAGTGTTCTCGATGCTGAAGTCAGCAGAGGCTGAAATCAAGAAAGAACATCAAGTGTTGATGGTCAATAAGACCACTAAGTTCAAGAAGGGCAAGGGTAAGAAGAACTTCAAGAAGGACGGCAAGGAGGTTGCCGCGCCCGGTAAGCCAGTTGCCGGGAAGAAGTCAAAGAATGGACCCAAGCCTGAGACTGAGTGCTTTTATTGCAAGGGGAAGGGTCACTGGAAGCGGAACTGCCCCAAATACTTAGCGGATAAGAAGGCCGGCAACACCAAAGGTATATTTGATATACATGTAATTGATGTGTACCTTACCAGTACTCGTAGTAACTCCTGGGTATTTGATACCGGTGCCGTTGCTCATATTTGTAACTCACAGCAGGAGCTGCGGAATAAACGGAGACTGGCGAAGGACGAGGTGACGATGCGCGTCGGGAATGGTTCCAGAGTCGATGTGATCGCCGTCGGCACGCTGCCTCTACATTTACCTACGGGATTAGTTTTGAACCTTAATAATTGTTATTTAGTACCAAGTTTGAGCATGACCATTGTATCTGGATCTCGTTTAATACGAGATGGCTACTCATTTAAGTCTGAGAATAATGGTTGTTCGATTTATATGAGAGATATGTTTTATGGTCATGCTCCGATGGTCAATGGTTTATTCTTAATGAATCTCGAGCGTAATAATACACATGTTCATAGTGTAGATGCCAAAAGATGTAAAGTTGATAACGATAGTCCCACATACTTGTGGCACTGCCGCCTTGGTCACATTGATGTGAAGCGCATGAAGAAGCTCCATGCTGATGGACTTTTAGAGTCTCTTGATTATGAATCATTTGACACATGCGAACCATGCCTCATGGGAAAAATGACCAAGACTCCGTTCTCCGGAACAATGGAGCGAGCAACCAACTTGTTGGAAATCATACATACCGATGTGTGCGGTCCAATGAGCGTTGAGGCTCGCGGAGGATATCGTTATGTTCTCACTCTCACTGATGACTTAAGTAGATATGGGTATGTCTACTTAATGAAACACAAGTCTGAGACATTTGAAAAGTTCAAGGAATTTCAGAATGAGGTGGAGAATCAACGTGACCGAAAGATAAAGTTCCTACGATCAGATCGTGGAGGAGAATATTTAAGTCACGAATTTGGCACACACTTAAGGAAATGTGGAATCGTTTCACAACTCACGCCGCCTGGAACACCTCAGCGAAACGGTGTGTCCGAACGTCGTAATCGCACTCTATTGGATATGGTGCGGTCTATGATGTCTCTTACCGATTTACCGCTATCATTTTGGGGATACGCTCTAGAGACAGCTACATTCACTTTAAATAGGGCACCATCTAAATCCGTTGAGACGACACCGTATGAATTATGGTTTGGGAAGAAACCTAAGCTGTCGTTTCTAAAAGTTTGGGGATGCGATGCTTATGTCAAGAAACTTCAACCTGAAAAGCTCAAACCCAAGTCGGAAAAATGCGTCTTCATAGGATACCCTAAGGAAACTGTAGGGTATACCTTCTACTTAAGATCCGAAGGCAAGATCTTTGTTGCCAAAAACGGATGCTTTCTGGAAAAAGAGTTTCTCTCGAAAGAAGTAAGTGGGAGGAAAGTAGAACTCGATGAAGTACTACCTCTTGAACGGGAGAGTGGTGCAGCTCAGGAAAATGTTCTGTGATGCCCACACCAACTGAAGAGGAAACCAATGATGATGATCAAGGTACTTCGGATCAAGTTGCTACTGAACTTCGTAGGTCCACAAGGACACATTCCGCACCAGAGTGGTACGGCAACCCTGTCCTGGAAATCATGTTGTTAGACAACGGTGAACCTCCAAACTATGAAGAAGCGATGGCGGGCCCAGATTCCAACAAATGGCTAGAAGCCATGAAATCCGAGATAGAATCCATGTATGAAAACAAAGTATGGACTTTGACTGACTTGCCCGATGATCGGCGAGCGATAGAAAACAAATGGATCTTTAAGAAGAAGACGGACGCGGATGGCAATGTTACCATCTATAAAGCTCGACTTGTCGCTAAGGGTTATCGACAAGTTCAAGGGATTGACTACGACGAGACATTCTCTCCCGTAGCGAAACTTAAGTCCGTCCGAATCATGTTAGCAATTGCCGCATACTATGATTATGAGATATGGTAGATGGACGTCAAAACGGCATTCCTTAACGGGCATCTTAAGGAAGAGCTGTATATGATGCAGCCTGAAGGTTTTGTCGATCCTAAGAACGCTAACAAAGTATGCAAGCTCCAGCGATCCATTTATGGGCTGGTGCAAGCATCTCGGAGTTGGAATATTCGCTTTGATGAGATGATCAAAGCGTTTGGGTTTATGCAGACTTATGGAGAAGCCTGCGTTTACAAGAAAGTGAGTGGGAGCTCTGTAGCATTTCTCATATTATATGTGGATGACATACTCTTGATGGGAAATAATATAGAATTTCTGGACAGCATTAAGGCCTACTTGAACAAATGTTTTTCAATGAAGGACCTTGGAGAAGCTGCTTATATATTAGGCATCAAGATCTATAGAGATAGATCGAGACGCCTCATAGGTCTTTCACAAAGCACATACCTTGATAACATTTTGAAGAAGTTCAAAATGGATGAGTCCAAGAAAGGGTTCTTGCCTATGTTACAAGGTGTGAGATTGAGCTCGACTCAGTCACCGACCACGGCAAAAGATAAAGAAGAGATGAGTGTCATCCCCTATGCTTCAGCCATAGGATCTATTATGTATGCCATGCTGTGTACCAGACCTGATGTAAACCTTGCCGTAAGTTTGGTAGCAAGATACCAAAGTAATCCCGGCAAGGAACACTGGACAGCGGTCAAGAATATCCTGAAGTACCTGAAAAGGACAAAGGACATGTTTCTCGTTTATGGAGGAGACGAAGAGCTCGTCGTAAAGGGTTACGTCGACGCTAGCTTCGACTCAGATCCGGATGACTCTAAGTCGCAAACCGGATACGTGTATATGTTGAATGGTGGAGCAGTAAGCTGGTGCAGCTGCAAGCAGAGCGTCGTGGCGGGATCTACATGTGAAGCGGAGTACATGGCAGCCTCGGAGGCAGCGCATGAAGCTATTTGGGTGAAGGAGTTCATCACCGACCTAGGAGTCATACCCAATGCGTCGGGGCCAATCAAACTCTTCTGTGACAACACTGGAGCTATTGCCCTTGCCAAGGAGCCCAGGTTTCACAAGAAGACCAGGCACATCAAGCGTCGTTTCAACTCCATCCGTGAAAATGTTCAAGATGGAGACATAGAAATTTGCAAAGTACACACGGATCTGAATGTCGCAGATCCGTTGACTAAACCTCTCTCGCGAGCAAAACATGATCAACACCAGAACTCTATGGGTGTTCGATTCATCACAATGTAACTAGATTAGTGACTCTAGTGCAAGTGGGAGACTGTTGGAAATATGCCCTAGAGGCAATAATAAAAGTGTTATTATTATATTTCTTTGTTCATGATAATAGTCTTTTATTCATGCTATAACTGTATTATCCGGAAATCGTAATACACGTGTGAATACATAGACCACAATATGTCCCTAGTGAGCCTCTAGTTGACTAGCTCGTTGTGATCAACAGATAGTCATGGTTTCCTGGCTATGGACATTGGATGTCGTTGATAACGGGATCACATCATTAGGAGAATGATGTGATGGACAAGACCCAATCCTAAGCCTAGCACAGATCGTGCAGTTCGTATGCTAAAGCTTTTCTAATGTCAAGTATCTTTTCCTTAGACCATGAGATTGTGCAACTCCCGGATACCGTAGGAATGCTTTGGGTGTACCAAACGTCACAACGTAACTGGGTGGCTATAAAGGTGCATTACAGGTATCTCCGAAAGTGTCTGTTGGGTTGGCACGAATCGAGACTGGGATTTGTCACTCCGTGTAAACGGAGAGGTATCTCCGGGCCCACTCGGTAGGACATCATCATAATGTGCACAATGTGACCAAGGGGTTGATCACGGGATGATGTGTTACGGAACGAGTAAAGAGACTTGCCGGTAACGAGATTGAACAAGGTATCAGTATACCGACGATCGAATCTCGGGCAAGTACAATACCGCTAGACAAAGGGAATTGTATACGGGATCGATTGAGTCCTTGACATCGTGGTTCATCCGATGAGATCATCGTGGAACATGTGGGAGCCAACATGGGTATCCAGATCCCGCTGTTGGTTATTGACCGGAGAACGTCTCGGTCATGTCTGCATGTCTCCCGAACCCGTAGGGTCTACACACTTAAGGTTCGGTGACGCTAGGGTTATAAAGGAAGCTTGTATGTGGTTACCGAATGTTGCTCGGAGTCCCGGATGAGATCCCGGACGTCACGAGGAGTTCCGGAATGGTCCGGAGGTAAAGATTTATATATGGGAAGTGTTGGAAATATGCCCTAGAGGCAATAATAAATTGATTATTATTATATTTCCTTGTTCATGATAATCGTTTATTATCCATGCTAGAATTGTATTGATAGGAAACTCAGATACATGTGTGGATACATAGACAACACCATGTCCCTAGTAAGCCTCTAGTTGACTAGCTCGTTGATCAATAGATGGTTACGGTTTCCTGACCATGGACATTGGATGTCGTTGATAACGGGATCACATCATTAGGAGAATGATGTGATGGACAAGACCCAATCCTAAGCCTAGCACAAGATCATGTAGTTCGTATGCTAAAGCTTTTCTAATGTCAAGTATCATTTCCTTAGACCATGAGATTGTGCAACTCCCGGATACCGTAGGAGTGCTTTGGGTGTGCCAAACGTCACAACGTAACTGGGTGGCTATAAAGGTACACTACGGGTATCTCTGAAAGTGTCTGTTGGGTTGGCACGAATCGAGATTGGGATTTTGTCACTCCGTGTAAACGGAGAGGTATCTCTGGGCCCACTCGGTAGGACATCATCATAATGTGCACAATGTGACCAAGGGGTTGATCACGGGATGATGTGTTACGGAACGAGTAAAGAGACTTGCCGGTAACGAGATTGAACAAGGTATCGGTATACCGACGTGATCTTGACGTGAGCACATGCCTTGACGTGATCTTGAAGGTGTTCAAGATGGATCAGTCAAAGAAGGAGTTCTTGCCTGAGTTGTAAGGTATGAAGTTAAGACTTAAAGCTCGACCATGGCAGAATAGAGAGAAAGGAACGAAGGTCGTCCCCTATGCTTAAGACATAGGCTCTACAGTATGCTATGCTGTGTACCGCACCTGAAGTGTGCTTTACCATGAGTCAGTCAAGGGGTACAAGAGTGATCCAAGAATGGATCACAGGACAGCGGTCAAAGTTATCCTTAGTAACTAGTGGACTAAGGAATTTTCTCAATTATGGAGGTGGTAAAAGAGTTCGTCGTAAAGGGTTACGTCGATGCAAGCTTAACACCTATCCGGATAGCTCTGAGTAGAGATACCGGATACGTATAATGGAGCAACAATTTAGAATAGCTCCAAGTAGAACAGTTATTTGGAATAGCTCCAAATAGAACGTGGGAGCTACATCTAGGAGATGACATAGAGATTTGTAAAGCACACACGGATCTGAAAGGTTCAGACCCGTTGACTAAAACCTCTCTCACAAGCAACATGATCAAACATAAAACTCATTGAGTGTTAATCACATAGTGATGTGAACTAGACTACTGACTCTAGTAAACTCTTGGGTATTAGTCACATGGCGATGTGACCTGTGAGTGTTAATCACATGGCGATGTGAACTAGATTATTGACTCTAGTGCAAGTGGGAGACTGTTGGAAATATGCCCTAGAGGCAATAATAAAAGTGTTATTATTATATTTCCTTGTTCATGATAATTGTCTTTTATTCATGCTATAACTGTATTATCCGGAAATCGTAATACACGTGTGAATACATAGACCTCAATATGTCCCTAGTGAGCCTCTAGTTGACTAGCTCGTTGTGATCAACAGATAGTCATGGTTTCCTGGCTATGGACATTGGATGTCGTTGATAACGGGATCACATCATTAGGAGAATGATGTGATGGACAAGACCCAATCCTAAGCATAGCACAAAGATCGTGTAGTTCGTTTGCTAGAGCTTTGCCAATGTCAAGTATCTCTTCCTTTGACCATGAGAGCATGTAACTCCTGGATACCGTAGGAGTGCTTTGGGTGTATCAAACGTCACAACGTAACTGGGTGACTATAAAGGTGCACTACAGGTATCTCCGAAAGTATCTATTGTTTTATGCGGATCGAGACTGGGATTTGTCACTCCGTATGACGGAGAGGTATCTCTGGGCCCACTTGGTAATGCATCATCATAATGAGCTCAAGGTGACCAAGGTGTTGGCCACGGGATCATGCATTACGGTACGAGTAAAGTGACTTGCCGGTAACGAGACTGAACAAGGTATTGGGATACCGACGATCGAGTCTCAGGCAAGTAACGTACCGATTGACAAAGGGAATTGTATACAGGGTTTGATCGAATCCTCGACATCGTGGTTCAACCGATGAAATCATCGAGGAGCGTGTGGGAGCCAACATGGGTATCCAGACCCCACTGTTGGTTATTGCCCGGGAGTGGTCTCGGTCATGTCTGCATGTCTCCCGAGCCCGTAGGGTCTACACACTTAAGGTTCGGTGACGCTAGGGTTGTTAGGAAGACTAGTATGTGACTACCGAATGTTGTTAAGAGTCCTGGATGAGATCCCGGACGTCACGAGGAGTTCCGGGATGGTCCGGAGGTAAAGTTTTATATATGGGAAGTTGTTAAACGGGCACCGGAAAGTTTCGGGGTCATACCGGTATTGTACCGGGACCACCGGAAGGGTTCCGGGGGTCCACCGGGAGGGGCCACCCCTCCCGGGGGGCCACTTGGGCTGCGTGGGGATAGCAGCCAGCCCCTAGTGGGCTTGGCGCGCCCCCCCTTGGGCCCATGCGCCTAGGGTTGGGGGGAAACCCTAAAGGGGGCGCACCCCCCTTGCTTGGGGGGCAAGCCCCCCACCTCTTGGCCGCCGCCCCCCCTAGGGTTTTCCCTAGAGGACCGGCCCCCCTTGCCCTTTCCCCTATATATAGAGGGGTGAGGGGAGGTCTGCAATACACCACAAGCCAAGGCGCAGCCCCTCCCCTCCCCAACACCTCTCCTCCTCCATACGTGCTTGGCGAAGCCCTGTCGGAATACTGCCGCACCAACTGCACCACGCCGTCGTGCTGCCGTTGGAGCAATCTTCCTCAACCTCTCCTTTCCCCTTGCTGGATCAAGAAGGAGGAGACGTCCCCGTCCCGTACGTGTGTTGAACGCGGAGGTGCTGTCCGTTCAGCACTTGGACATCGGTGATCCGAATCACGTTCGAGTACGACTCCATCATCACCATCCCCTTGGCAAGCTTCCGCTCGTGATCTACAAGTGGTATGTAGATGCAAACTCTCTCCCTTGACTCGTTGCTTAGATGAACTCATAGATGGATCTTGGTGAAACCGTAGGAAAAATTTTAATTTTCTGCAACGTTCCCCAACACCCGCGGCAATCGGCAAATTTCCTCCTGCGGGCCAGAGTAGGTTTCTCAGTTTCCATGCGGATTTAACAGAGGGTTTGATGGAGGCAAGGAGGTGTGTTCACCTGGGCGTGCAGTGGATGGCGCAGTACTATTCGATTTGACAACTATAACTAGTATATTATAAAAAACAAATAAGAGTAGTAGAGATAGAGATAAGAATAGAGACTAGGGAGGAGCACCATCTACTGCTTCGTGGGCTACTCATGCGCTCCATTCAGTGGATGCAACGTCCCCTACAACCACTGCCTCCTGCGCTCCATTCGGCGGGCGCTGTTGACATTCGGGGGAGCGCACTCTCGCGACTGCTAGCAGCGATGACTTCACCGACGATGACTTCTTCCCCGACCTCGGCAACCTCTTCCTCAACGACCTGGGCGACAACCACAACGCCAATGGTGCTGCTCCCGTTGCACCGTATGTGTTTCTGTCCTTGTTCGAAATCGTGGTAGATTTCATGTTTCTACTCTATGTCCTAGACTCGATCTGTTCATCTACTATGCTAGTCCGCATGATTAGTTTAATCTTTGTTATAGCCATCATGATTTATTTTGTAGTAAATCTCGTATTAACTTGCTCATATATTCAACTGGCGGAACGTCCCCTATAGCCACTCCCGTTTCATGGACGACCTGGTCGATGCCTCCAAGGAGCCCTTCGTCTACTGCTATGAGTGCCCAGTGACGTTTTGGAGCTCGCTGGAGGACATCGTGCATCACCTGACACAGGCGTGCGGCGATCACTACTGGCCCTTGGCGAAGAACATCAAGTACGAGACGTGCTACCCGTTCACCGTGCCAGAGTCGCTGGAGGATCAACGCCGCCTGGTAGTCTCGGAGGAGGACGACAACGTCTTCCTCTTGATCGTGGCCACCGACGAGGCCCGCGCAGGCCACCGCCACATCTCTGTAGTGTGCGTCAGGGGCGACGCCGCTGATGCTGACACTGACACGAGGCCGATGTACGGGTGCATGCTCACTATTACTACCCCTCGGAGGTACGTGGGCGGCGACACTAGCTACGTCAAGCTGACTTGGACTCTGCCGAGCTGGGACCTTCCCGCCGATGTGGACATGGAAGACACATGGTATTATTTGACCCCCAAAAATGTGCATGGGGACTCCAAGGAGGTTCACCTGGACATCAGCATTACTAAGTTAAATGTTGATCATTAGTCTTCGCTCAATGTAATCCGCTGTCTAATCATGAGGAGACTTCCATGCACGATCTTGCTCTATTGGAGTATCGCGCATGAATAAAAGTGTATCCATTTATGGTTTAGTCTAGAATCTTCCATGTATGAATTTTTACTACAATACTAGTAAAAGACCTATGATGAACCATTTCCTGCAAAGCACAATAAGAGTTATTTCTTCACAAGTTTTGGATGCAGGTTGAACAGTTGAACGCTTTTGTTTGCAAAAGATACTTTTTTATCTATTTCACCCGGATGTTTCTGATCTCTAGAGATGAAATAATATCTGAAGAAACCTATCGATACCTGTTACACATGAGATGACCCCCACATCCTTTGTCAAAATAAACAACACCCCGATCAATGCATTTCACTCTTCCGTGCAACGCACGGGCACCTTACTACTATAGATTAGGACGACCAAAAATTGAACTAACATTATATATAGTACGATAAATGATGATGCATGTCACCTAAAATTATATCATTGAAAACTATGTTCAAATACGATATTGTTTTTGTTGACATGCACTAACATTTTGTCAGTTAAATCTTTAGTCAAGTTCAATGGGGGATAAACCACGACCGATGTAGTAGTACTAGTGTAGAGGGCGGCGCTGCACGGGAGTCTCACCTCTCACCCCGCTCGTGGCGCGGCAGTAAAGCCATCATATCACAAAACCCAACCACTCCCAGTAATAAGTGGGCTGGTAAAATAAATGGACAAGCAACCATCACATCCCTCCATCTTTTTTGCATTTCATCTCTCTGCATTTACTTTTTCCGGTTCATCTCGCACACTCGATCCCTAGCTACTACTCCTAGGGCCAGTTCTTTTGGCGGCTTCCCCAGCTTTTCCCATAAGACTAGTCACAGTGGAGAGTAATGCTTCCAATGCATTGGTGCTTACGTGAGGTGCTAAGTGCATTTGAAACCTTAGCAACTAGTCTCCCCAGTGCATTAGTGCTTAGCTTTTGTAGCTAAGCCTCCCTCATTGAATTCTTTAACAATTAAAATCCATCATCCATTGGTTGATAGTCATTTTTCATAGGATCACGCGCTTAGCACCGTTTCCTCCTAGGGTCACCCTAATGCTCTCTCTCTTCTTTAATTGCTTTGCCACATCATTTTCTTGCCTATGTGGCACCCTTAGCACCTGTACACCGTGGAGCACTGGGAAAGGCCTAAAACAATAAGGCGCCTCACTCATTTATTTCGGCTTCTAAACTAGTACTAGTAGTATAGTACCTCCGTCCTGGTTTATTCCTCATCATTGTAATTTGTGCTAAATTTTGACCAAAGATTTAACTGATAAAATGTTAGTGCATGTGACATGCACTAACATTTCATTAGTTAAATTTATGATCAAAATTTGACACAGATTACAATGGGGACCAATAAACCAGGACGGAGGTAGTAGTTATGGGATTACAAATCTAGAAGCCTAAAAGAACTGGCCCGTGGTACTCCTACTAGTAGTAGTACTCAAGTTGGAATTCCAATTGCACGACACAACTTGTTAGGCAAAAAATTCGATTCAAGGTGTAGGAAGAGGTTTGGGAATTTGCATGCCTTTCCAACCAGTTAGATACTCCGTACAAAGAGATAAAGAGAAGTAAAAAAAATAAATACACTTATAGCCAACCTTATAGCCAACCTTGTTGTAGTATGAGTGACTAAGTGATGACTATGTATGACATGCCAACATCAGATAGCCTAACGCACCGAGTTAAATCTCCAAGGGCGCGACCGCGCGAGCGACGCAACGGTCGTGGTAGCGTGACCATGATACGGGCTGCTGGCAGCCCTTGGATCTGAGATCAAACGGTCGCATGCTAAGTTGCTGAAAATTTGCAGAATAACCCTCCAGGATAGGATATTCACCCATAGGTCTAGAATCACGCCATGCAACCGTTCAATCTCAGATCCAAGGGCTCTCGGAAGCCCGTATCATGGGAGAATGGAAATCCACTACCCTGCCGTTCGCACGCTGGCAGTTCACTCCTACTCGTCCCCGCATGTCCTTCAATACTATGGCGGTTCACTCCTAGTCGTCCCGTCCTTTCACATTACGGCAGTTCCACTAATCCTAACCCTCCTCTCAAATCCATGGCGTCCCAAATCTCCACGATCGGTGATGAGTACAAGTTTAGAACCATCACCGACGATGAGTTCGACGTCATCTACACCCGTTCTTCCACGACAGTGAAAGGATGCCTTTCTTGCTTCAGGCGCATGTTTGAAGACTCAGATGATGAGTGGGTCGCTGGGTTAGATGTTGAGTACACCATAGTCCTGGGACGAGAGAAGGATCTAAAGGACGAAGAGAGGAAGAAGCCCGCCTTGATCCAGGTTTGTGTGCATGACTTATGCTTGGTCTACCACATATGCCATGCCGACGTTGAATGCCTGAATTTTAAAGACTTCCTCGAGAGCAACCTAGTCAAATTCGTTACTGTAGACTTTGGTAACGACAAAGAAGTCCTGGGTCGGATAGGCCTCGTTGTAGGCAACACCTTCGACCTCTAGAAGAATCGGCTGGTGTCCTCTTGTCAGCCTTCAATGCTGACCCTGGCAGGAGCCATGGTTCATCCTTCGTACGGTAAACTGGAGAAACCTCCATACACGTTTCATCGTTATGGATGGCAGCGGAATGTACTAGATATAGACCACATCCACTATGCTGCAATGGATGGCTACCTTTGTTTCAATATCTACAAGGGTTGGATGAAGAGCAAGAGCCAAGTGTGTGGTTCAAGCAAAGAAGTATCGGCCAAGAGGAAGAGGGACAAGGATGAAGTCGAGGACGTGGACGAGGACTCCGAGTAAGGTGGCAGTGTCGTTGCTCATGGTGGTTCTAAAGCAGTGTCTACCAGAATAGTTGCAAAGTTTAATTTCAGGTGCGCTTAATTTAATTTGAGGGGTGTGTTGTGCTGAGCCCCCAACAGAACTATGTTATGTTTCTTCTTGTTACTTTAACTCTTCAGTACGTACATACTAGTATTTCTTATATTTCATCTTTTAGTTCGTATAGTACCACCACTCGTTTCTTCACATTATATACGTACAATATATATGGCCAACATCATATAGCCAGCACTTTCGTTGTCAAAGAATTTCAGGGTGCTTAGTTTTGTCAAAGAATTCCAGGATGCTTAGTTTTATTTGAGGGGTGGGTTGGGATGGACACCATTATTGTGACTAGCCTTTTTAATAGTACTATATGCATAATTTGGCGACGAGCACTCTCTATATGTACCACCTTTTTTTAATTTCAAGTTTTGCTCCATGGCGCAATCCGTCGATACTACTACTAGACAAAAGTATACATTTTTTAAAAGGCTAGAGGGCGGGGCAGTCTAGCTTGGTCGGTTTCATGAGAGGCGAGGGCCTTTGTGATTTGACGGCTCATTACTGCTAGAAGGCGGGGCCTTGTGATTTGACTGCTCGTATAAATGCGCCGACGACCTGAGGAGGAGCAAAGAACTGTGCGGTATACTCAAGTTTTCCACTGGAGTAGTACTACGACAGAGGAGCACGAAACACGACAGCCCAGTGCCATATGGCGATAAAAAATGATCTAATTTGCTAGTCATCTCATTGTTAGCATTGTTCTATTCATTCCCTAAAAAACATTGTTCTATTCATGCCTCGCAGAGAATGTGACACGTGCGGTGAAACACCCGAAGCAAAAGATGAAACACAGGAGTAAAAGAAGAAGGAAGATTATCACCCCAAATGATCTAATTCGCCACGGAGTCGTAACTGCTTCTTCATCGCCTCCACGACCTCCATCTCCTTGCGCGTCTCCTCCGCCATCTTCTTCATTCTGTCCATGACGCGGGATTTCTCGACGCGAGCCTTCATCATCTGTTCCACGGCCGCATTAGCAGCCAGGTGCTTGATGCAGAGCTTCGCCAACTCCTCCTTCTTTTCCATGACGAGGGCCTCCAGCATCTTCATCGAGGAACTACTATTCTCATGCAGCTTCTTCCAGCCGGCGTTCTTCTCCTTCAATAGGTCGATCTCGTGGAAGAGCTTCGCCTTGTCCTCCTGAAGTCGCAGGATTTCGCCGGTCGCCTTCTTCTCCGAGGCAATGCTCTTCTTCAGCAGCATCACCAAGCCTGCGGTCAACTCCCCCTGCTTATTGAGCTCAGCGGGCATGTCATCGAGGCTCTCCTTCAGCAACTCCATCAAGCCTTGGATGAACTCCTTCTGCTTATTGAGGTGCTTATTGAGCTGATCGGGCATGCCATCGAGGGATAACGACTCCAGCGCCGCCGGCTCGGTATGTTCACCTCCGCGGCTAGGGCGCTCCTGGGAGCCATCGTCTGCCCTGAGAGATCTTTCGAGGTCTCTGCGTGGCGGCGAGCCCTCTCTTTTTTCCGCAGCCTTGGTTGCCGCTCCCTTGTTACGAGTAGTTCTCGACCTAGAGCTCTGCTCATCGGCCATGGCAACGACGGATGAAGAAGAAGCACTTATGAGGAGGAAAGGTAGAGTAATTTTCGGTTAGGTAGTTCCTCTTTTTATAACCTAAGTACTAGCACTAGTACTAATACCTGCATAGTGGGAACACGTTCAGGTTTGGTACGTACTAGTAGGTGTGGGCAGGCTTTCGAATGTGAGAACAAGGTAAAGATTAATTTATGGTTTTGGTTTTGAGGTCCAAAACGGCTCCCGATGAGTTTAGCGGAACATAAATTTCAAGTACTACAATGCTCAAATGCATAAATATTATATTACTATCAAAAATTGGCACAAAATACGAAGGAGACCAATGGAACTACTACTAGCAACCCATGATTTAACTACTCGCATGCACGCAGTGGAGTAATAATGTCTTTCTTCCGCCCACATGTCCACTCAATTTGCATGCGCTGTATTAATTGACCATCAATGAAGTGAACGACTTTACACGCGTCAAATTATCACATGGGGTGAATCTTGGTACAAAATTGCGTCCGCCCGTGTACCCACGTGTGCGTGCGAGGGAATGAGTGCGTGCGTGGCGTGCGTGCACATCTTCTCTTCGTGCATGTACCGCCAGTATGGCTCAGGGAGGACGAGTACATTCTTCTAGAACCAGCAGCACATCACTATGATCAATCCACGCAAGGAGGTCGCGACAACGCCTCCACATGTGCCACATGGCTTCATGAATTGTAAGAGAGACACTGTGTAGCGTGCCATTGGAATTCTAATTTACGTGTTTTGCACATACTCGAAGTACTAGTAAGGTACACGTGCATTGCACGCATCAGATTTTGCATCCAATTTATGAATAAATACCACACTATAGCATGTAAGCTCTAAGTCATATATGCCTGATGTAGCCCTTCGTTTAATTCTTATACTTCATCTCATTCAAAATCAATTAGTTTTTATAAAAAAGCTAAGAACGCGGGAATAGGAAAAACATGGGATAATAGTGGAATGTCGTCTTGAATCCTACAGGATTGTACGAGTGTTTGATTTGCACAGAAAAAACACAAAATTCTTTCAAAGTGGTTTGAGTGGATGGGATGTTTCCTATGAAATCTAGTGCAAATGAATCATATGGAAAAATTCCTATGGTTTACAATCCTACGAATCAAACAACCAAGATAGGAAAAATTCTTAATGATTAGAATCCTCCAAAATTCCTTTGAGAATCCTTTGAATCAAAGAAGCCCTTAATCTATTTTATGATTCATGGAATTGTGCATTGTATAGCATAAAGTAAAAACAAATAATGGCAATTCTACTAGAAAAAATGTTTGGGCAGTTATGATACGGAAGATTCTAGAACAAAATAGAACCATTTTTGTTTTGAGGTTTGTGCATTATGCTTAAGTTCAACCATGGAGTCTGCTAGATTGTACATGTGGCAAAATCCGGTGCGGGGCTAGAAGATGGTGTGAGGGGCCGAGTGGTGGGAGACTATGAAGGAATGCATAAGTGCGAGATCGATATTTAGAGAGAGGGGGCGAGAACGTGCGCTGTTGCACGCAGTGGCGGAGCCATGAAAAATAAATGAGCTAGGGGCCAAGCATTCCAAATCCTTTACGAGGAGGGACAATTCATGAACTTAAACCATTTTAGCAGCAATTGTCTAATGATCACATTCATATTAGCCTCGATATATAGTGATGTTAGGGGGGGGGGCTGGGCCCTTACTGCCCCTGTCTTCGCCATTGTGCACACGTCTGAGAGATGAAGCGGAAGGCATGGATGATGAGAGGGGGACGTTGGATATATAATTAATGTGGGTGTATTAGCTATATATGTTAATCCTATATAGAGAGGTATAGATTGATCGATGTGGATATGGGAAAGAGGGTGAGACCTCAGTGGATATATCGATTGATCGGTTTGTGTGGAAAACTATGAAAGACCTAGCTATATACACACATACATAGAGGAACATCGATCGTTGCGCATGCACGTGTGAGAGATAATGAATGCCCAATATGATGGATAGGGGGATGTGTGTGGGTGTGTGCCTTCATGGGAGACCGACCTGAAGAAAAAGATTGCATATGTGCGATGGATAATGCCGACTGGTAGTGTGTGTGTGCATGCATGCACGAGAGAAAGTTAGTGGTACAATTATAAAGAGAAGACGACTGTGTGGGTGTAAAAGACTAGGTGAGGTCATGATCAATGTAAAGTTGAATTCACATATTTGAATAAGAGATCCTGATTTTTGAAACCCATGCATGCATGAATATAACGGAGATCTGCGCGGTGTGGTTTGGAAACGAGCATGTTATAATCTATACACATTGAACAAGGTCAGACTGATTTGAATTTGAGATACCGATGGAAGACATCATTTGGCCACGTCTCATCCGTGCATCAACACACTATTCTAATTGGAGATGATGGGCGGCTTTCGCATCACATATCTATATCTATACCCCTATATATATATTATATTTTGTATTTCTTTTTAATGTGTGCGGGTGACTTTAACTTTGAAAGATGGTCGTTGGATGAGGCGAATCCGATGGTCCAAAGATGGCAAATTTGAGCACTACTGGTCGTTGGATATCATCTAGATTCCACCATATTTCGCCACATGTATAATCTAGAAGACTCCATGGTTGAACTTAAGCATAATGCACAAACATCAAAACACAAGCACTTCTTATTTGTTCTAGAATCTTCCGTATCAGAATTCCCCAAATGCTTTTCTACATGATTTGCCATTATTTGTTTTTTACTTTATGTCTTACAACGCACAATTCCATGAATCTTAAAATAGATTACCTTTCTTATAAAAACTAGATGATTTTGAATGAAATGAACTATAAGAATTAAACAAACATCTACATCATGCATATATGACTCAAAGCTTACATGCTATAATGTGGTATTTATTCATAATTTGGTTGCCAAATCTCATGCGTGCAATGCACGTGTACCTTACTCTAGTCTAAATGGTGTTTGTGTGTGTGTGTGTGTTGTGCGTGTTGAGGTGCAAATTGTCTTTCTTTTTCGGGTACACGTTAAGCTTGTTCTTCCGAAATTTCAAGCCGCGCCTTGTTATGCCGAAAATTCAAGCTAGCGTCTCTGTCTATCGTGCTGTGAGACTCCCGCCTCTTCAACCCGCGCCTTGTTAGCCCGAAATATTTAAGATATATCTTTGTCTTATTGTGCTCCGACAACTCCCTCCATCTCAACCCGCGCCTTGCTATTCCGAAATTACAACGCGCGGAAAAACTCCCACCTCCTGTGAAATCCCGACACGTGAAATGCCCGTGGTACCCCTGAACCAAAAGAACCGCCTCAAATTGGTGGGGGTACTTTCGTAACTTACCCCACATTTCGGACAAGCGCGTCCCTAATCCATGGTTCCACACTGCCATCCCATCCACCCACCCATTCGTACACCGAGGCCGTGAAAACCCGCGACAAAACCCCACACCCTGCTCCGTCCGCCACCCAGCCGGAGCCTCTTCCCCGACGACGTCGTCCACAGCAACACCTTGATGTCCCTCATCCACCGTACCGGATGAGGATCCATCGTCGATCTCATCATCCCACCGGTTCAACCACCCCATCCTCCACCTCCAAGGAGCTGCCCCGACGTTCCCCTCGTCTTTCGCGCCACCTCCATTCCCACACCGCCATCTTCACCTGCACCACCGGAAGAGCATCATCATCACCGTTTCCTCGGATGAAGCTGCGGCCTAATCGGCGCCACCAAAGAGGTTGTACACTAATCGCCGCATTTTCTTCTTGATTCGATCTCACGGTGCTGCCGGCGCTCGGTCCCGAGCCAACACGGCGCGGCTCCATCCACGGCGGCATCGCCGGCCACTTTCTCCACGGCGTCGCTCCCTCGGCGGCGACATCCACATCAGTAGGAGCTGCTGCTGCTTTAGCTCTCGCTCGGACTGCTGCTCTGCTCTTTCTCTCGGTCCCCTGCCTGGTCTGCTCTCGCTATTGCTCTTGCTCACGCTGTTGCTCTCGCTCTTGCTTGCGCTGCTGCTCTCGCTCTTGCTCTTGCTAGCGATGCTGCTCCGATTTAGCCACACTTCAGTCGACTGAATCGACTTTTGGGTCAGTCGATTTTCAGGGGGTGGGGGGGCTCGCTAGGGTGAAGGAAGAACCAGCCGCA
>NC_041391.1:491743054-491756316 GCF_002162155.2 Triticum dicoccoides
GGGGCGGTGGCGTGGGGACCGCCGGAGAAAAAGCTCGGCAGGGGGGGGCTAGAGGGATGGCCGGGCGGCGGCGGACCGGCGGTGGGGAGTGTTTTCAGGGCGGGAGGGGCGGCGCAGAACCGGCCGCGGGCGGCGGGGGGCTGCTGTTTGGCCGGTGGTGGCTGGCGGCTCAGGGGATTGGAGGTTGAAGATGAACTGCGGGCCCTTGATTTCGTAACCAACGGATGCAAAATTGACTGACCAAAGATGAAAAAGTCAGTCGACCGACGTGTAGCCTCACCTTGCTAGTGCATTCAGTTTCGACAGCAAAATTCAGTTTTGACAGCAAAATTTAGTTTCGACAGTTAAGTTCAATTTCGACAGTTAAGTTCAGTTTCGACAGTTAAATTCAGTTTCGACAGTTAAGCTCAGAGATGAGCGGCTGATGTTTTTACATCTAGCACTTTGTGGTTATGTATTTTACATCATGTATTGGAGATGCTATTAGAATTTCCACTCAGGTTAACGTTGTTCGTTGTCTCTCTTGTCCTACTTCAGCCTCGACGTCGTACAACTCACCGGAGCTGCTCCAACGACGAAACCCTCCATCACAGCGGAGCAGTACCTCGGGCTCCATCTCCATACGCCTAAGATCTTCTTCCCCTCCTCCGACAGCCAAGTCAGTCGGAGCATCCTCACCAGCCAACCCAATCATGCTGAGATCGACATGGCTTCGCCAAAAAGGTTGTACACTTGTTGCATCTCTTTTTTTTACTCTACGTGTTATATATATTGTCCACTGAGCACTAGTAGTAACGGGAAATACGATTATTTTATCCTACTATATGACAAGTAGTGAGGTACCAGGCAACTTAGCTATCCGTGATGGACTCTCTTGAATCCCATCATTATTTATCTCTGCGTGTTTGAGCTGTGCATTTGTCGATGGGCCTAGGAGTTGAGCTAGTATGACAGTGGCCTGGGTCCAAAGTAATAGAAGTAGCACAAAAACATTTTTTTAGTGTAGGATTTTCCTTGCTCAAGCCTTCCTACTAGAATTGCCAGTGCTTGAAAGGAAGAGTGAATGAAAAACATAGGAATTGGAAAGTTTCCTATGGTACTACTTTTCATGAATTTGGTGCAAAGGAATGGAGCAAAGGAAAACGGTAGGATTTGTTCCTTTAGTGTCTCCTTGAAAGAAAAACCGTAGGAATTCTAATTTCCACTTCTCCTCCTTTTCATATTCCTATTCATCAAGCACAAGACTAAGAGATAGTAGCATAATAGCATTATAACTGTACACTTTCTTGTGGTTTGACTTAATCTCACCATGCTTTTTTGCATCCTGTGATCTTCCAATTGTTGTGAATAAAACACCCAGATTGGTAGAAATCCAGTGTTTTTAAGTTCTATGTTTTGCATGTGCATTCCTATCCTATTCCTGTCTATTTCCTATCCCTGCATTGTTTGAATCCTCAAATTCAAACAAGCCCTTACTCAATTACTTCTGTTACAGATATGTGTCAAAGAAAACCTTGTGTGGTTTGTCCTGCTCCTCGGTGCTGTGTTCCACCCCAGCTCGGCTGCTCCAACGACGGAAGGGTTCACCACAGCAGGGATCCGCTCTCCAGACTGTCTTTTTCCACCTCAGATCTTCCCCACCACCGGCAGCCACGACAACTGCATTACCATCATCAACTGAGCAGATGACCTTGAGGACTACACGGGTCCGCAAGAGAGGTCGCACTCTTCCGTGTCTGCTTACGTTATGCGTCGCTTAATATGATGACAAGCTACATTATCGTTGTGTTCACCTATTAGACTCTGAGCCAGGTCCAAACTAATGCTGAAACTTGAGTTTTTAAATGGTTGTGGGGTACATATTGGGGCATCAATCAGTACTATATGTCTACTATCTGGTTAATCTCCGGTGTCTACTATGAGTTTCATGTTGGGTGCAAACAAACATTAAAGGAGCCATTATCTGTATTTTTTAACTAAAGCTATTATCTGCCTGCAATCATTGGTTTTGGGTCTATCCATAGTTTACTACCATCACTCTGGATTTGTGCATGCACTCCTTACATAATCTCACTATGTTTTATTCCTATGCATGCCAGTTATTGTACATAATGGAACTGATCAGGTAGAGCAAAAGATTCGAGCTTGCGTGGCAATAAAATTTCATGCAGACGGCGTTCCATGGTGGGCGCAAAGGCAGCCCCCCCTCCACCCATTTCGGACAGCAATCAAGATGAAGATAACTGTTCTGAGGGGGATTCAGAAGGAGAAGACCACTCCTATTTACCCCATGAGGTCTTCGCGCTAACTTGGCATGCTGATGTTGGTAATATCATGCATATGGTGCCTTGCGTTGCTTACTGTATACATTAAAGATGTCATCTGCTTAGTTTAGACATGCTTTGTGTCAATGCCATCTGTTTAGTTTCTTTATCGTATATGTGAATCATGCAATGCCATCTTGTTTAGCCACGCATAATATATGTGAATTTTGCAATGCCACCCTGGTTAGCCAGTCATCTTATATGTGAATTATATCATGCCATCATTTTTTTATTACCTGTTAAATTTGTTAACAATTTTAGTACATTCAATTATTCTTCCTGTGCATCAGCCATTCGGCACGGTCATGGAAAAAATCTGGAGTGGAAACAAGGTCTTCAGAGCAGACAATGCTATCTGACGAAGCGCATGTCTTGCTGGTTACCGATAGCTCCTCATAGGAGGATTCAGAGACAGATGACCTGTCATATTCCCCCCCCCCGAAGTGCATGCCCTAACTTGGCAGGGTTATGTTGCTCATATCGTGCATATGGTATCTTGCATTGCTATGTCATTTGCTTAGTTTAGACATTCTTTGTGTGAATGCCACCTGTTTAGTGTCTAATTACCATATATGTGAATTATGCAATGCCATCTTGTTGCAAGACATTATATATGTGAATTATGCAACGTTATCTTGTTGCAAGGCATTATGTATGTGAATTATGCAATGCCATGCTATTTAGTCAAGCGTCATATATGTGAATTATATCATGCCATCCTTTTTTTGTATTTCTCATTGCTTTTGTCGACAATGTTTGTATATTCAACTGCTCTTCCTGTGCATCATCCATTTGAATTGGTGATGGAGAAATATGGAGTGAAAACAAAGTCTTCAGAGCAGACAATGCTACTTGCTGAAGCAGATATCTTGCTGGTAACAGATAGCTCTTCAGAGGAGGATTCAGAGGCAGATGACCAGTCCTATTATCCCCCTGAGGTGTATGCTCAAACTTGGCAGGGTTATATTACTAATATAATGCATATGTTGTATTGCAATGCTTAGTTTTTACATCATATACACAATATTGAATGCCATCTCCTTAGTTGACACATCATATAGGCAATTGCCTTCTACTCACTTCCTTAGTATATAAATCATATATTTGAATTATGTCATGCCATGATGTTTACATAGACAGCATGTATCTGAATTATGGCATGCCAACCCATTTTCTAAAGACATAATATAGTTATATCATCTCATCCTGTTTACATAGTCATCATATTTTAAATTATGTCATTCTATCCGTGAATAATATCATGCCATCATGTTTCTATCGATGACATGTTTGCGATTTATGGCATGCCAACCACTTTAATAGACACATCGTATAGTTATATCATGTCATCGTGTTTACATAGTTATCATATTTTGAAGTATGTCATTCTATCCTGTTTATTTAGCCATCATACATGTGAAATTGTGTCATGCTATCCTGTTTAATTAGCCATCATATATGTGAAATTATGTCCTACTATTCTATTTGCTTAGATAACATAAATGTGAATTATTTGATGCCCTGTTTTCTTCCCTACTATCCATTGCACCTGTCTATCTTACAATGTCTGTACATTCAATTACTTTTCTTATTTATCAGCCATTTCAATTGGAGGGAGTGATGGCAGTATCTGTGGGAGTAAAAACACAGTCTTCAGAAAAGATCGGGCTACCTGTCGATGCAGATAGAACCACAGTTGTACTTGCCCAAGAACCAACCCCACCACACATAACCCACACTCATGCAGATTATACCCCTACCCAGTTGGACAGGGAACCAGCTACACCCCTTCTAACCCCAACCCCAGCAGATAGACACCCAGTTCCCGTTGACACAACACTGCCTCCACCACAGAGCACCCAAACACGAGCAGTTAGTAAGGCAACTGCAGTGCCCAAATTACGAGGACCACCACTCCGAACCCAAAGTCAACGCTTAAAGCAGAAGAAGAATTGTTCTTAGGTCAGGTTCTGTAGCTATGGTTCATACTACTTTGCTCTTGCATCACTGTATTTACTGATACCAACTAATTTCAAATTTGAAGGATGCAATTGAAATTCCAATGGCGCAACAGGTATGTTTTAAACCTATTTCTTCAACGTGTTTGGCTGTTTGCTATTGTAACTTGCTCTATGTCGATTTCAGTTTCAATTGAATAAACAGTTATGTTCTCATGTCATGCACATTACAAGTGTTGTTATTGCTGTGTAGTTTCCCACACTTATATTCTGTCTATGCTGCTTTGTCTTAAATAGATATGATTCGAACTGTATCTATCTTGATTTGGCAACATAAACTAGAATGATATAGACCATACAGTGACCATACTACATAGACATATGTTTGTTTCATGCTGTTATCATGTCCACCTTACAACTGAACTGCTTTACCAAAATGAGTTTCATATACTACATTGTAAACCTGAGATGTGTTTGTTTGTTTCTCTTTTAGAACGCGGATAAAATATTGGAGAAGAGTACCCCATTATGCAATGGTAATGGAAGTAATGCAGATAAGGTTCAAGATAGTGAGACATCCCTGTTGGTCTCCAAGAAAGCTGATAAAAACTATATTGAAGACACTGAGACAATCCCAAAGTCCTGTCTTGCTGTAGTGTTCGAGTTACTGGCTACCACTGCTGGCACCAGCTATTCGAACTCGTTGCCTGAATCAGTTCGGCTTCTCGAGTCTCAACTTCAAGTTGAAAGACATCGATCAGATGTTATGCGACAGGAAGCCGAAGGACTGAGGAAGTCTGTGCAGATTTCAGATGCATACTTTCTGGTGCAACATCAAGTGCTGGAGGACTTAAGCGCCAAACAAGAGAAAGTTAATAAGGTTTCTAAGCATCTTGCCAGCATTATGGGTACCCAAGATATTGTTTCTTGTGCTCTTCTAAAGTGGTTTCAGTTTTGTACTTGTTTTCCTGAGGAGTTTATTTGCACTGGTCGCCAACTTTGACAACCAGTGTATGTGATATACTGTTTTGTTCCCTATATTTTCACTGGTGGCGAACTTTGATGCACAATGGATGTAATATGTGTAATAGTTGTGATAGCTTAGCGTAAGTTGCTTGCTTATTTATTTCCTTGTTGTCTTGTTTATTTGTTTTCTGATAGTCAGTGCAGTTCTTTTTCTGCGGTTTGCTATTGGCCACAATAACCTATTTTTTAAAACTAGGACACAATAACCATGGGCTACATATTTACTGTAGTGACCATGGGACTCCTACAGGCCGTAGAAACAATCGACCTTCTACGGGCCGTAGAAACAATGGGCCTTCTATGGGCCATAGCATTAATGGGCCTTCTATGGGTCGTATGATCGATTGGCCAAACATGGGCCAATAACGAACCGCATTATGGGCTATAAATGGGCCAAGGTTGGAATCATCGGTTCATGGGCTGACCATAATGGGCCATTGTTAATCGACTGTATTTGACGACGTTATGAAAATTGCCCAATGGACTAATGGGCCACAAACGGGCCGACTATAACCACAGGCTGAATTTGGCCCACAAGTAGAAAAGGCCAGTAACGGGCCGTAAGTAATCGAATGCTGGAAATGAGCCCAGGAATAAATGGGCCCTGAGAAGGCCAAAAGATAACATGGGTTGGAAATGGCCCACTAGAAAAATGGGCCGTTAATGGGTATAAAGCGATACACTGTTCATTACGGGACAATTTCACCACGAGCTGTTAATGGGCCAAGAGTTAAAAAGGGCCTCATATGGGCCGAAAGACGTCGTGGACCATACATGGGCCGGAAGTTACAATGGGCTGGAATCATACTGGACATCCCAAATGACGCTACTGGGCCTAATTCGGATAGACCGTAACGGGTCATGAGTTAGCGGGCTGTAAATGGGCTATATGCGAACAGGCCGTTAATAGGCTTTCCGTGGGCCCTCCCAGTACCTTTTGACAAAGTCAAATGGGCCGACCTTTTCACTGGAATGGGCCTCTGTTGGGCCGTGCCACATGTCGACGTATCATAGGCGCCTCTGGACCAACGAGTGGATGACATCAGTCCCAACGGTGAGCCGACACATGGTTCCTTTGGCCATTGAGAATTTTACACGTGGAAAATCCCACGGAATTTGGTCCAGGCTGTTAACGGGTTATCGGATCCAAAACCAGACCTGATAGCTTAACGACGACCCGTTACGGTGGATGCCACATGTCGGTTACCCTTGAGGAAAGCACTTCCATGACGCACCATTTATCGTCATGGAAGTGGACACTTCCGTGATGATAATTTTGCTAATGTCATGGAACACTTCTACGCAGAACAGGTATGACTATCTTGATTCTGTCATAAAATCGTCATGGATGTACATGCTTGACAGAAAATGTGACCTACTATGACAAACATGTATCATCACGGAAGTGGTTTTCTTTGTAGTGTATAGAGATGGAATATGTGGGAGGTACTAGTAAATGGTTATGGTTAGTAAGAATATTGGTGTTAAGGTTTGTGATTCCCGAAGCATGCGCATATAGTCTCTCATTATGCTATGAAGTTGGAGCATGCTTTATTATTGATTATCTTCCTTATAAGTGGCGGTCGGGGATGAGCGATGGTCTTTTCCTACCAATCTATCTCCCTAGCAGCATGCGTAGTAGTACTTTGCTTTGAGGGCTAATAAACTTTTGCAATTAGTATACGAGTTCTTTCTGACTAATTTGAGTCCATGGATTATATGCATTCTTACCTTTCCGCAATTTGCTACCCTCTACGGTACCGCCCATTTCCCTTTCTCACCTCGAGATGTGGTGCAAACTTCACAGGTGCATCCAAACCCCGTGATATGATATGCTCTATTACAGATAAGCCTAATTCCATCTTCCTCAAAACAACCACCATTCCTACCTATTATGGCATTTCCATAGCCATTCTGAGATACATTGCCATGAAACTTCGACCACCTCCATTTTGATGACTTGAATATTCATTTTCATATTGCTTTGCATGATCGTAAGATAGCTAGGATGATATTACCATGGCTTGTCCATTTTTTGATATCGTTGTTATGCTAGATCATTGCACATCCTGGTACACTGCCAGAGGCATTCATATAGAGTCATACTCTGTTCTAGGTATCGACTTGTAATTTTTATTTCTTTTTGAGTTGTAAGTAAATAGAAGTGTGATGATCATCATTATTCATTATTAGAGCATGTCCCAGTGAGGAAAGGATGATGGATACTATGATTCCCCCACAAGATGGGATGAGACTCCAGACAATGAGAAAAAAAGAAGAAGAATGAAAAAAGAAAAAAGAAAAAAAGGAAATAAAAAAAGAGAATGGGCATTGTTACTATCTTTTACCACACTTGTGCTTCAAAGTAGCACCATGTTTTCCATATAGAGAGTATCCTATTTAGTCACTTCCATATACTAGTGGGATTTTTCATTATAGAACTTGGCTTTTATATTCCGATGATGGGCTTCCTCAAATACCCGAGGTATTCATGAGCAAGCAAGTTGGATGCACACCCACTTAGTTTTTATATTGAGCACTGATTGTAGATCCATTAACAACATCAGTGTGATATATCATCACCATATACATAAGCTCGATAACATGCTTGATGAACTTTGTGGTTCCACCATATTTTCTAAAATTCTTTTGCGAAGTGGATACCACTAAATAAGAATGAAATAGGGTGACAAATGGAAAACTCCAACCAGGACAACATTTGGCTTGTATGAATGGTTGGTTATGCCTTTTGGATTAACGAATGCACCTAGTACTTTCATGAGATTGATGAATCATGTACTTAGGTCCTTCATTGGCAAGTTTGTAGTGGTTTACTTTGATGACATATTGATATATAGCAAAACTTTGGAGGATCATGTTGGACATATAAAATGTGTGCTTGTTTCCCTATGGGAGGAAAAGTTATATGCTAACATGGAAAAGTGCACATTTTGCACAAACAAGGTTGTGTTTCTTGCCTTTTTTGCTTCACAAAAAGGTGTGGAGGTCAATGAAGAGAAGATCAAGGCTATTCGTGAGTGGATGCCTCTACATAATGTGAGCCAAGTACGTAGCTTCCTTAGACTTGCGGGTTTCTACCGCCGGTTCATGTAGGATTTCAGCACCATTGCTGCACTAATGAACGAGTTAACGAAGAAAGACACTCCATGCCAATGGGGTGATGCCCAAGACAAGTCCTTACAAGAACTAAAGATGATGTTGATATCAGCCCCATTGCTTTCACTTATCTATTTTGGTAAGATATTTGAGATTGAATGTGATGCAAGTGGAGTTGGCATTGGCGGAGTTCTAATGCAAGAGGGTAAACCCATCGCCTATTTTAGTGGAAGCTTAATGGTCCAACTCTTAATTATTTCATCTATGATAAAGAATTGTATGCACTTGTTCGATCTTTGGAAACATGGCAGCATTACTTGTGGCCAAAAGGGTTTGTAATACATTTTGACCATGAATATTTAAAACATCTAAAGGATCAACTCAAACTGAACCGTAGACACGCAAAATGGAGTGAGTTCATAGAGTCTTTTCCTTATATTTTCAAGTACAAGAAAGAGAAGGATAACATTGTTGCCGATGCATTGTCTAGGCGTCATATTTTACTTTCCCAACTTAATGTTAAAATACTTGATTTAGAAAGCATCAAATAATTGTATGCTAACGACTCATACTTTGCTGAACCATTTTGAAAATGCAACAAGGGAAAGGGATGTAGAAGTTTCACTTGCATGATGGATTTCTATTTCGAGCTAACAAATTGTGCATCCCAGATTGTTCTCTTCGCTTGTTGCTCTTGCAGGAGGCTCACGTTAGTGGTCTCATGGGACATTTTGGAGTGAAGAAACTGAAAGTGTGCTTGTTGATCAATTCTTTTGGCCGCGAATGAGAAGTGACATGGAACGCTACATGATGAGATGTGAGATTTGTCACAAAGCTAAGTCCCGCTTGAATCCTCATGTTGTATATACTCCCCTATCTATTCCAAATACTCCATGGGAAGATATTTCTATGCATTTTGTTCTTGGTTTACCATGGACTAAGAGGGGGAGAGACTCGGTGTTTTTTTGAATATTTACTGTGAGGCAAAGCCCCATAGCCCTTTATTAATAAAATAGAACTGTACAGGTAATAGAAAGTATATACAAAGGCTAAGAAAAGGACCTACCTATGACTAACTATGCCTACCTGTTTTACAACAAAGAATCAATCCAAGCCAACAGTTTTGGTTTAATACTATCCTTCACCCTATGAGCAAGCAATGAAATATCAAGGATGAATTTACAATTCCAAGCACTGAAGGTGGCTCTCTCAGCTCTGAAGGTGTTGCCATTTCTTAAAATCCATATATTCCATGCTGCTATTAGCATGACTTCAAAGAAGAAAGGAAGCCTGAAGCTAGATCTAGCATGAATGATACATTGCTGTATATCAGAGCCTCCAGTCCAATCAATGCCCAAATAATTCCAGACCCTGTAGCTAAATGTGCAATTAAAGAACAGGTGAATCCTATCCTCATACACAAGCTCACTACAAATGAGACAAAGATTATCATCTTGGCTTGAGCGCCAATGCCGTCGGACCAGCATGTCCTTGGTGTTTAGTCTATCAAAGGACAACAGCCACCCAAAAACCTTGATCTTCATAGTGCACCTACTCTGCCACAACATTTGCAAGATTGTATAAGGTAGGTGGGAGTGCATGATCATGTAGAAGCTTTTAGCAGAGTAATCCCCAGATATACCAGGCCATATCCAAACATCAGGAATAGTGGGGTCCCTGTCTAACTGCATGATCCAACCTTCCAGGACGTGTAGCTCAGCGGCAACCTCATGGGAAAGAGGCAGATAAAACATGGAGAATAGATCCTGAGATTGAAGGAATTTCTGAACTGAAATCTTATCATTATTGAAAAGAAAACAACTAAGGCAATCTCCAACATAAAGGTCTAGCAGAACCCCCAATGTGCCAAGAATCATTCCAAAACAGAGCAGTGTCACCCATGTTGATATGAACTGAGGCAATTGCAGTATAAGCCTCATGCAGCTTCAGCACATCCCTCCACCAAAACGAACCACCTTGTGCTGTGGCATGGGGGACACCAAGATCATAGTAGTTGTTCCATATCAAAATTACCCGAGGAATATTTACCTTGTTATAGAATTTGTGGAGATGCTTGATGAGGAGGCCTTTATTCTGGATGTTCAAATTGATGACACCTAAAGCACCTTTGTCCTTTGGCCTGCAGACCAGATCCCATGTAGCCAGAGACTACTTTGGAGCATCACTGTTACCCCTCCAGAGACATTGCCTAAAGATTCTGTCCAACTTCTTGATGATCCCTAGTGGGATGTTCAGGCTACACAGAAAGTATATTGGCAAAGAGGTCAGGACAGATGTAAGAAGCTGCAAGCGAGAGCCTTGATTCAACATGGAAGAACTTGTAGTCAACCTCCTCTCAAGACTGTCAACTAGAGGCATTAGGTCAATGATCCTGGGCCTAGTAGTTCCCAAGGGCAATCCAAGGTAGGTGAATGGAAGCTGTCCAATTCTACAACCAAGAATAGCAGCCAGCCTAGCAACTTCATCATCCCTTGTAGTTGATTTTTTTAGCAAAATGGTGCATTTTATCCCATGTTATAAGAGCGATGATGCTTCACACATTGCTGAGCTATTTTTCAAGAAAGTTGTGTTGCTACATGGAGTACCACGCACCATTGTATCCGGCCGTGACACCAAATTTTGGACCTACTTTTGGAAGACCTTGTGGGGAAAACTTGGCAGCAAGCTCCTATTTTCCACAACATGCCACCCACAAACTGATGGACAGACCGAAGTTATCAACCGAACATTGTGCATGATGATAAGAGTAGTCCTCAAGAAGAATTTGAAGATGTGGGAAGAGTGCCTACATCATGTCGAGTTCGCATGTAATAGGGCGGTACATTCAACATCTAAATTTTGTCAATTTGAACTTGTTTATGGATTCAAACCTATTGCCCCCATCAATCTTTTACCTTTGCCACTGTAGCAATGACCCAGCCTTGATGCAAGTAAGCATGCTGATTTGGTCAAGAAACTTCATGCCCAGGCAAAAGAGAACATCGAGAAGATGGTCGAACAAGATATGATGCGGGTAAACAAGACCAGAAAGAAGATGGTGTTCGAGCAAAACGATTTGCTATGGGTACACCTTCAGAAGGACCGTTTTCCTGAGCAACACAAGTGCAAGTTGCAGCCACGCGGCAATGGCCCATTTGTGGTGCTCGAGAGGATCAAAGACAATGCTTACAAGATCGATCTTCCAGAATAATATAGTGTTAGCCCAACCTTCAGTGTCTCCGATCTTTCCCGGTACTTTAGGCCTTTAGAGTCGAGGATGACTCCTTCTCAAGAGGGGGAGGATGATGAGGACATCCCAACCATGGGAACGAGACCACCAATCATCAACGGTCCAATCACAAGAAGCCGCGCAATGCAAATACATGATCAGGTGAACACTAACTTAAGTTTATCAATTGACCTTGGAAACATGGTTATGCCATCACCTCCTTCGTTGCTGGTTGAACTCGGGTGCAACATCGAAGAAGACCAACAATATTTTTAGTCTGAGCCAAAACGACGTTTTACATCAAGTGGCACATGATATCCCATTGTCTCCACAAATAATCACGGCAAGACATACATGAAGTGTTCTCAAATCATTAAAGACTCAATCCGATAAGATGACTTCAAGAGGAAAACTCAATTCATCACAAGAGGGTAGAGGGGGAGAAACATGATAAGATCCAACTATAATAGCAAATCTCGCGATACATCAAGATCGTGCCATAGAGAGAACACGAGAGAGAGAGAGAGAGAGAGAGAGAGATCAAACACATAGCTACTGCTACATACCCTCAGCCCCGAGGGTGAACTACTCCCTTCTCGTCATGGATAGCACCGGGATGATGAAGATGGCAACCGGTGAGGGATCCCCCTCCGGCAGGGTGCCGAAACAGGCTCCCGAGAGGTTTTTGGTGGCTACAGAGGCTTGCGGCAGCGGAACTCCCGATCTATCTTCTTATTCGATGTTTTTAGGGTATGTAGGCTTATATAGGCGAAAGAAGTCGGTCGAGGGAGGCTCGAGGGGCCCCGTAGAGGGTAGGGTGCGCCAAGGGGGGTGGGCGCCCCCCCTTATCTCATGGCTTCCTCGATGCTCTTCTGACGTGAACTCCAAGTCTCCTTGATCATATTCTTCCTAAAAATCACGCTCCCGAAGGTTTCATTCCGTTTGGACTCCGTTTGATATTCCTTTTCTTCGAAATACTGAAACAAGCAATAAAACGACAATATGGGCTGGGCCTCCGGTTAATAGGTTAGTCCCAAAAGTAATATAAAAGTGTATAATAAAGCCCGTAATCATTCAAAACAGATAGTATAATAGCATGAATGCTTCATAAATTATAGATACGTTGGAGACGTATCAGCATCACCAAGCTTAATTCCTACTCATCCTCAAGTAGGTAAATGATAAAAGAAAGAATTTACGAAGTGTGAATGCTAGAAGGTGCAAAAGTTTGCTCAATGATAGTTTCAATCACCTTTTCTAGCATGATTATATGTCATAATAGTAGTTCATCTCATAAAACTTCTCAAGATCAAGTAACAAGCTATTCACATGTTAAAGCATAGACCATAAACTTTCTTGAAAACTAGCAAACTTCATTCTTAGTCATCAAACAATTGCAATTCATCTTATTTTCAGGAATAGCAAACTCCACATACTCAACTATCATATATTCTTCTACAATTGCTAACACTCACGCAATACTAATGGTTATGGAGTTTTAATCGGACACTGAGAAAGATAGGGGCTTATAGTGTTGCCTCCCAACGTATTCACCTTTGGGTGATGTCAACAATAATAGTTCATGCTAACTTACATCCAATTGGATAT
>NC_041391.1:491757072-491803075 GCF_002162155.2 Triticum dicoccoides
ATAAAGTAAAAGACATAAGGTAAAAGATAGGCCCTTCGCAGAGGGAAGTAGAGGTTGTCATGCGCTTTTAGGGTTAGATACACAAAATCTTAATGTGAAAGAACGTTGTCGGTGCCAAAACCGGCGGATCTCGGGTAGGGGGTCCAGATCTGTGCGTCTAAGGCTAATGGTAACAGGGGGCAAGGGACACAATGTTTACCCAGGTTCGGGCCCTCTCGATGGAGGTAAAACCCTACTTCCTGCTTGATCGATATTGAAGATATGAGTGTTACAAGAGTTGATCTACCACGAGATCGTAGAGGCTAAACCCTAGAAGCTAGCCTATGATGATTAAGATTCTGTCTCTAAGGACTAAACCCTCCGATTTATATAGACACCGGAGGGGCTAGGGTTTACAAGGAGTCGGTTACAAAGAAGGAAATATGACATCCGGATCGCCAAGCTTGTCTTCCACGCAAAGGAGAGTCCCATCCGGACACGGGACAAAGTCTTGAGTCTTGTATCTTCACTGTCCAACAGTCCAGCCAAAGTATATAGTCCGGCAGTCCGGATACCCCCTAATCCAGGACTCCCTCAGTAGCCCCTGAACCAGGCTTCAATGATGATGAGTCCGGCGTGCAGTTTGTCTTCGACATTGCAAGGCGGGTTCCATCTCCAAATACTCCAACATAATTATCGAACACTTAAATCGTGTCCGGATCTGCAAGATGATCTTCACATACCACCGTAGAGAGCATAGCACTTCATAAATCTGATCTGCTGGCCATTTTGGTATGACACCACGGTTGAGTCATTATTCAAACCGTTTTCCCACAACCGGCCACACCGCATATTGCGAGGCGGTTTCCTCTGCACGTCTTGCCGAAGCAGAGATCGTGTCCCCTTATTACGGGATTCTCATCAATACAGGTACGGGTAGCCCAACCACACCGTCAATTGCGGCGAGTGGGGAACGGGTGGGTTCCACCAGGAAAGTGGGGAGGCGCAAAAGCTTTTTACTGCCTCTATAAAGAGACAAGGTCTCTTCCTATTAACCCACGCCTTTTCTTTCTGCTAGTCCATTCCTATCTGCTCGAGCCCTAGCGCCCAAGCACTCTTCTTCTCCACTGAAGAGAGGTCCTCCGAAGATATTCGGATCTGGAGCAGGAGGAAAATGGATGGCCTCTATCGTCCGGGAGAGGGATATCAAAAAGCTCCGAGAGGCCGGGTACTTGGCCAAGAAAAATCGGCCACCATCTTCCACCGGCGGGACAGATCGTCCCCACTTGGAGCCCCACGAGAGGGTCGTGTTTCTTCCTCATTTCGTCCGGGGGCTCGGGTTTCCCCTTCACCTATTTGTTCGCGGCATCATGTACTATTTACGGGATTGATTTTCATGATCTGTCCCCCAATTCCTTCCTTAACATCTCAACATTCATCGTCGTATGTGAGGATTTTCTCTGTATTCCGCCTCACTTCGGCTTATGGCTGAAAATCTTCAACGTGAAGCCCAAGGTGGTAAATGGCGAACACGCCGAATGCGGCGGCGCCATGGTGAGCAAGATGCCCAATGTCGTATGGCCGACGGGCACCTTCAATGATTCCGTCAAGGAGTGGCAGCAACAGTGGTTCTATATCACCGAACCGCTTGGTAAAAAGAGGGCCGCTGCCCCCGAATTCATATCCGGAGCCCCACTGCGGCTAACGTCCTGGCCCGAGAAGGGCCTGAACTGGTCCTCATCCGACGAACTGTCAGTGCTCCAAATGCGTGTCCAGAGCATGGTCGACAAGGATGTCAAACTCATCAATGTAGTCCAGGTGATGTTAGTTCGCCTGGTTCTCCCTTGCCAGCGTCGAGCCTACAATTTGTGGGAATACAGCCCGGCCGAACACCAGACGCTACGGGAGCTCTGTGGATCCTCCCACATGGACATCTGGAAGGTGCTCTTCAAGTCTGGAAAACCATGGCCGGACTCCACCGAGGACCGCGGGTATCAACTATGCCGTTCTGCGAGTCCGGTAAGTGATTGTTGTGCTATGCCCATCCATGTTTTAGCTGACGTGTCCTGAGGGAGACGCTTTTATCATGCTTTGTATAATAATCCCAGGAATGGACGAAAAAGGTGGAGCGAATACACTGTCCAGCCCCACTGCTTGAGGAACCGGCCGGACCTCTTCTGACGAAGATGCTGGTCCCAGTGCCTTACGAGGCGCCGAAGAAAGAGGCCTCCAAGAAGGTCAAGAAGACCCGTAGTGGCCTTCATCATCGCGATGCGTCGGACGTAGAATTCGAGGACTCCGGCGACCATCCTTCCTCCAAAGACGAAGACGAGGAGGAAGGAGACGAGTTCCCCGCAGGGGGAGGGAAGAAAAGGACGGCCCCCTCATCCATGGAGGCCGAATCGCCAAAGAGGAGGAAAAGTTCCCTCCCCGAGGCGTCCACCACGGCTGCCGATAGCAGCCCGGGGTGGGATCCCAGGGCCCAGCCCCTGGTGAAGTCGTGAGTATACGAAACCCGCACACACGTACGTTCCCGGGGTCATTAGTATGTAGTAGTTTAATTGTCGCCATACTTTTGTGGAGCCCGGCTAGGTCCCATGCCGGACAGTCCTCATTAGAGGATTCGCCGAGCTCAGATGCCCTGGAGAGCGAGACGCTTCTAGAGGCCCCTTCCCCGAAGCCTCGGTGCGACACCGAGGCGTCGTCTCTGAGGGATACAGACCAGGGAGGCATATCCCTGGGGCTAGATACACGGGAGCAGAAGCTCCCATGCGTGTCGACGGTGCGGGCGATCTTAGGTTCGGACCGCAGCCGAACACGGTCCTGGAGACTTTTAAAGCCCCAAGATCGGGCGAGCAGCCACCTTTGACGGAGGGAGGCTTGCCTGCTCCACTGGCAACCTCTGTCCCAGCAGAGTTGCCGGGCGGCCTATCGATGGCGCTAAAGAGTGCGTCCATCGTCGATGAGCATCGGGCCCTCATGGGTGCGGTGATTGAAAAGATTCAGTCCATCGAGAGCGGATTGAATGAGTCCTGCCTTAGCCTTATAAAGGGCTTTGAGGTATGTTTCTAGAAACCTTTTGGAGATTGTCACAGTATGAGTAGTAGCCCCTGATGCACTGTCCGGCGAGAAAGAGAAGAAGGCGGACAGGGGATCAAATTTTTCCGATTTGCAGGAGACTCAGTTACTGACGTGTACCCCTTTGTTTGAAAACAGGTGTCTATAGAGACGACCGCCGCTCATAATGCGGAGGTGTCTGGAACGGGCCGAAGAGGAACTTGGCCGCGTGAAGAAGCAGTTGGAGGACAAGCAGGTATGTCGAAACCTTGTGCTAAGTTGGGCACTAGTTAGAAGGTGTGCCTAATGAAAATATTCCTATTGTATGCTTCTAGGAGCAAGTGCCGAAATTGAGGCATTAAAGAAAGCTTTGGCAGAAGCCGACAATAAGGTCGCCGCCGAACAGGCTCTTCGTGAGAAGCACGAGGCCAGGTTCATTGAAGCTGAGCGAGAGCTCCAGGAGGCCCTGAAGAAAAGCGAGGCCCTGGAGCAGAGTCTAGTAGGGAAAGAATCCGAACTCGCCCTTGCTCTCCAAGGCACAGAGGATGCTCGGGAAGAAGCCCGAGGTGCTCTGAAGGACATTCAGGAGGCCCAAAAGGTTGCGGCTGGTAAGGCCTTCTGTACTCAAGGCTATTTTTGCATAGTAATGGGAGGAACTCTAAGCGATACGCTGGATTTTTGTTTCTCCAGGGGCGTTTGCAGATCTGCCACGCAGCATATCAGATGATGCCCAATTCTACCGGAATGAGGAGAAGAAGTCTGCGGAGAGGCATTTCTGGTCGCAATATTTGGCGCCGAATTATCCGGTGCCCTTTATCGATTAGCTGAAGCAGCTGGTCGAACTGCACCAGGCGGCTGAACTGGCCATGAAGGACTTGGTTGTCCGGCTGTGGCCCGCGGAGCCAATTCCAAGCAGTTAGTTTGGACTCGTGAAGCAGATTGTTAGTGCTTGCCCTCAGCTTGATGTCATTAAGCAATCGGTCTGCATAAAGGGTGCACGCATGGCGTTTGCCCGTGCGAAGGTGCACTGGGGGAAGCTTGATGCTGAGAAGCTGATGACTGAGGGACCACCAGAGGGTAAGGAGCATCGCAAGCCCGAGTTGTACTATGAGGGTGTCCTGAAAGGAGCCCGCCTTGTGGCAGATCAGTGTACCAAAGACACTATATTTCCCTGAAGGCAGTCGTGCCATTCTTTGTAATGTGGGATAATGGCATTTTTATTATTTTTTGCCTGTTTATGTGAACTTTTGTTCTTCCCGTGCGGCTGTTTATTGTATATAAATCCTGAGAGTTGGCCAGTCGTCGGCTTCTGCCCCCACGTGAAAAGTACGGGGGTGTTCGGGACATACCTGAACACTCTTTATCCCGTTGTTGGGTCCTTTTAAGGAGGTGTTCCTCACCATGAACCAGGCAATCAGACTATAGGGCTTTATCACTCTCACTTAGCCATAGGAATTCGAGTATGGTGGGTGCAACCCTGGTATTCGGAAGACCATACTAGGGGCTTTATCGACGCCTGATCGGAAGACCGATCCGTCGCACTTTGTATTTATAATGGCATTATGAGGAATAAATCTTTAAAGATTTTACAACCTCTCGAATAGCTGACCAACTCTCGTTGTATCATGACAGTCAGTTTTCGGCTTTCTCTACTGAGGTGCTCATCCGGAAGAACCGGGACACAATCGCAGTAGTTCTCCCAGCGCTACCTTAGCTGATAGAACGGAACATAAGGTACCAAAACATGGGAGCCGGGCAAACCCAACCAATGACCCAAGACATGATTCGGAGCTAATGCATATAGTGCTATAAGTTCAGGGTGCCGAGCGACCGAAAAGGTGGTCGGACTTTGTTGCCATATCATGAATACTATGAAGCCCCTGGCATAGCGGGGCATAACACGAGGCATGGGTGCCGTTTATGACAGAAAGGCGTCAATGAGGAACGACGGCCAGTAAGTGTTATGTAAGTCTACGCATTGTAGTAGAGTGACATGCCTATGCATATGAGTACGGTTTATGATTATAAGAAGAGGTGTTTTTGGCGGAACCTGTCGTGGCCGAACTGGAGGAGGATGTGTGTGGATCTGAAATGTATCCGGACTGCCTCCTTTGGGGGGAGGGGTTTACTTATGTGCTCCTGCCTTGTCCGTCCGAGCTGATTCCACGTCGCCAGTCCTGTTCTGCGCCAAAGTTAGTCTATAAAGACAAATGCTTAAAGGCGGCTACGTGTCTTGTGGTTGAACCACGGGTGCCTGATCGGAGCCTGGCTGAACCAGGCTACCATGCCATAAAGTAGCCCAGACTCCTCAGTTGGTGTCCGGGTAGTTGGCTGTCGAATCAAACTTTGATAAACAAGCACGACTCGCTATTCCAGCAGCGGTATGATTTCCACTCTGAGGGTGGAGTTCGGCCTTGCCCATAATTGTGACTATGTCACGCGAGACTGGCCTAATGTTGTGCCCCGTTGAATCTAGCCAACGTGGTTCGACCCGGTAGTATGTGGTAATTACTATATAAGGGGACAATGCCAAAGACTTATTCTTCGGTGTGGTATTTGTTTGGTGATCCGAAGACAACCATTAGTATGGTGGGCCAGTTAAAACTTGGCCTTTGCACCTGGCATCTTTGAGGAGATGTTGTTGATAGTTTTATGCCCGTGGGGGTTCGTGTGAGATGGAGCCCCCAAACTATTGGGTTTATAGTGAGTGCAATAAAATTGCGACGGCTGATGTTGTCCGGACGATCGATGTGGTCAGAGACGATCGGTCGTATTTTCATACTGTGGAGGATCTTCTTTTGACTTCGCCATATTTGATTGGTATTTCTTTGTTTTGAAACCTCCTTTCATTGTTTCCGGTATGTGACCTTCCATTTTGTTTTGAGGATTCAACATTCCCTGTTGGTATGCTTGGCCACCCTTCTGGGGGTACCATGAACTTCACATGGTTGATCGAGTATGCTGCTTGGTCCGGATGGGTTTGTGCTGCTCTTTTTCCGCTGACCGGACTGGGGGCCGATGAGTTCGGTATCAATTTCCTTGACCTGACGCTTTTGACGATTGCGTCAAGGTTTGCGGATGCTGCCTTGCGTTTCCTGCGTATTGTCCCGGACCGTGGTATATTGACGTCAGGGTGTGGGCTTTAGGTTCTCCTTCTTCGGCCGAGGTAGCGAATTGTGCCGTGTGTGCCCTTTGATGGGGCGGTCGAGTCCGTATTCCTTGGTTGCCAGGATCTTAGTCCATCTGTCTGTGAGCAAATCTTGGTCGGCTTTGAGTTGATGTTGCTTCTTTTGTAGGCTTTTCGCTGTGGCCATAAGCCGTCGCCTAAAGCGAATCTGTTCCGCGGGATCCCTAGGCACGCTGAATTCATCGTCGCCGAGGCTCACCTCGTCTGCGGAGGAGGGCGAATAGTTGTCCCTCTCCAAGTATCCATCCGTCGCCTGTCCGGCCTGCTCGAAGGCAGGCCGATCAGGATTGTATTCACCTTCAGCACCTTCTGGATTGTTTTTCACTATTGTGCCGGTATTTTTGTGGCGGGGCTTGGGGCGGTGCTGATGACGTTCATACTTTGCCTTCTTCCTTGAGGGGTTATCCTCCATTGCCTCCTCGCCATTGGTTTCTTTCGGAGTGTCCACCATATATATATCATATGAAGAGGTGGATGTCCACCGCCCCATGGGTGGTGGTTCCTGTTCTTCTCCTATATCATCGTCCACACCATCGATGTCTTCAGAGTCGAAATCAAGCACGTCGGTCAAATCATCGACCGTGGCTATGAAGTGGGTGGTGGGTGGGCAACGAATTCCCTCGTCGCCAGCTTCCCACTCGAGCCGGACATAGTTCCACCAAGAGTCTCTTGACAAAGAGAGAGACTTTAACGAGTTTCGCATGTCGCCAAAGGGCGAGTGCTGGAAAATATCCACAGCGGTGAACTCCATTACCGAAGCCCAACCGGATTCGGTGGGCTCGGAGGTGTGCGGACTGGAACCTACAGCCGGATACGAGTTCGGGGGTTCAGTGTCACAGGCTTCCTTGGGGGTGAAGTCTGTGTTCGGCTCTTCCGCTGATGGGTGTGCGGCCTCCGGGGTGGGGTCCATCCTCCCATCCTCGGGCGATGCAATCTGCCCCGGATTTAGGTCTGTGGTTCCTGCAGGGGCGATATCGCGAGCAGTGTCCGACAACAGGTCTAAGCCATGCTCGTTGTGACTGTCCGGCGCTCCTGGCATAGGACCGAATCTGTTGAAGATCAAGTCTCCGCGGATATCGGCCGTGTAGTTTAGGTTTTCGAACCTGACCTGATGGCCAGGGGCGTAGCTGTCGATCTGCTCCGGATGGCCAAGTGAATTGGCCCACAGTGCAAAGCCGCCGAACACAAAGATCTGTTCGGGGAGAAAAGTCTCACCCTGGACCACATTGTTGTTGATGATTGAAGGAGCCATCGAGCCTTGCAGCGACGACACAGAGGAACTCTCAATGAAAGCACCAATGTCGGTGTCAAAACCGGCGGATCTCGGGTAGGGGGTCCCAATCTGTGCGTCTAAGGCAAATGGTAACAGGAGGCAAGGGACACAATGTTTACCCAGGTTCGGGCCCTCTCGATGGAGGTAAAACCCTACTTCCTGCTTGATTGATATTGATGATATGAGTGTTACAAGAGTTGATCTACCACGAGATCATAGAGGCTAAACCTTAGAAGCTAGCCTATGATGATTATGATTTTGTCTCTAAGGACTAAACCCTCCGGTTTATATAGACACCGGAGGGGCTGGGATTTACACGGAGTCGGTTACAAAGAAGGAAATATAATATCAGGATCATTAAGCTTGTCTTCCACACAAAGGAGAGTCCCATCCGGACACGGGACGAAGTCTTGAGTCTTGTATCTTCACGGTCCAACAGTCCGGCCAAAGTATATAGTCCGCCAGTCCGGATACCCCCTAATCCAGGACTCCCTCAAACGTCACTTTATATTGCCACTTGTATATGGACCTTTATTATGCAGTCCGTCGCTTTTATTTCTTCCATAACAAGATCGTACAAAGCTTATTTTCTCCGCATAAATAAGTCATGCATATTTAGAGAGCAATTTTTATAGCTTGCACCGATGACAACTTACTTGAAGGATCTTACTCAATCTATAGGTAGGTATGGTGGACTCTCATGGCAAAACTGGGTTTAAGGATATTTGGAGGCACAAGTAGTATCTCTACTTGGTGCAAGGAATTTTGGCTAGCATGAGGGGGAAAGGCAAGCTCAACATGTTTGAATGATCCATGACAATATACTTTAACTGAGATGTGAGAAAACATAACCCATTATGTTGTCTTCCTTGTCCAACATCAACTCTTTAGCATGTCATACTTAATGAGTGCTCACAATTATAAAAGATGTCTATGCTAGTATATTTATATGTGAAATCTCTCTTCCTTCAATATTCTTTCATGAATTGTTCAAATGACTAATACAATGCTTGCTAACCTTCAATAAATTTACAACCTCTACTTCTTAGATGTGAAGTCATTACTCCCCATGGGATAAGCAAATGAAACATATATAATTCAGATTTCTGACATTCAACTTATTCAACTATTTACTCATAGGATATAAGTGAAGCACATGAGTAAATGACAAACTACTCCAGAAAGATATAAGTGAAGAACGATGAGTAGCTAAATAATTATGTAGCTATATGAAGACTCTCTCTCCTTAAATAATTTCAGATCTTGAGTACTTTATTCAAACAGCAAGCAAAGCAAAATAAAATGACATTGCAAGGATAGCACAACTCATGTGAAGAAGCAAAAACTTAGGCTCAACTGATACTAACCGATAGTTGTTGAAGAAGAAAGGTGGAATGCCTACCGGGGCATACCCAAGCTTAGACGCTTGAGACTTCTTGAAATATTATCTTGGGGTGCCTTGGGCATCCCCAAGCTTGAGCTTTTATGTCTCCTTAATTCCTCTCATATCATGGGTTCTCTTTTTATTAAAAGCTTCATCCACACCAAACTCAACAAGAACTCGTGAGATAGGTTAGTATAGACCAATGAAAAACCTTATCATTTTCTACTGTAACAATTCACTAAAATTATTATTCAACATTGCATACAAAATGCCTCTGCATATTTAATACTCCTATCCTCAAATAGAATCATTAAACAAGCAAACATATGCAAACATAACAGCAATCTGCCAAAATAGTACAGTCTGTAAAGAATGCAAGAGTATCAATACTTCCCTAACTCCAAAAATTATGAGAAAAATACTACGCTGTAGACGATTTATCGGAGCTCAATATGCAAAAAGTTTCAACGTTATATAATTCTCTGACTTTTCTAGGGAATTTTTGCAACAGCGGTAAACTTTCTGTTTTCAAACAGCAACATGTATACTAGCAAAATAAGCATGGCAAAGGATATCCTTGAAATTTTTATTGAAAAGAAAAGATGCAAAACATTATTCTAAATAACAGCAAGCAAATACTAACAAAAGAAAATGATGCTCCAAGCAAAACACATATCATGTGGCGAATAAAAATATAGCTCCAAGTAAGGTTACCGATGAACGAAGACGAAAGAGGGGATGCTTTCCGGGGCATCCCCAAGCTTAGGCTCTTGGTTGTCCTTGAATATTACCTTGGGTTGCCTTGGGAATCCCCAAGCTTAGGATCTTTCCACTCCTTATTCCATAGTCCATCGAATCTTTACCCAAAACTTGAAAACTTCAACCACACAAAACTCAAAACAAAACTCGTAAGCTCCGTTACTATAAGAAAATAAAACCACCACTTAGGTACTGTAATGAACTCGTTATAAATTCATATTGGTGTAATATCTACTGCATTATAACTTCTCTATGTTTGATACACTCCGATACTACTCATAGATTCATCAAAATAAGCAAACAACACAATGAAAACAGAATCTGTCAAAAACTGAACAGTCTGCAGTAATCTGTATCAAACGTATACTTCTGGAGCTCAACAAATTCTGAAATAAACTGGTGGACCTGAGGAATTTTTCTATTAATCATCTGCAAAAATAATCAACCTAAAATCACTCTTCAGTAAAAAATGGCAGCTATTCTCATGACCGCTAAAGTTTCTGTTTTTTACAGCAAGATCATATAGACTTCACCCAAGTCTTCCCAAAGGTTCTACTTGGCACTTTATTGAAGCAAAAGCTATAAAACATGATTACTACAGTAGCATAATCATATGGACACACAAAAACATCAAGGGTAAATATTGGGTTGTCTCCCAACAAGGGCTTTTCTTTAATGCCTTTTTAGCTAGGCATGATGCTCACATAAAAGATAAGAATTGAAACATAACGGGAGCATCATGAAGCATATGACTAGCACATTTAAGCCTAACCCACTTCCTATTCATAGGGATTTTGTGAGCAAACAACTTATGGTAACAATAATCAACTAGCATAGGAAGGTAAAACAAGCATAGCTTCATGATTTTAAGCACATAGGGAGGAAACTTGATATTATTGCAATTCCTACAAGCATATGTTCCTCCCTCATAATAATTTTCAGTAGCATCATGAATGAATTCAACAATATAACCAGCACCTAAAGCATTATTTTCATGATCTATAAGCATAGAAAATTTTCTACTCTCCACATAAGCAAAATTCTTCTCATTCGAAATAGTGGGAGTATCGTAAGAGACTTGAACACTAAAAATTGTTTCCACATTAAAAGAGTAATGTTCAGAAAAAGGGTAATCATAATCATGACAAGATTTATAAATATAATCAACACTATTTTTTATAGCATAAGTTTCATCACAATAATCATCATAAGTAGCAACTTCGTTCTCATCATAATCAATTGAAACCTCTCCCAAGATAGTGGAATCATCACTAAATAAAGTTGACACTCTTCAAAATGCACTTTCATAAATATTATAAGATTCAACATCCTCCAAAATAGTGGGATCACTACTTCCTAAAGTTGACACTCTTCCAGACCCACTTTCATCAATATAATCATCATAGGTACAAGGCATGCTATCATCATAACAACTTTGCATATCAAAACTTGGGAGGCTAAAAATATCATCTTCATTAAACGTAGCATCCCCAAGCTTGGGACAAACATTAATTTCAGCAAATATATTCTCAAATATTTCATACTCATCAAACATAGCTTCCCCAAGCTTGGGCCTTTTCATATCATAAGCATAATCATTCTCATCATTAGTAGTAGGGATAGCACCAATAGTATAGCAATTATCATCATCACAATGAGTAGGAGGAGCAACAACATTTGGGAGGGATACCTTTTTACCTTTGCTGCTCCTTCTTTTCTTTTTCTTCTTCACATTATGTGTGGTTTCAACCTTCCTCTTTGAGCTCCTTATTGACGAGATTGGTTGAATAAAAAGCTCCTCCTCGTTACCTGATTCATCATAAGAAATAATAGGAGGATATTAGGAAGTCTCTTCCCTTTCATTAGTATTCTCATCATATTCTATTTGCTTTCTTTTCTTTATGTAATTAGTAATATAAGGATTTTCAATGAAATTCACCGCACAATACATATAAATATTCTCTAGATCAAAATCAAGAAATTTCTCAAGGGCAAAATCTGGAAGATTCTTAGTTAAATGTTTCAATTCTTCATAACCCAAAAGCAAACTAAGTTCATTGTAATGTGTAAGGGAAATCAAATCATCACAATTTTTGGACACAATTAGGTCATGCAATAATTTGCATAGGAGATGTAGATGACCGCGTTCATTGCATAGTTCACAAGTACGGCAAAGGAAGTGTCAATTTTCAGCACTCCCATTTAACTTTTCTTGCAACAATTTAGTTTCTAAATGCTTATGCCTCTTGCAATATATATCTTCTCTATTTGTTGTGTTCATGCAAACATGCACTCCACAAAAGTTGACATGCTTATAAGAGATATTTTCATCATGACTAGAGCAATCATCATTAGTACTATGGATATTCAAGGAGTTCATACTAACAACAATGCAATCATGCTCATCATTCAAAGATTTAGTTTCAAACATTCTATAGATTTCTTCTTCTAGCACTTGAGCACAATTTCCTTTTCATCATATTCACGAAAGATATTAAAAAGACGAAGCGTATGAGACAAACTTAACTCCATTTTTTGTAGTTTTCGTTTATAAACTAAACTAGTGATAAAACAAGAAACAAAAAGATTCGATTGCAAGATCTAAAGATATACCTTCAAGCACTCACCTCCCCAGCAACTGTGCCAGAAAAGAGCTTGATGTCTACTACACAACCTTCTTCTTGTAGACGTTGTTGGGCCTGCAAGTGCACAGGTTTGTAGGACAGTAGGAAATTTCCCTCAAGTGGATGACCTAAGGTTTATCAATCCATGGGAGGTGTAGGATGAAGATGGTGTATCTCAAGCAACCCCGCAACCAAATAACAAAGAGTCTCTTGTGTCCCCAACACACCCAATACAATGGTAAATTGTATAGGTGCACTAGCTCGGCGAAGAGATGGTGATACAAGTGCAATATGGATGGCAGATAAAGGTATTTGTAATCTGAAATTATAAAAACAGCAAGGTAACTAATGATAAAAGTGAGCGTAAATGGTATTGCAATGGTAGGAAACAAGGCCTAGGGTTCATACTATCACTAGTGCAAGTTCTCTCAACAATAATACCATAGATAGATCATATAACAATCCCTCAACATGCAACAAAGAGTCACTCCAAATCCACTAATACCGGAGAACAAACGAAGAGATTATGATAGGGTACAAAACCACCTCAAAGTTATTCTTTTGGATCAATCTATTCAAGAGTTCGTACTAGAATAACACCTTAAGAGACAAATCAACCAAAACCCTAATGTCACCTAGATAGTATAATAGCATGAATGCTTCATAAATTATAGATACGTTGGAGACGTATCACCGGCCGGCTCTTTCGGCAGAGGGGCCGGACAGTAGATCCGCCCTGCCTTGTTCGTCTAGCCCTAGGAGAATTGCGGAAAACACATTAAGCATTTTCCTAAGGATATGAGAATAAAATATATGAATTGCCAACATACAGTGACTTACCAAACTTGCAGGGCGGGACAATTGGTACTCGCGGTCCTCGACGGAGTCCGGCCACGATTTGCCGGACTTAAAAAGCACCTTCCAGATGTCCTTGTGAGAGGAGCCAAAGACCTCTAGTAGGGTCTGGTGCTTGGCCGGATCGAATTCCCACAAATTGCAAGCCCTGTGTTGACAAGGAAGAATTCGGCGAACTAACATCACCTGGACTACATTGACGAGTTTTATATTCTTGTCATCCATACCCTTTACGCGCGTCTGGAGCACCGATAGTTCGTCGGATGAAGACCAGTTCAGGCCCTTCTTGGGCCAGGACATAAGCCGCAGGGGGGCTCCGGACAGGAATTCGGGAGGAGCGGCCCATTCCGTGCTGCGCGGCTCAGTGATGTAAAACCACTGCTGCTGCGACTCTTTGACGGAATCATGGAAAGTACCTGTTGGCCATGTGACGTTGGGCATCTTGCTCACCATGGCGCCTCCGCACTCGAGGTGCTCACCGCTCACTACCTTGGGCTTCACATTAAAGATCTTCAGCCATAAGCCGAAGTGTGGCGAGATGCGGAGAAAGGCGTCGCACACGATGATGAATGTCGAGATGTTGAGGAAGGAATTGGGGGATAGATCATGAAAACCGATTCTGTAATAATACATGATGCCGTGAACGAATGGTGGAGGGTGTCGGTGTCAAAACCGGCGGATCTCGGGTAGGGGTCCCGAACTATGCGTCTAAGGCGGATGGTAACAGGAGGTAGGGGACACGATGTTTTACCCAGGTTCGGGCCCTCTCGATGGAGGTAATACCCTACTTCCTGCTTGATTGATCTTGATGATATGAGTATTACAAGAGATGATCTACCACTAGATCATAGAGGCTAAACCCTAGAAGCTAGCCTATGGTATGATTGTTGTTGTCCTACGGACTAAACCCTCTGGTTTATATAGACACCGGAGGGGGCTAGGGTTACACAGAGTCGGTTACAGAGAAGGAGATCTATCATCCAAATTGCCAAGCTTGCATTCCATGCAAAGGAGAGTCCCATCCGCACACGGGACGAAGTCTTCAATCTTGTATCTTCATAGTCCAACAGTCCGGCCAAAGTATATAGTCCGGCTGTCTGGATACCCCCTTATCCAGCACTCCCTCAGTAGCCCCTAAACCAGGCTTCAATGACGATGAGTCCAGCGTGCAGATTGTCTTCAGCATTGCAAGGCGGGTTCCATCTCCGAATACTCCAAGGTAGATTTCGAACACTTAAGTCGTGTCCGGCTCTGCAAGACAAATTTCACATACCATCGTAGAGAGAACAATAATCCACAAATCTAATCTGCTGACAACTCTTCATAGCGTGACATCACGCCACGACCATTATTCAAACCGTTTTTACAACCAGCTATCGCACATATTGCGAGGCGGTTTCCTTGGCACGTCTTGTCGAAGATAATATCATGTCCCCATTATCGCGGGATCCTCATCAATACGGGTATGCATAACCCCCCACACCTATTGGCATGACTCTGTGTTTTTAGGCAAGTCCCAAACGGTTACGCTGGGGACGCTTGATATCTTCCCCCTTTATAGAGGGGTCAGGGCCTACCCTTTTCTTACCACGCTTGCGCCTTTCTGCCTCTCGAGTTCCAACACCCGAAGCTGAAGCTTAGGCACTTCGGATCTTCAATCATGTCCGGATCCAACCTTCAAGGTCGATGGATGGCCTCCTCTGTCACAGAGGAGGGCACTGTGAAGCTCGGGGAGGCCAGATATTTGACCGTTGATTTTAAGCACGGGCTTCCCGCCCCTGGGCAGGTCATCCCCACTCCCAAACCCAACGAGAGTGTCGTATTTGTTTCTCACTTCCTCTGAGGCTTGGGCCTTACTCTTGATCCCTTCGTGAGAGGGCTCATGTTCTACTACGGGCTAGATTTTCACGATCTAGCTCCGGATTCCGTCCTCCACATCTCGTCATTTATCGTCGTGTGTGAAGCCTTCCTCCACATCACCCCACACTTCGGCCTATGGCTCAAGACCTTCAATGGGAAGCCAAAGGTGATTGAGGGGTGACACGCGGAATGCGGAGGTGCCGCAATAAGCAGAAACACCGATGTTCCATGGCTAGAAGGTTCCTTCCCGGAGGTGTCTGATCTGTGGCAACGGAGATGGTTTTACATCACAACTCCCCGAGGCACAACGTGGGTGGCTGCCCCTACCTTCCGTCCGGGCCCTCCGCCTCAACTGGCATCGTGGGCCAATGTGGGACTTGACTGGGGGCCTGCTAACGACGTACCGACATTGCAGAGCCGTATTTGGGAGCTTCTTGAGAGGGATGTTGACTTTGTCAAAATCATTCAAGTAATGCTAGTTCAGCGGATCTTGCCGTGCAAATGTCGGCCTCTCCGGATGTGGGAGTTCAATCCGGAAGGTCCGCGAACCATTCAACACTTCTTCGGCATGACGCTCGAAGGGATGTATAAGTTATTCCTCGGACCACAAGTAAGGTGTCCGGACACCATCGAGGATGCGGGCCTGAGCTGCAACCGCCCAGATACCCAAGTAAGTAACCCTGTAACCGAACACTTCGCTTATGTTTAATACAACTTTATTCTGAAAACTTGTCCGCGGCCAAGATTGGCTCAGCAAGGTGGAGAGGATCAGGTGTCCGGCCCCACTTCCTGAAGGCTCGCCTAGTCCTGCAATAGCCAGGATGCTTAGACTCGCATTAAGCCAAGTGCCCTCGGGGAAAGGGGAAGAGAAGAATAGAGAAGCCGAACTCCACACACTGCACATCCAAACCGGGGGAATTACTGTCTCCATGAAGGAGGATAATCAGGGAGGTTTCTCCAAGGATTCCTCCCCCCGCGGGAAGAAAAGGGCTGCCTCCGAAGACTTGGAGACGGAGGTGCCTAAGCAAGGGAAGAGGGCTTCACCAGGGGGCTCTGCCCTGAAGGGCGTCCTCACCGCACCATGCTCGCAAACGGGCCAGCCCTCCACCGAGCTGTAAGTTAATAAACAAGAAGCTATTGCTTTTTCCTCTGAGAACAATAACCAAGATCTATTTTTTTGCAGTCCCCCTAGTAGCTCGTCTCAATAGGGTTCGTCTTCGGGGGATCTTCTTCTGGAGATGATGGAGAGTGAAACTCCACCTGCCTCTCCGCCCCATGGGGCAGGCAACCCGGAGGTGTCGTCACGCAGGAGTCCAGATCCGATGAGGCCGGAAGTTAACACTTCGGCCGCCCCGAGCCCGGCGCGTTCGGCTCCCATGGAGGGCAATGAGAAGGGTCCGGGACAGTCCGGTGCCCGGCCGAACATACTGACGGGCCTCCTGGAGCAAGATGCTCTCTCGGAGGAGCATTGTAAGCTAATTGGTACGGTGTTGGAGAAGATTTCGTCTGCCACGAGCGGGTTAAATGAAGCTTTTGGAAGCTTGCTCAAAGGCTTCGAGGTACGCGATGAAATACATAATTTTTGGTTGTACCGCACGTGCTAGGTGTGCTCCGTATAGATAGTAGCCCCTGAGACTCTGGTTGCCAGCCCTAGGCGGCAAAACGGAGGATCACACTCTTAGGTAATGATCATACTGCATTCATGCGCAGGTTGCTAAGGGTCCGGCGGTAGACCGGACCTCTGAATTCACCGAACTGAGGCAACAGATTGATGTGGTGGATGCCGACATCATGCTTGTAAACAAGCGGCTTGACGAGTCACAGAGTATGCGCTCATTTTTTCCTCATTTGTTTAGGAAATATTAAGAGGATTGTAATATTGATATCGTATGATGGGGCTGCAGGCGGAGCTGCTGCCATTGAGGCCCCGAGGGCGGAACTTGCCCTAGACAAGGAACAAGCCCGGGCTAGCAATGCGGCTGCCGTAAAGGCAGCCAAAGACTTGAGAGCTGAACGGGCTACTCATTGCCGAAGGGAAGAAAAGATAGCCGAGATGGCTGTGGAGCTGAGGGACACTGCCGGCCAGTATGAGCTCCTTGAAAAGGAGAATCAGGCGAAAGCGGATGACCTGAAGAGGGCCCTTGATGCGGCCAAGGAGACACGCTTTGAAATTAGAGATGCGTGGGAGGAACTTCGACAAGCCGGGGAAATCGTGGCTGGAAGCCCCTATTTGTTGTGGATGAAGTTCTCAGATCCGAATTATGCTCCTTTGGATCGGCTTTGGAGCGCTGCATATGAGTATGCGGACTTGGCGAAAAGTACGGCTAATGCGACCAACTTATTCAAGGATCATAAAGATAATGAAATAGAAAGGTTGTTCTGATCACAATTTAGCGCTCCAACGCGCTCATTGCCTTTGAGTGAGAGGATGGCCGCTATAGCCGAGCTCCATAGGTTGTCCGGTCTTGCAATGAGGTCTGTAATAGACCGTCTATGGCCGAAGGGACTGAGGCCGGACAGTTACTTTGGTTTAGTGCAAGAATTATTTGGTGCCAAATCGCGAATCGATGCCGTGAAAAGGTCGATGTGCATAGAGGGTGCGCGGATGGCTCTTGCCCATGTTAAGACCTATTGGGCAGATATGGAAGCCACCAGCATTGCAACCCAGAGTCCGGCAGGAAGCCAGGGCCCAGCTGAGCATTATTTTGAGCAGGTCATAGAAGGTGCCTGTATAATAGAGGCTCAGTGCTCGAAGAATGTCATGTTCGAGTGACAAGTCGATTTATTTTAAACAATTATGTGTTAAATATAGAGGTTGTGTTTATACTTTTGCCTGAAAGTGTTATAATGCCTCCTGTGTGGTCGTTTATGTATTCATATAACTTGAAATTTAGCAGTCATTGGCTTTAGCCCCCACGCATATAATCGGGGGTGTTCAAAAAAATATGTGTAATCACAGTTGATCCAACGTCTTGGTTCATTAAGGAGGTGATCGCACGTCAAACCAGGCAACCGGACTATATAGCTGTAACCACTTGGCCATAGGAGTTTAATGGTGGTGCTAATATGTAGCCCCTAGTACTTCCGCATGCATCCGGATAGGGGCGCGTATGTACGTGACCGGGAAGTGGTCCTTCATTAATTTGGAGGAATCCTATAGATTCCGATGAGTCTTCGAGTGGTTGACCAGACTCTCGTTGTATCATGACAGTCAGTTTTCGGCTTTCTCTACTGAGGTGCTCATCTGGAATAACCAGGGCACAATCGCAGTAGTTCTCCTTTGGCCGCCTTAGCCGATAAAATGGAACGTAAGGCAGCAAACCCAGGAGCCAGGCAAACCCAACATTTGACCAAAGACATGATTCAGAGCTGATGCATATAAGACCAAACTTGCGACGCTGAACACTCCCGAAGGTATTCGGACTTTATAACATATACTGGGCTGAGCAACGCCCTTGAATATGAACTTTGTACTTCTGGGTACATGCATTGATCTGTCGTGGTGAAATGCCTATAACGCCAGTATCCGCTGTGGGTGTATTGAATACCCACGGGATGTCAAGCAACAACAGACAGTAAAGAAGGTTTACACAGGGGCTTAATCTAAAGAGAAACCTTTGAGGGGGGCCCTACTGCACGTCTACGCCTTTGTCTCCATTGTGCCGTATCCTGGAAGGGTGTCCCACGAATAGTGTCTGTAAAAACAAAAACGCATGTAAAAGAGTAAGCGGTGCGAGAAGTTGGTTATTCTCAATGGAAGTTAGAAATATGAGATATTGGCCTATTAATAAGGCAAGCCGAATTGTGGGCTTTATTACATGTTTGCAGCCCCTGGTACCATTTATGGGGATATATGTATGGCACCCAGCTCAGGTTTATCCGGCCTGTTGTTGACGGTGGTGCACTAGACTCGTCTAACCGTGTCCGTGGTCTTAACGACCGATCATGCGTTCTGATGGGAGAGGCCGCTTAGTGTCCGGCTACGAAAGCCGCCGCATACTGCTCTGTGTTTCCGCTAACAGTTATGACGCCACGTGGACCGGGCATCTTAAGTTTAAGGCAGGCGTAGTTCGGTACTGCATTAAAGCAAGCGAAGGTCGTTCTTCCGAGTAATGCATGATAACCGCTGTTGAAGGGCGCGATGTCGAAGAGTAGTTCCTCGCTTATGAAGTTGTTGGGAGAACCGAATGTCACCTCTAATACGAGGGAGCCCCAGCAGCGGGCCTCAATGCCTGGTATCACTCCTTTAAAGGTGGTGTTACTTTGGCTTATTCTAGATGGGTCTATCCCCATCTTGCGAACGGTGTCCTGATATATCAGATTAAGACTACTGCCGCCGTCCATTAGGACTCGAGTGAGACGGTATCCATCAATTATTAGGTCGAGTACCACGGCAGCCGATCCTCCGTGCCGGATACTGGCCGGGTAGTCCCTGTGATCAAAGGTGATCGGGCAGGCCGACCAGGTGTTGAATTTGGTGGCAACAGACTCTATGTGAGTTGCGTGGACCATGTTTTACTATTTTGACTTCTGGTGGGAATTTTTTCTGTCCCCCAGTGTTCGGCTGGCGAGGCTCATCCTCGTCTTCACTTGGCGTTTCCCTTCCCTTGTGTTCGGCGTTTAACTTGCCGGCCTGTTTGAAGACCCAACATTTTGTGTGAGTATGATTTGCAGGTTTTTCGGGGGTGCCATGGATTTGGCACAATCTGTCCAGGACTTTATTCAGGTCGGACGGTCCTTCTTTGCTTCCCTTAAATGGCTTCTTTCTTTGACCGGGTTGAGAGCCCCTGAATCCGGCGTTGACCGCCGTGTTGTCCGGACTTTATTCACTGTTCTGACACTTGTTCTTATTGCGTCGTGGCTTCCCGTGGCCATCTCGAATTTCGGATGTGCCTGGGTCACTGGTGCCTCTACGGGCCAACCAGTTGTCTTCGCCCGCACAAAAGTGGGTCATAAGGCTTGTTAAGGCCGCCATCATCCTTGGCTTTTCTTGGCCGAGGTGTCTGGCCAGCCACTCGTCCCGGATACTGTGCTTAAAGGCCGCTAGGGCTTCGGCATCCGGATAGTCAACAATTTGATTCTTCTTAGTGAGAAATCTGTTCCAAATCTTGTGGGCTGACTCTCTGGGTTGTTGTATTATGTGACTTAAATCGTCTGCGTCTGGAGGTCAGACATTAGGTCCCTTGAAAATTGGCCCTGAAAGCGTCCTCATGTTCCTCCCAGCTTCTGATTGAATTTTCGGGGAGGCTTTTCAACCAGTGCCGAGCTGGCCCTTTCAACATGAGGGGAAGGTATTTGATGGCGTAGAGGTCATCCCCACGAGCCATGTGGATGTGGAGGATAAAATCTTCAATCCAGACACCGGGGTCTGTCGTTCCATCATATGCCTCTATGTTCACGGGGTTGAATCCCTCTGGAAATTCGTGATCCACCACCTCATCGGTGAAGCATGGAGGGTGTGCAACCCCTCTGTATCCGGAGAGGTCGCGGCATGCTGTGGGCTGTTGTTGCATCCGATGTTGATTCCTAACTGGTATTTGATCAGTGCGATTATTTTGGTGACCATAATCCCGCATCGGAGCATGTCCTCTGGATCCGTAGATGGACCTGGCCGCATCGGCCTTTTTGTCCAGGAGCTCACGTAAATCGTGTGCAGCATCCGTGGCTGTTCTATCGCGGCTATGAAGTGGTTGGTCCGGCCGAATGGCTGTATTGTTCTTTGGCGGAATGGGCTCTGCAGCCTCATCGTCGAATTCGGGCAGCTTGCATTTTGGGTAGCTCTTTGTGTGGCGATCGTCGCCACATTTTGCTTCAGTGTCTAGCACCTTATTCCATCTGTGGTTGAGCGTATCCTGCGCGGCTTTAAGCCTTTGCTTCTGCTTCTTTAGGCTCCTCGCCGTGGCCATAATCCTTCTACGGAGGTTATCTTGTTCCAAACGTTTTTCCGGGATGATGAATGCATCGTCAACCGGACTGTCCTCCTCTCCGGAGGCAGTTTGATGAGTTCGGCCCTCGAGATCGCTGTGATCAGGCATCTGTTCGGCGTGGCCTGGCTCTTCTTGCTCCATCGCTGGGTTCATATTGTTGCCTTTGGAGTCAACTGGAGTGCATTTTTCCTTGCGTTGTTATCGCTTTTTTTACTATGACTGGACTTAGAGCGGCGCCTGCTCCGTCGCTTTGGCTTTTGTCCGGGGGGGTGTTTATCCTCCATTGTGTCCTTTTTGTCACCTTTGTCCTCCTTAGGCGTGTCCACCATGTAGATGTCATATGATGAAGTGGTGGTCCAGCGCCCCATTGGCGGTGGTTCCATGTCATCCCCTGCATCGGCATCCATACCGTCGATGTCATCGGAGACGAAATCAAGCATGTCTGTTAGGTCATTGATAGTGGCTATGAAGTGGGCGGTGGGTGGGAGGCGATTTTCTTCGTCGTCCGTATCCCACTCAGGACGAACATAGTTCGGCCTGGAATCTCCTAACAGAGAGAGAGACTTTAATGAATTAAGCACATCACGAAAGGGGGAGTGCTGAAAGATATCCACAGCGGTGAACTCCATTATTGGAGCCCCATCGGACTCGATGGGCCCGGGCACGCGCCGTTCGGGACCTACATCCTGATACAAGTCCGGGGGTCCGGTGGCGCAGATTCCCTTAACAACGGAATCTGTGTTCGGTTCTACCGCCGAAGAGCATGCGGCCTCCATGGCGGGGCCCATCCACCCGTCCTCGGATGACGCGATCTGCCCGGATTTAGGTCCGGAGCAGCTGCAGGGGCAAATCCCGAATACCGTTCGACGGCAGATTTAGGTCCTACTCGTTGTGACTGTTCGGCGCTCCTGATGTAAGCCCGAATCTGTCAAAAATCAAGTCTCCGCGGACATCGGCCGTGTAATTCAAGTTTCCAAACCTGACTTGATTGCCAAGGGCGTAGCTGTCAATCTGCTCCAGATTGCCAAGTGAGTTGGCCCGCAGTGCGAAGCCGCCGAACACGAGGATTTGTCTGGGGAGAAAAGTCTCGCCCTGGACTGCGTTGTTGAAGGTTGAGGGAGCCATCGAGCCTTAAAGCGGCAACACAGAGGAACTCTCAATGAAAGCACCAATGTCGGTGTCAAAACCGGCGGATCTTGGGTAGGGGGTCCCGAACTGTGCGTCTAAGGCGGATGGTAACAGGAGGCAGGGGACACGATGTTTTACCCAGGTTCGGGCCCTCTCAATGGAGGTAATACCCTACTTCCTGCTTGATTGATCTTGATGATATGAGTATTACAAGAGTTGATCTATCATGAGATCGTAGAGGCTAAACCCTAGAAGCTAGCCTATGGTATGATTGTTGTTGTCCTACGGACTAAACCCTCCGATTTATATAGACACCGGAGGGGGCTAGGGTTAAACAGAGTCGGTTACAGAGAAGGAGATCTATCATCCGAATTGCCAAGCTTGCCTTCCACGCAAAGGAGAGTCCCATCCGGACACGGGACGAAGTCTTCAATCTTGTATCTTCATAGTCCAACAGTCCGGCCAAAGTATATAGTCTGGCTATCCGGATACCCCCTTATCCAGGGCTCCCTTAGAGGGGAAACCCTATCCCACGGACAAAATGCGGGAGGAATACAACCCTCTCATGGGGTTCCGGAGTAGGGACGATCTGTCCCACCGCCGGGAGACGGTGGCTGATTTTCTTGGCCAGATACCCGGCCTCCCGAAGCTTTTTGATATCCTTCTCCCGGATGGTAGAGGCCATCCTCTTGCCTCCTGCTCCGAATCCGGACATTTTCGAAAGACCTTTGTGGGCGGAGAAGACGAATGCTTGGGTGCTAGGGCTCGAGCGAGGGGGAATGGATGAGCAGAGGGAGAAGAAGGCGTCGGTGAAAAAGGGAGTCCTTATCCCCTTATAAAGGCAGTAGGGATCATGTTCCTCCCCACTTTCCCGGTAAACTCGCTTATTCCCCAAGCACCGCGTTGATGGTGCGGTTGGGTTACCCACACCCGTATTGCAGAGCCGGACATGATCCTTGTGTTCGAAATATTCTATGGAGTATTCGGAGAAGGAACCCGCCTTGCAATGCCGAAGACAATATGCGTGCCGGGCTCATCGTCATTGAAGCCTGGTTCAGGGGCTACTAAGGGAGTCCTGGATTAGGGGGTCCTCGGATAGCCGGACTATATACTTTGGCCGGACTGTTGGACTATGAAGATACAAGATTGAAGACTTCGTCCCGTGTCCGGGTGGGACTCTCCTTTGCGTGGAAGGCAAGCTTGGCAATCTGGATATGTAGATCTCCTTCTCTGTAACCGACTCTATGTAACACTAGCCCCCTCCGGTGTCTATATAAACCAGAGGGTTTAGTCTGTAGGATAAGAACAATCATAATCATAGGCTAGCTTCTAGGGTTTAGCCTCTATGATCTCGTGGTAGATCAACTCTTGTAATACTCATATCATCAAGATCAATCAAGCAGGAAGTAGGGTATTACCTCCATCGAGAGGGCCCGAACCTGGGTAAACATTGTGTCCCCCGCCTCCTGTTACCATTAGCCTTAGACGCACAGTTCGGGACCCCCTACCCGAGATCCGCCGGTTTTGACATCGACATGGACCTTTTCGCTTCGACCTCTGGACTCGAAGGTGCGGAGTGTTTCTGAATATCTGCTCAGTAATATAGACCGGGGTATGCATGGAAACCAGGCGTAGGGGTCATAGTTTCTTGAACAGACAAGTATCCGGCTAGCTATGTTATATTACATTTTGATCGTAAGAAACATCTTCCAGAGAGAATAGTTCCGTTAAGGGTTCCTTTCCCTGGGTCAGCATGCGCTAACGTGCATGTCCGAACTATGATTGAAAAATCACAGCATACGTACATTTGGGGGTTCATAGTGTAATGATAAAAAATCATCTTTAGTCCGCCGACCGAATAATCCCTTAAGAACGCTAGCTTTCGGCTTCACCCAGTCTGAGGTACACATCCGGATGACCCGACAGTAACAATCGTAGAGGTGCTCCCTTTATGCCCTAGCCGAACTAACGGGAACGTAGGGCATAAGCACAGGAGCCAGGCAACCCAGCTTGGCCAAAACTTAAGTCATACTGATGCATATAAGGGCGAAGAAAATGTACATACGCAGAAAAGACACATATGTGGTGAGCTTGATGCTCGGAAAATAATAATAATAACAAGCTTCTGTACAAGAAGCCCCCAGGTATAATTGACGTACATATTTGAGAATGTGTGCATTGTAGGTGTACGGCTTAGCTGCACGAGAGCTTTAAGGCTCAAAAAAGAGAAGGTGAAAAGAGAGGAAAATAAATAATGGAAACAAAAGGGAGAAAGGAGATGAACGAAGAGTCCGGCGCTAGGCATAGAATCTTCGGAGTCTGGCCGCGTTCCATGGGTTCGGCTCTAGGCGATTGTGTGATGCATCACGCAGGCAGTACGCTCCTCCGGCGAGGACTTCGTAAATGATGAAGGGGCCCTCCCACTTGGGCTTGAGTTTGTCCTTTTTCTTCTCTGGCAAGCGTAGAACGAGTTCGCCAACATTATAAGTCTTGGCCCATACTTCTCTACTTTGATATCTGTGGGCCTGTTGTTGATAAAATGCGGAACGGGCTTTTGCGACGTCGCACTCCTCCTCCAGGGCATCTAGGTTGTCCTGCCGATCAAGCTCGGCCTCTCTCTCTTCATACATGCGCACTCGAGGTGAGTCATGAATAATGTCGCAGGGTAACACAGCCTCTGCGCCATACACCATGAAGAAAGGTGTATATCCGGTAGAGCGATTGGGCGTGGTCCGCAGCCCCCAGAGTACGGAGTGGAGCTCCTCGACCTAGTGCTTGTCTGATTCTTTCAAAGACCGCACTAATCTGGGTTAAATGACACTCATAATAAGACCATTGGCTCGTTCGACTTGACCGGTCGTTTGTGGGTGATAGACGGAGGCGTAATCAAGCTTAATGCCTAGATTAGCACACTAGGTTTTCACCTCATCGGCTGTGAAATTGGAGCCATTATTGGTGATGATGCTGTGTGGAACACCACAACGGTGCACAACGCCGGATATGAAGTCTATCACTGGTCCGGCTTCGGCCGTTTTAACTGGTTTGGCCTCTATCCACTTAGTGAATTTTATCCACCATAACCAACAGATACTTTTTCTTATGGCTTCCTCCTTTAAGAGGTCCGACCATATCAAGCCCCCAGACCGCGAAAGGCCAAGTGATGGGGATCGTTTGTAGAGCGGTGGGTGGCATGTGGCTTTGGTTGGCAAAAAGCTGGCATCCGACCAATGTTGGACAAGATCCTGTGCGTCTGCTCAGGCCGTCGGCCAATAGAAACATGTATGTAAGGCCTTGCTTATGAGGGCCTGAGCCATGGCATGGTTCATGTCGGTATCAACACCGAGGGATCTCGGGTAGGGGGTCCCGAACGGTGCGTCTAAGGCTAATGGTAACAGGAGGCGGGGAACACAATGTTTACCCAGGTTCGGGCCCTCTCGATGGAGGTAATACCCTACTTCCTGCATGATTGATCTTGATGATATGACTATTACAAGAGTTGATCTACCACGAGATCATAGAGGCTAAACCCTAGAAGCTAGCCTATGATTATGATTGTTGTTGTCCTACGGACTAAACCCTCCGGTTTATATAGACACTAGAGGGGGCTAGGGTTACACAGAGTTGGTTATAGAGAAGGAGATCTACATATCCGAATTGCCAAGCTTGCCTTCCACGCAAAGGAGAGTCCCACCCGAACACGGGACGAAGTCTTCAATCTTGTATCTTCATAGTCCAACAGTCTGACGTAAGTACATAGTCCGGCTGTCCAAGGACCCCCTAATCTAGGACTCCCTCAGTAGCTCCTGAACCAGGCTTCAATGATGATGAGTCCGGCATGCAGATTGTCTTCGGCATTGCAAGACGGGTTCCTTCTCCGAATACTCCATATAAGATTTTGAACACAAGGACTGTTTCCGGCTCTACAAAACAAATTCCACATACCACCGTAGAGAGTACAATATTCCACAAATCTAATCTGCCGACAACTTTTCACAGCGTGACATCATGCCACGGCCCGGTCATTATCCGAATCGTTTTCCAACCTGCTACCGCACATATCGTGAGGCGGTTATATTGGCACATCTTGTCGAAGCAGAGATCGTGTCCTCTTATCTCGGGATTCTCATCAATACAGGTGTGTGTAACCCAACCACGCCATCAACGTGGCGCTTGGGGAATAAGCAAGTTTACCGGGCAAGTGGGGAGGCATAGGATCCCTACAGCCTTCATAAGGAGATAAGGACTCCCCTTTTTCACCCATGCCTTCTTCTTCCTCTGCTCACTCATTCCCCCTCGCTCGAGCTCCAGCACCCAAGCGTTCGTATTCTCGGCCCACAAAGGTCTTCCAAAAATGTCCAGATCCGAAGCAGGAGGCAAGTGGATGGCCTCTACCGTCCGAGAGAAGGATATCAAAAAGCTTTGGGAGGCCGGGTATCTATCCAAGAAAATCTGCCATCGTCTTCCGACAGCGGGACATATCGTCCCTAGTCCGGAACCCCATGAGAGGGTTGTATTCCTCCCTCATTTTGTCCACGGGCTAGGGTTTCCCCTCCACCCATTTGTTCGCGGCATCATGTATTATTACGGGATCGATTTTCATGATCTATCCCCCAATTCCTTCCTCAACATCTCGACATTCATCATCGTGTGTGAGGCCTTTCTCTGCATCTCGCCACACCTCGGCTTATAGCTAAAGATCTTTAATGTGAAGCCCAAGGTAGTGAGCGGCAAGCACGCCGAGTGTGGAGGCGCCATGGTGAGCGAGATGCCCTACGTCACATGGCCAACAGGTACTTTCAATGATTCCGTCAAAGACTGGCAGCAATAGTGGTTTTACATCACTGAGCCGCGCGGCACGGAATGGACCACTGCTCCCGAATTCCGATCCGGAGCCCCCCTACGGCTTACGTCCTGGCCCAAGAAGGGCCTGAACTGGTCTTCGCCCGATGAGTTGTCGGTGCTCCAGACGCACGTCAAGGATATGGAAGACAAGAATATCAAACTTGTCAATGTAGTCCATGTGATGTTAGTTCGCCGGATTCTCCCTTGCCAACACAGGGCTTGTAACTTTTGGGCATTCGACCCGGCCAAGCACCAGACCCTGCTAGAGATCTTTGGCTCCTCGCACAAGGACATCTGGAAGGTGCTTTTTAAGTCTGGCAAATCGTGGCCGGACTCCGTCGAGGATCGCGGGTACCAACTGTCCCGCCCTGCAAGTCCGGTAAGCTATCGTATGTTGGCAAGTCATACATTTTATTCGCATAACCCAAAGGAAATGCTTTAATTTGTTTTCCGCAACACTCCCATGGCTGGACGAAGAAGGTGGAGCGGATCTACTATCCGGCCCCACTGTCAGAAGAACCAACCGGCCCACTTCTGATGAAGATGCTGGTCCCGGCGCCCTACAAGGCGCCTAAGAAGAAGGCCGAGAAGGAGGCCAAAAAGACCAGGGGTGGCCTTCGTGGCCGCGGCACTTCGGACGCAATATCCGAAGACTTTGATGCCTGCTCTTCCTCCGGAGAGGGCGAGGAAGAGGAGGAGGACCAATCCCCAGTGAGGGGAAGAAAGAAAAGGACGGCCTCCACATCCTTGGAGGCTGAGTCGCCTAAGAAGGGAAAAACTCCCCTTTCGGAGGAGTCCACCGCCGCTACCGACAGCAGCCCGGAGTGGGATCCCAGGGCCCAGCCCCTGGTGAACTCGTGAGTAGAAAATCCGAACACATTTGCGCATCCAGACTCACTATGGCATGACATTTTAACCATTGAGCCATAATTATTTGCAGTCCGGCGAGGTCCCGCACCGAACGATCCTCATCGTAGGATTTACTGGGTTCAGATGATATGGACAGCGGGATGCCCCCAAAGGCCCCTTCCCCAAAACATGTGAACAATACCGAGGTATCATGCCAGAAGGACCCAGGCCAAGGGGGGGGGGAAAGATCGTCAAGGCGGTGCCAAGGGATCAAACTTCAAGGGCCGGACACACGAGGGGAAAGGCTCCCATGGACGTCGATGGCGGGGGCTATCTTGAATTTGGCCCCCAGCTGGACATAATTCTAGAGACCGACATGGCTCCTGAATCAGGCAGGCAGCCTCCCTTGGCTGAAGGGGGTGCGCCCGTTCCATAGGCAACCTCTGTCCAACCAGTGGTGCCGGATACTTTATCGGTGGCGCTGAAGAGTGCCTCCATCGTTGAAGAACACCGTGCCCTTATGGGTGCGGCGATTGAGAAGATTCAGTCTGCTGAGAGTGGACTGAATGAAGCCTGTATCAGCCTTATAACGTGCTTTAAGGTATGTTTTGTGAGGTTTCGAAGAGTGTCATAATATAGGTAGTAGCCCCGGATACACTGTTCGATGAAAGAAGGAGCCGGACAGAGGATCAAATATATATTCGCGGGAGACTCACTTTATGGCATTTCTCCCTCTTTTTATTTTGTAAGCAGGCGTCTGTAGCGACTGCCGCCTCTCATACTGTGGAAGTCTCCGGACTGAAGCAGAGTCTATAGCGGGTCGAAGAAGAACTTGGCCGAGTGAAGAAATAGTTGGAGGATAACCAAGGTATGCAAAGAACCTTGTTCACATTAGCGTGAATGAATAAGTTAGTATGATGAAAGTATTTTTATGATGTGCTCTAGGGGCGATGGCCGAAATTGAGGCTCTTAAGAAGGTTGTGGCTGAAGTCGAGAAGAAGGCAGCCGCAGAGCAGGCTCTCCGTGAAAAGCACGAGGCCAGGGTTATTGAAGCTGAGCAAGAGCTTCAAGAGGCCGTGAAGAGATGCGAGTGTTGGGGAACGTTGCAGAAAACAAAAATTTTCCTACTCGTTTCACCAAGATCATCTAGGAGTTCATCTAGCAACGAGTGATTAGATGCATCTACACACCTTTGTAGATCGCGCACGGAAGCGTTCAAAAGAACGGTGATGATGTAGTCGTACTCGACGTGATCCAAATCACCGATGACCAGCGCCGAACGGACGGCACCTCCGCGTTCAACACACGTACGGAACAGCCACGTCTCCTCTTCTTGATCCAGCAAGGGAGGGAGGAGAGGTTGAGGGAGATGGCACCAGCAGCAGCACGACAGCGTGGTGTTGATGGAGCTGCAGTACTCCGACAGAGCTTCGCTAAGCACTATAGAGGTTGAGGAGGTGTTGGGGAGGGAGAAGGAGGCAACCAAAGGCCAAGGACTCAAGGTATGAAGTCCCTCCTCTCCCCCCACTATATATAGGGGTGCCAAGGGGGGGTGGCCGGCCCTAGGAGATCCAATCTCCTAGGGGTGCGGCGGCCTAGGGGGGTTTCCCTCCCCCCCCAAGGCACCTAGGAGGTGCCTTCCACTAGTAGGACTCCTCCCCTTTGGAAACCCTAGGCGCATGGGCCTTGTGGGGCTGGTGCCCTTGGCCCAAGCAGGCCAAGGCGCACCCCCCACAGCCCATGTGGCCCCCGGGGATGGGTGGCCCCACCCGGTGGGCCCCCGGGACCCCTCCGGTGGTCCCGGTACAATACCGATAACCCCGAAACTTGTCCCGATGCCCGAAACAGGACTTCCCATATATAAATCTTTACCTCCGGACCATTCCGGAACTCCTCGTGACGTCCGGGATCTCATCCGGGACTCCGAACAACATTCGGGTCACTGCATATACATATCCCTACAACCCTAGCGTAACCGAACCTTAAGTGTGTAGACCCTACGGGTTCGGGAGACAAGCAGACATGACCGAGACGACTCTCCGGTCAATAACCAACAGCGGGATCTGGATACCCATGTTGGCTCCCACATGCTCCACGATGATCTCATCGGATGAACCACGATGTCGAGGATTCAATCAACCCCGTACGCTATTCCCTTTGTCTATCGATATGTTACTTGCCCGAGATTCGATCGTGGTATCCCAATACCTCGTTCAATCTCGTTACCGGCAAGTCACTTTACTCGTACCGTAATGCATGATCCCGTGACCAGACACTTGGTCACTCTGAGCTCACTATGATGATGCATTACCGAGTGGGCCCAGTGATACCTCTCCGTCATACGGAGTGACAAATCCCAGTCTTGATCCATGTCACCCAACAGACACTTTCGGAGATACCCGTAGTCTACCTTTATAGTCACCCAGTTACGTTGTGACGTTTGGCATACCCAAAGCACTCCTACAGTATCCGGGAGTTACACGATCTCATGGTCTAAGGAAAAGATACTTGACATTAGAAAACTCTAGCAAACGAACTATACGATCTTGTGCTATGTTTAGGATTGGGTCTTGTCCATCACATCATTCTCCTAATGATGTGATCTCGTTATCAAATGACATCCAGTGTCCATAGTCAGGAAATCATGACTATCTGTTGATCAACGAGCTAGTCAACTAGAGGCTCACTAGGGACATGTTGATGTCTATTATTCACACATGTATTACGATTTCCAGATAACACAATTATAGCATGAATAAAGACAATTATCATGAACAAGGAAATATAATAATAATGCTTTTATTATTGCCTCTAGGGCATATTTCCAACAGCGAGACCTTGGAGCAGAGTTTAGCAGGGAAAGACTCCGAACTCTCCCAAGCCCGCCAAGCCGCATGTGATGCCCGGGAGGAAGCCCAAGGGGACCTGAAGGAAATCCAGGAGGCGAGGAAAATCGCGGTGGGTAAGGCTTTTTCTTTGTAAAGCAGGTATTTGAAGGGAGAAAATCATGTTTACTAATCTGAATTCGGATTTCTCCAGGGGTATTTGCGGAGCTGCCACGCGACATATCTAATGCCGCCCAATTCTACCGAGCCGATGAAAGGAACACTGCGGAGAAGCTCTTCTGGTCGCAGTATCTAGCGCTGAATTATCCAGGGCCATTTGCTGATCAGCTGAAGCAGCTGATCGAACTGCATAAGGCAGTCGAACTAGCCATGAAGGATTGAATTATCCGGCTATGGCCCGCTGAGCCGATTCCAAGCAGCTACTTTGGGTTTGTGAAGCGGCTTGTGAGTGCCTGCCCTCGACTCGAAGTCATCAAGCGGTCGGTCCATATGGAGGGTGCGCGAATGGCCTTCGCCTGCGCAAAGGTGCACTGGGGGAAGATGGATGCGGAAAAGCTGATGACTGAGGGACCGCCGGAGGGGAAGGAGCACCGCAAGACCGAATTATATTATGATAGTGTCCTAAAAGGATCCCGCCTTGCGGCGGAGCAATGCACCAAGGACATTATATTTCCATGAATACAGTCATGTTGTCCTTTGTAATGTTGAACAATGTCATTTCTATTATTTATTGCCTGTTATTTGAAAGTTTTTCCTCCTGCACGACCATTTTGTATATTAATCCTCAGAGTTGGCTAGTCGTCGGCTTCTGCCCCCGCGTAGGAAGTACGCGGTGTTCGGGATAAACCTGAGCACTCTTTATCCTAGTTTTGGGTCCTTGAAAGAGGTGTTCAGCACAGCGAACTAGGCAATCGGACTATAAGGCTTTATCACTCTCACTTAGCCATAGGAGTTTGACAAAAGGAAGGTAGGCACAGCCCCTGGTGTTCGGAAGACCGCACGAGGGACTCTATAAGCACCTGATCAGAAGAAAAGCTGATCCATCGCATGCTGCATTAGTTATCGCATAATGCAGAAGAAATCCTTTAAGATTTTACAACCTCTCGAACAGCTGACCAGCTCTCACCGTATCATGACAGTCAGTTTTCGGCTTTATCTACTGAGGCGCTCGTCCGGAAGAACCGGGACACAATCATTGTAGTTCTCCCTGTGACGCCTTAGCCGATATAGCGGAACGTAAGGCAGCAAAACATGGGAGCCAGGCAAGCCCAACTATTGACCCAAGACATGATTCGGACCTGATGCATATAATGCTATAAGTTCGGGGTGCTGAACGACTGCGAAGGTGTTTGGGCTTTATTGCCGTTATTATGGGTACAATGGAGCCCCTGGCATATTAAGGCATATCACGGTGTACGGATGCCATTTGACAAAGAGTATCAATAAGAAACAACAGCAGATAAGCGTCATATAAAGCCACATGTTGTAATTGAATAACACGTCAATGCATAAAAATACAAGTAATGTGATAGAAAAAGAAATACGACTTCAGAACCTGCTGAGATCAAGCGGGAGGGGGCTGTGTGCGGATCCGTAGTGTAACCGGATGGTCATCACGGGGCATCTCTAAGGATTCCCTTACGCATTCGAGCTGTTTCCATGTCGCCAATCCTGGCCTACGCAAAAGTGGACCTGCAAAGAAAGTGCAAAAAAGATATTTATGTGCCACGGAGCGGTTAAGCCGCATTGTGTGGCCTATCCTAGCTGTGCCTCCGTTTACTGCCGGAGTGTTCTAATTGAGCTCCGGACAAGCCAGGCTATCCTGTCGCGGAGTAGTTCGGACTCCCTTGACGGTGTCTGGGAGCTTGGCCATCTACTTGAGGTTCGATTGAAAGATGCCTTTCGTTGCTTCTACTGTCAAGGAGGCGGTACACTCTTCGGCACAGAGGTGGAGTTCGTCCTTGCCATTAACTGTTATGACGCCGCGCGGACTGGGCATCTTGAGCTTACGGTAGGCATAGTGTGGCACCGCGTTTAATTGAGCAAACGCGGTTCGTCCGAGCAGTGCATGATAATTACTGCGAAAAGGGATGATGTTGAAGGTTAACTCTTCGGTACGGTAATTGTCCGATGATCCGAAGACTACCTTCAGAGTGATGGAGCCTGTACAACGGGCCTCCGCACCTGGTATAACACCTTTAAAGGTGGTTTTAGTGGGCTTGATCATCGAATGATCAATACCCATCTTGCGCACTGTGTCCTGATACAGTAGGTTTAGACTGCTGCCTCCGTCCATATGGACTCGCGTGAGGTGAAATCCGTGAATTATTGGGTCCAGGACTAGTGCGGCTAAATTGCCCTGAACTGTATTGGTTGGACGATCCGTACAATCGAAAGTGATCGGCCATAGTTCATATTGTGGGGCGACTGGCTCCATTAAGTCGACGTCCCTAAGAGTGCACATCTGTTCCAGTGCCAGAATATGGGTGGCGTTTATCATATTCACCGTTTTGATTTTCCGGGGAAATTTCTTTTACCCTCCTGTGTTGGTGATCGGGGCTCCTCGTCGTCGTCATCGCTTTGATACCCCTTCTCCTTGTTTTCGGCAACTGACCAGCCGGCTTGTTTCAAGACCCAGCATTCTCTGTTGGTATGATTCGCCGGTGTTCCTGGGGTGCCATGAATTTGGCATGGATGATCGAGTATGTGGTCCAGGCTAGACGGGCCCGAATTGCTATTTTTGAACGGCCCTTTCCGCTGACCGAACTTAGGGCCACTGAATCCGGCATTGACTGTCGTGTCTTCGACATTATCACCATTTTTGTGACGCTTGTGTTTGTTGTGTCCGGGCTTGCCGTTGCTATCTCTGGCCTCTGATGTGCCAGGATTGCTTGTTGTGTTGTAGCTACGAGCCAACCAGCTATCCTTGCCCGCACAAAAGTAGGTCATGAGTGTCGTGATGGCTGCCATGGACTTCGGCTTTTCTTGGCCGAGATGTCGGGCAAGCCACTCGTCACAGATGTTATGCTTGAAGTCCGCTAGGGCTTCGGCATCCGGACAGTCGACAATTTGGTTCTTTTTAGTTAGGAACCGAGTCCAGAATTTCCTGGCTGACTCTCTGGGCTGTTGGGTTATGTGACTTAAATCATCAGCATCCGGTGGTCGCACATAAGTGCCCTGGAAGTTATCCAGGAATGCATCTGCCAGGTTCTCCCAAGTTCTAATGGAGTTTGCCGGCAAACTATTCTGCCAATGCCGAGCCGGTCCCTTGAGTTTTAGTGGGAGGTACTAGATGGAGTGTAGATCATCCCCGCGGGCCATGTGAATGTGGAGAAAGAAATCTTCTATCCATACCGCGAGGTTTGTAGTCCCATCATATGATTCAATGTTCACTGGTTCAAACCCTTTTGGGAAATTCATGATCCATTACATCATCAGCGAAGCATAGGGGTGTGCGGCGCCTATATGCCAGGCTACCTCCCGACGCAGTTCAAATGAGTCTAGTCTGTTGTATTCGGCCTGGCCGGATTTGTTTTTAGTATATCCGGCGTGACGGTCATCGTCGCGTGTTGGGGCATGCCCCCGTGATCTGTAGATCGATCTTGATTGTCATGCTTTATTTTCCAATTTGTCTTGCGGGTCATGCGTGTAGCCCCGGGCCTTCGTGTTTTTGCCTGCTTGGCGACGGGGTGCGGGCTGAACTTCGGGATGATACACCGCTTTGTCTCAGCCACGCGGTGGCAAGTCAGCACATCATGCGCTGGTAGTGTAGGCTTTAATGCCTCCTCCTCGAGTTGAGGTAGCAACTTATGCTTTGGGTAACTTTTGGTTGGGCGTTCGAGTCCGTATTCCTCGGCTGCTAGGACCTCGGTCCATCTATCAATTAGCAGATCTTGATCAGCTTGAAGTTGTTGCTGCTTTTTCTTCAAACTTTTTGCAGTTGCTATAAGCCGACGCTTGAAGCGCTCCTGCTAGACGGGATCCTTAGGCACGATGAATTCTTCGTCGCCGAGGCTTACCTCCTCGTCGGAGAGAGGCATGTAATTGTAGTCCTCCGAATCTCCATCCATTGCATGTTTATTAGGGCTATCTTGCCCATCCTCCCGTCCGGCTTGCTCGACGCTTGGCTGGGTTGGATTGTTTTCATCTTTGGCATTATCCGGAGTGCTATTGTCTCGTGTGCCGGCAAATCTGGATGCTCAGCTCGAGCTTTTGGGCTCGGCTCGTGCTCGCTGTAACTCGGCCCGAGCTAGGCTCGGCCCGTCAAGTAAAAAGGCCGAGACGAGCTATACTTTTGGGCTTGTTTCGACCTCAAGCCGAGCCACGCTCGGCTCGGTCCAACTCGCGAGCTAAAAGCTCGCAGCCCAGCGAAGGCCCACTGAACAACATACACCACAATTTAGCCCATCTACCCCAGCGAAATGACTATAGAGAGATAGACGGGAATCAAATCGCTAGGGTTGCTCCCTTTCTCGCCGCCGCTGCCGCACTTCACCTGCCCGGGCACACCACTGCTCCCCTCTGCTCCTCCCTTCCCTCTGCTCCTCTCCTTCCTCCCCAATCCCTTGCGTCGGCACGAGCTTTGCATCCCAGCCTCCAGCGCGCCTGCCTACACGCAGACGAACAACCAAGCCGAGGCCACGCTCGTTGTTGTTCTCTTCCTGCTCACAGCCACGCCAGATGGAGTTGACGATTTGCTGGCAAGTTCTTTACGCCCCGCGGCCGCCGGAAACAGAGATGACCACCTCAAGCTCCCATGGCCGAGCAAGGAGGAGTGAATCCACGCGCTCCCCCGGCGGCGAACGGCCATGACCTGCAGCAGCATCCCCCCGACGCCCGCACGCTGTCGGCTGTCATCCTCTACTGTCGTTCCCCGTCCTCCAGATGGTGGCCCCACATGGAAGCGACCTGTTGCTGTTAGGCTTGCCGAGCCTCCGAGCTGCACTGAGCAAGAGGGAAGCTCGGGCCGAGCCCCAATCTCTAGCTCGCCTGACTGCTGGGCTCGGCTCGGCTCTGCTCGAGAAGAGGCGAGCTAAGGTAGGCTCGGGGCAAGCCCGGCTCGGCTCGGCTCGCGTCCAGGTATATGTGCTGGTATCGCAATTTTTGATATGGCGTGGCTTAGAGCGGCACCGCCGATGTCGGTGCTTAGATTTCTTCTCAAGGGGGTTATCCTTCGTTGCCTCATCGCCATCGCTTTCTTTGGGTGTGTCCACCATATACATACATACATACATACATACATACATATATATATATATATATATATATATATATATATCATGTGATGAGGTGGTTGTCTAGCACCCTGTGGGCGGTGGTTCCTGTTCCTCTCCAGCATCGTCGTCCATACTGTCGATGTCTTCGGAGTCGAAATCAAGCATGTCAGTTAAGTCGTCGATAGTGGCTATTAAGTGGGTAGTGGGTGGGGAACGAATTTCTTCGTCGTCCGCTTCCCACTTCAGCCAGACATAGTTCATCCAAGAGACTCTTGACAGGGAGAGAGATTTTAATGAATTTAGCACGTCGCCCAAGGGCGAGTGCTGAAAGATATCCGCGGAGGTAAACTCCATGATCGGTGCCAAATCAGATTCGATAGGCACGGATGCGCACGGTTCGAAGCCTATGGCCGGATACGAGTCCGAGGGTCCGGTGACACTGATCTCATTGGAGATGAAGTCTGTGTTTGGCTCTATCACCGATGTGTGTACGGTCTCCGTGGCGGGGTCTATCCACCCGTCCTCGGAAGGCACGATCTGCTCCGGATTTAGAGCCGAGGCAGCTGCAGGTGTGATCTCCCGAACACCGTCCGATGGCAGATCTAAGTCATGCTCATCATGACTATTCGGTACGCCTGTCATAGGTTTGAATCCGTCGAAGATCAAAGCTCCGCGGATTTTGGCGGTGTAGTTCAGGCTTCCAAACCTGACCTGATGGCTAGGGGCATAGTTGTCGATCTGCTCCAGATGGCCAAGCGAGTTGGCCCGCAGTGCGAAGCTGCCGAATACGAAGATCTGTCCGGGGAGGAAAACCTCACATTGGATCGTATCGTTGTAGATGATTGAAGGAGCCATCAAGCCTTATCGTGACGACACAGTGGAACTTTCAATGAAAGCACCAATGTCGGTGTCAAAACCAGCGGATCTCGGGTAGGGGGTCCCGAACTGTGTGTCTAAGGCTAATGGTAACAGGAGGCGGGGGACACAATGTTTACCCAGGTTTGGGCCCTCTCGGTGGAGGTAATACCCTACTTCCTGCTTGATTGATCTTGATGATATGAGTATTACAAGAGTAGATCTACCACGAGATCGTAGAGGCTAAACCCTAGAAGCTAGCCTATGATTATGATTGTTGTTGTCCTACGGACTAAACCCTTCAGTTTATATAGACACCAGAGGGGGCTAGGGTTACACAGAGTCAGTTACAGAAAAGGAGATCCACATATCCGAATTGCCAAGCTTGCCTTCCAAGCAAAGGAGAGTCCCACCCGGACACAGGACGAAGTCTACAATCTTGTATCTTCATAGTCCAATAGTCCGGCATAAGTACACAGTCCGGCTGTCCGAGGACCCCCTAATCTAGGACTCCCTCAGTGACCACCAAGGCCGGCATGAGTGTCAGCCAAGAGCTGTCGCCCTTCTTCATCTGAGATACATCTTTGAAGTACTCCGGTTGCACTTTTCTTGTAGAGTTCTCCCTCGTGAACCTTGTAGGCTTTAGAGCACCGAACAATACAGCACGCCTCATTTTGATCCTCAGGGAGTTCTCGCCTATTAAGGTAGGCCAAGAAGGGTTCGGTCCATGGGGCAATGACTGCCATGATGAGATGGGCCGACGGTGTAAATTTGGTGGTTGAGCCCCCGATGATATCGGCGTGTTCGGAATCTGGAGTTATAGTCGGATCCGGATTGGTGTTGCCGCTCTCCCCCTGCCACACCACGGATGGCTTGAATAGCCTTTCCAAAAATATGTTAGGTGGGACGGGGTCGCGCTTGGCGCCAATGCGAGCAAGGACATCTGCCGCTTGATTGCTTTCTCGAGCCACATGGTGAAACTCGAGCCCCTCGAACCGAGCCGACATTTTGAGAACGACGTTACGGTAAGCAGCCATCTTCGGATCTTTGACATCGAAATCTCCATTTCTTTGAGATATTGCAAGGTTTGAATCCCTACACACTTATAGGCATTGTATGCCCATGGAGATGGCCATCCGAAGAACATGCAATAATGCCTCATATTCGGCTGCATTGTTGGAGTCTGTGTATAATATTTGGAGCACGTACTGAACTGTATCTCCAGTAGGGGATGTTAGGATAACGCATGCTCCTAAGCCCGCCAGCATTTTGGAGCCATCGAAGTGCATGACCCAGTTGGAATATGTGTCGTACTTTTTAGGGAGTTCGGCCTCTATCCATTCAACGACGAAGTCGGCCAGTACTTGGGATTTAATGGCCCAGTGCGGTCTATATGTTATGTCGAATGGGAGGAGCTCAATGTCCCACTTGGCAATCTGACCCGTGGCATCGCATTGTTTATTATGTCATTGTGTCGTACCTCAGAGGCCACCATTATTGAGCACTCTTGAAAGTAGTGTCGTAGCTTCCGTGATGCCATGAAGACCGCGTATGATATTTTTCGCCAATGAGGGTACCGGGATTTGCATGGTGTGAGGATAGTGAATACGTAGTATACCGGCTTCTGAAGCGGGAATTTATGTTCGTCCTCCTCTTGTTCGACGACGAGCACCGCACTTACGACTTGGTGTGTGGCCGATATGTATAATAACATGGGTTCGCCAATGTTTGGCGCGACCGGGATTGGGTTGCTTGCTAGAAGAGCCTTTATTTCTTCCAGTCCAGTCGTTGCCGTGTCCGTCCACTCGAAGTGATCGGTGCGTCGGAGAAGGCGATAGAGTGGCAACGCCTTCTCTGCTAGTCTGGAGATAAAGTGGCTTAAAGCTGCCACACATCCGGATAGTTTTTGGACTTGTTTAAGGTCTGTTGGTGTAGCCAACTATGACAAAGCTCGGATTTTAGCTGGGTTCGCCTCAATTCCCCTGTTGGAAACGATGAAGCCCAGCGGTTTTCCAGCGGGAACACCGAAAACTCACTTTTTCGGGTTGAGCTTGATGTCATATGTACGAAGGTTGTTGAATGTGAGATGCAGATCGTCTATTAATGACTCGACGTGCCTAGTTTTGATGACTACATCATCCACATATGCTTCAACTGTCTTGCCAATTTGTTTCTCTAGGCATGTTTGAATCATGCGTTGGTAGGTGGCACCAACGTTTTTGAGCTCGAAGGGCATGGTGTTGAAGCAAAAAGGCCCGTATGGGGTAATAAATGTCGTTGCGGCTTGATCGGACTCCTTCATCTTGATTTGATGGTATCCGGAGTATGCGTCGAGGAAACATAGTGAGTCGTGTCCTGTGGTAACATCGATAGTATGACCGATGCGGGGGAGGGGGAAGGGATCCTTAGGGCAGGCCTTGTTGAGGTCTTTGAAATCGACACATAGGCACCAGTATTTATCCTTCTTTGGTAGCATCACCAGGTTTGCTGGCCAGTCCGGCTATTTTATTTCTCTGATGAATCTGGCCTCGAGTAGCTTGGCTAGCTCCTCCCCCATAGCTTGTCGTTTGGGTTCTGAAAAGCACCGCAGTGTTTGCTTGAACGGCTTATATCCCTTCAATATATTGAGGCTATGTTCGCCCAGCCTGCGTGGGATACCTGGCATATCAGAAGGGTGCCAGGAGAATATGTACCCGTTTTCGCGTAGGAACGCTCATAGTGCAGCATCAACCATTGGGTCCAGTTGTGCCCCGATGGATGCTCTTCTTGGGGACCGTCCTGTGTACTTGGAATTTGACTATTTCGTCTGCTGGTTTAAAGGAGGTGGATTTGGGTCGCTTGTCCAGGATCACGTCGTCCCTATCCACCGTGGAGCGCAATGTGGTTAACTCTACGGCCGCGAAGGCTTCAGACAATGCCTCGAGGGCCAGGGTTGCGGTTTTGTTTTTTGCCCGGAGTGCTATGTTCGGATCACTGGCAAGAGTGATAATACCATTGGACCCGAGCATCTTGAGCTTCATATACTCGTAATGGGGTATAGCTTGGAAGCATGCAAATGCATCTCGCCCTAATAAGGCGTGATATCCACTGTTGAAAGGGGCCACTTGAAAGGTTATCTCTTCGGACCGTTAATTCTCCGGCGTGCCGAATACCACATCGAGTGTGATTTTTCCTATGCATCGCGCCTCCCGACTGGGAATGATTCCTCGGAAGGTCGTGCTACTTTGCTCAATGTGGCTCCTGTCTATTTCCATTTTGTTGAGAGTTTCCTCGTAAATGAGGTTCAGTCCGTTGCCGCCGTCCATGAGCACTTTGGTAAGCTGAAAGTTGTCCATGATCGGACTGGGGACCAATGCGGCTCGTGCCCGGACTATCCTGAATTTTGGTTCGTCATTGGCATTGAAGGTTATGGCCGTGTCATTCCAGGGATTTATTTCTGCGACATGGCAGACTTTAGCGAGGCCGCGGAGTGCCCTTTTGCACCTATTGTTTGAGGTGAAAGTCTCAAAGACTGTCAATACTCTAAGGTCGTCGTCTTCTGTGGGGTGTTCCTCTGCGGAATTCTTGGTGAGGAGATCCTCGCTGCTCTTGGCCACTTGTTGGAGTATCCAACATGCTCTAAGGATGTGGGTTGGTACGGTATCCAGTGTTGTGTGTATTTTGCATGGCCTATCGAGCCTTCCCTCCAGAATGGTTCGCGCCCTGTAATGGGCTTCGATTTCTTTACTATTGGATTGGGCTACCGACGATGGTGCATCCTTTTTGTCCGGGCAAGGGGTTGAGTGGAAACTGGTGGCTCCCAAGAAGCTGCCTGAGTTTTCCAGGCGCTTTCCATTACACAGTACTTCTGTACTATGGTTGCCAAGTCAGCAAAGTGTAATACGTGACGGCGGTTGATGGCGTTGAGGATTCCCTCGTCCGTGCAATTATTGTAGAATAATGAGATCACGTCTTCATTGCAACAGTCTTTGATCTTGTCTTTGACAAGGGGGAATCTGGCACAAAAGTGATGGACCTTTTCTTGAGGCTGCTGTCTGATCTACATAAGATCACATGTATCTGGGTGGGTGGGTGGATTTAAGTCTGAACCCTGACCCAATTTGGGATCCAGAGTTTGAGAAACTTCCGAGCTTAACAGTTCGGGCTCCGGGATATCAACCAATTTGTCAGGTCCACAGTCCGACTCTAGGTTCGGAGTACGAGGCACGTCTTCCCGCGGACGGGTATCCGGTTCTGTGAGCTCAGAAATCAGAACATAGTTCGTCCTCAATATAGAGGAAGAGTTGTTTTATTGCTCCTCCACTTCTGCTATCTGATGGGTGGTCAGTTGAGATTCAATTTCTCTTTGATAGGGTTTAAGCCCAATCCAATCGTAGTCTGTGGCGACCCCCAAGGCGATGATGCGATCCAGGAGTTCGTTTCAAGACGACAACTCCGTCGGATCCATCTTTTTGGAGTATTCAGAGTTGAAGCGGAGGCGATTTTCGATGACCCAAGAGGTCATCGTCGGCCCAACGGCCGAATGTGCGGTCATGGTGAAGTCGCCCAGCCGGAGGGTTTGGCCGGAGGCCAGGGCTCCTCTGGAGGTGATACTGTCCTTGATAACAAGGCGAGCCATCAATCCTATCTTCGACATCACAGCGGAACTCACAATGAAAGCACCAATGTCAGTGTCAAAACCGGCGAATCTCGAGTAGGGGGTCTAGAACTGTGCGTCTAAGGCTGATGGTAATAGGAGGCGGGGGACATGATGTTTACCCAGGTTCAGCCCTCTCTATGGCGGTAATACCCTACTTTCCGCTTGATTGATCTTGATGAATATGAGTATTACAAGAGTTGATCTACCGCGAGATTATAATGGTTAAACCCTAGAGGTCTAGCCTATATGATTATGATTGGGTCTACGGACTAAACCCTCCGGTTTATATAGACACTAGAGGGGACTAGGGTTATACAAAGTTGGTTACAGAGAAAGGAATCTACATATCCGAATCACCAAGCTTGCCATCCATGCAAAGGAGAGTCTCATCCGGACACGGGATGAAGTCTTATGTCTTGTATCTTCATAGCCCAACAGTCCGGCCCATGTCAATAGATCGGACGTTTGAGGACCCCTTAATCCAGGACTCCCTCAGGGAGCACCTATGTTTTGAAGGTGGCGAGGTTTTCATATGCACAAGTTTATCTTCACAGAACATGAATGGATAAGAGAGATAACTTATCTATTTGGCTTGTCAGGAATCGCTATGTAGGCTTGTCTTTACTTCTTTTCTTCGGGACCAAGTCCGTGGAAAGAATCCCTGCAGCTTAGTGCAGATGAAAACAGAGCTACATGCGATTTTATATACACAATCATGCCATGCTCATGATATGCTTATGCATCCATGCAATCTTATTTGGGGCCCCCAGCACTTCGTTTATTTTGCTGGTGCTCAGGGTCTGCGCCTGGCTTTGTGCAAAGGGTTACATGCAACTTCGGCAAAGCTTGTACAAAAGGGTGGCTACCGGGCAAGGCCCGACAGCCGCGCCTTATGGGTACAACTTACGTAGATGCTCAATGTTCGATGAGTTTTGCCAATGAAGGCCATCTCCGGTCTCCAGATGGACTACGCCAGGTCTGGTGACTCATACTACCCGGTAAGCACCTTCCCACTTTGGCGTCAACTTGTTTGTACCCTTGGCAGACTGAATGCGCCTAAGGACAAGGTCGCCTTCCTCAATGCTCTGGGCATGAACCCTATGGCTGTGATATCGACACAGGGCTTGCTGGTAGCGTGCAGCACGCGTAGCAGCTCAGAGACGGTTCTCCTCAAGTAGCACAGCATAATCACGTCTGTGCTATTCTTGCACTACTTCATCGTAGGCAAGCACTCGAGGTGATACGTATATGAGTTCCATGGGGATAACTGCTTCTTCCCCATAGACTAGGTAGAAGGGAGTCTACCCGGTAGCTCGATTTGGTGTCGTGCGGAGGGACCAAAGAACCACCGACAGCTCGTCGATCCATCGCCTGCCACACTTTTGTAGCATATCAAATGTTCTTATTTTGAGGCCTCGCAGCACTTCAGCGTTTGCCCTCTCAGCTTGTCCATTGCTTCTGGGATGGGCAACAGAGGCAAATGAGATTTTGCTTCCGAGGGCATGAACGTATTGCATGAAGGCGCGGCTTGTGAATTTGGTGCCATTGTCGGTGATGATTCGCGCAGGTACCCCAAAGCGGCACACCAATCCTTTCAAGAACTTGATAGCTGACTGTGCGGTCACCTTTCTCACGGGCTCCAGTTCCGACCACTTTGTAAACTTGTCGACTGCGACGAATAAGAATTCAAAGCCCCCGACTGGGAAGGGCCCCAGGATGTCGAGCCCCCAGACCAAAAATGTCCATGACAAAGGGATATTGGAGAGCCTGAGCAGGCTAATGGATATTCTTCGAGTGGAACTGGTAGGCTTCACACTTGGTGACTAGCTCAATTGCATCTTGGAGGGCTGTGGGCCAGTAGAAACCTTGCTGGAAAGCTTTTCCATCCAAGGCCCTTGATCCGACGTGGAAGCCACACATACCCTTGTGCATCTCTGCCAACAGTTCCTTTCCTTCTTCCCGGCAAATGCATTTCAGCTTCACACTCTTGGGCCTTCTTTTGTATAGCATATCGTCAATGAACTAATACATATTGTCCCTTTGTGCTACTTTTTCAGCTTCTTCTTGCTCTTCGGGAAGTTCTCCTGTTAGGAAACGAACGATGTGTCGTGCCCAAGTTGGAGCCTGAGGTTTGACAACAAGGACTAGAGGCACCTCCTCATTCACGGGAACGCATGCCTCAACCGCAAAGATTGGTAGTTTGACGGGAGGGTGCAGCTCACCGATCGAAGGGGAGTTGTATCCGCCAAGCTCTCTACCGGGGGCTTCGGGAAGCTCTACCGGGAGAGGCTTGCGAGAGTCCAGTTTCCTCCTCTTTCTGGGCATTGTTTCCGGGGACATGGATGGCTGAGTCAGATGGAGAACAAAAGACCCTACTTCCACAGGGAGCTTTTGCGCAGCGCACTTTGACAGATGGTCAGCAATGTTGTTTTCCGCACGTGGCACGTGCTCTATTTGCAATCCGTCAAAGCGCTCCTCCAACTTTCTCACTTCCTCGACGTATGCCTCCATCAATAGGCTTTGGTAATCCTTGTTTACTTATCTCACCACAAGTTGCGAATCTCCACGGATGATGAACTTCTTGATTCCTAGTTCTATTGCAATCCTTAGCCCGGCAAGGAGTCCCTCATACTATGTAGTATTGTTGGTAGCCTTATCCTGGGGGAAATGCATTTGAACATCGTACTTAAGGTGCTCCCCAGTGAGAGCAACGAGAAGCACGCCAGCCCCTGCACCTTGTAGGGAGAAGGCACCATCAAAGTACATAATCCATTCTTGGTGCGCTTCCTTGCTGGGAATGCATGTCTCCAGTACTTCTTCGTCAGGAGTTGGCGTCTAGTCCACAATGAACTCTGCCATTGCTCTGCTCTGAATAGTTGACATGCTCTCAAACTTCAAACCAATGCTGGACAACTCCAAAGACCATTCCACTATTTAGCCAGTGGCCTCGGGGTTCCTGAATATGCATTGCAAAGGGAAGCGGGTGACAACCGTGATCTCGTGGGCTTGGAAGTAGTGGTGCCGTTTCCTTGAGGCCATGATGTGGCCAAAAATCAACTTCTGCACGCCAGAGCACCTCGACCTAGCCCCCTGCAGTAGGGAGCTAACAAATTACACTCGACGCTGCACCACGTTCTTCCTGGTCGTGACCTTCGAAATGTCTCTGCTGCCCTGTTGTTCCTTGTCTTGAACTGCACCTGACCTTGCTGGGATGGGTTCGATTTCCTCTCCAGAGGAGATGGTGGTTGCGGCTGTCGCTTCATCCACTTCCCGCTGTGCCACCAGCGCCGTGCTAATCACTTGATTGGTTGCCTCGAAGTATAGCAACAATGGCTCTTGTGGTTTGGGAGCGACCAAAGTGGGCACAGGGAAAAGATAGGTCTTCAAATCTTGTAGTGCACCGTCCGCCTCCGGGGTCCACTCCACGGGCCCCGCCTTCTTCAAGATTTTGAAGAATGGCAGGGCGCGCTCGGCAGACTTGGAAATGAACCTGCATAGTGCAGCAACACATCCAGTCAAACGTCTCATGTCTTTAACTGTCTTGGGTGCTTGAATCTGCTCGATAGCCTTGATCTTTTTAGGGTTGGCCTATGTCCCCCAATAGGACACGAAGAAGCCAAGTAGCTTGCCAGAAGAACACCAAACACACACTTCTCTGGGTTCAGCTTCAATTTGATCCTGCACAGATTTGTAAAGGTGTGTTCCAAATCCTGAATGAGAGTCATTATGTCCCTGGTTTTGACCACCATATCATCCATGTAGGCTTAAATATTTCTATGCTGTTGGGCCTCAAAGCCAATATGTACTGCCCTTGCGAAAGTCGATATGGTACTCAATCCAAAGGGCATCCGCACAAAGCAGTACGTGCCACATGGGGTTATGAACGCTGTCTTCTCTTCGTCTTCCTTGGACATTAAGATATGGTGGTACATGGAGTATGCATCTAGAAACGAAAGCAGGTCACACCCGGAGGTGGAATCCACAATCTAGTCGATGCACGGCAAGGGGAATGGGTCCTTCATGCATGCTTTATTTAGATCTGTGAAATCTACATGCAAAGCCTCCATTTCACATTCGCCTTGCACGCCACCACTAGATTCGCTAACCACGTTGGATGCAATACCCCTCTGACCAAACCAGCTGCCTCAAGTTTCTTGATCGCTTCGGCATGTGGGTAGACAACAAGGTGGTGCTTGATTACTTCCCTGGGAACACCGGGGATGTCAGGAGGTTTCCATGCAAACACATCGACATTTGCCCGTAGGAAGGCAACGAGCGTGCTTTCCTATTTGTCGTCAAGGGTGGCACTGATAGTAAATGTACCATCAGTGCCATCCACCCCTGTCGGGACCTTCTTTATAGCGGGTGTAGCAGCCTTGGATCTCTTGCTATTGGAACTCTCCAGCAAGTCATCAACAGGTGCAGCACACTCCGAAGAGGTGCACTTCCCGGATTCCTTGTTGGTGTCCTTGTTAGCTTTCTTCTTTTTCTTGCTTTCCTTGGCGAGAGCAGCAGCTTCCGCGGCCTTTGCAGCGACTGCTTCCCGGTACATCTTGTCCACGCATATGATTGCGTCTTTCTTGTCCGATTGGACAGAAATGATGCCCATTGGGCCCGACATCTTTACAGTGTTGTAGGCATAGTGGGATGCTGCCATGAATTTCGCCAGGGCTGGGCGACCAAGGATTCCACTGTATGGAAGGGGGTGGTCAACCACAGAAAA